>NC_091549.1:12542728-12560228 GCF_042767895.1 Penaeus vannamei
AAGGAAACGTCAAGACATGAATGATTCCACTGCGCTTTCGTGCTTCAAGAATGCAAGCACAAACACGGAGCCCGACTGCACGGCTGCTCTAAGGTCACATCGACCTTAACATTGACCTCATTTGCTGGGAAGTAAAAGGTCAGAGAGAGGCCGATCCCACACGACCTTATGGGAAGCAAGGCCCGCGGGGAACACGTTTGTGACTTGTTCCAACCGTCACGATGACGTAACACTTACGAGCACATATAAGAGTACTTTGCAACAGGGTTTCCAGCACACTGACTCCCCGGCGGCGTCACAGCGACTCAGCACTGCACGGGGGCGGCACACACACGCACAGGCACAGCGCGGCACCGACGACAGGCAACCGCGGGCGTGCACCAAACAAAAGCTGGGAGCGAGACACACACCGGGCGCTCTGTCCCTCCTCACTGCCGCCACAATACTGGCTCCTCCCTCTCCCCAACACCCCGCCACTGTGCTCCACTCTCCTCGCCATTCCACATCTCTCCACCCGCCCCTCCACCACCCTCTCTCACATTCCCTTCCTCCTCCGTCCTTCGCCTCTCCTTCCTTTATCCTTCCCTTTCTCCCTTACTCTCACAGACCTTTCCCCTCCCTCCTTTCCCCCTTCCATCCCTATCCCTCCCACCCACTTCCCTCTCCCTCCTTCCCCCTAATATCCCTCCCTCCCTCCCACCACCACCCCTCCCTCCTTCTCCCTCCTATCACCACCACCCCTCCCTTCCTCTCCCTCCTATCACCATCCCTCCCTCCCTCACCCTCCTATCACCACCACCCCTCCCTCCCTCACCCTCCTATAACCACCCCTCCCTCCCTCACCCTCCTATCACCACCCCTCCCTTCCTCTCCCTCCTATCACCACCCCTCCCACCTCCCCTCCCTCCCGTATCTCTCACATACACTCATACATTCAGCCAGGCACACACTCGCCTCCCATGACTTGTCAAGCGTGACCACGGGGTTCGCGTACTATAAGCGCACAAACACAGGCAAGCAATTAACTCGGTGCATACACATATACCTAAATGAACAGATAATTTGTTAGACAGATAGACAAGATAATAAGATAGATAGATAGATAGATAAATAGATAGATACAAACAAGAAAGACAAATACAAATAGGTCAATGGAGAGAAAAAGTTGATATATATAGACTGATAGACAGAGATAAATAAATAGAGAAAAAGCTGATATACAGATAGATAGATAGACAAAGAAAAAGTCCACACCGACCGAAAAATGTACGAACGGATAGATAGACTGATAGACAGACAGGCGTACGGACAGACAAATAAACCGACCGACAGACAAACGAACAAGACATACAAATAGGCAGCAAACTCCACAGCGATCCCGGGGAATATCCTCAGACGGATCCCTCTCTCTCAAGCGATTTCCGGAAGTCTCCCGCTTAAAAGGGCGATTACAACTATTTTTCTCTTTAAACTCATCCCACACGGACTCACGTAGAATGAGTCTCTTCAATGTCGAATCCAAGGACTTTGGCGAAGGATAAGTGATGGGACAATGGGGGGAGGGAGGGGGAGGGAGGGGGGAGTCAAGGATGGGGTACGTCTCGCCTCTTTAATAAAAGAAAATGTCTGCTTAAGAGGTTATGAACAAGAACAAAACGCCAAGAAAAATGGACAATAATACGAACACGTTCATTTTCGAATTCAGAAACAATATCTTTTATATCCAAATCAATACAAGACAGTCGAGATTTATATCTAAAACAACAACAGCAACAGCAGCACACAATAACAACAATAAGGTTAACAACAAACTTTTCATCTACACCACCACCACCACCACCACCACCAACAACAACAACAACACGAACAACACATTTCTCACTTCATAACAACAACAACAACAACACGAACAACACATTTCTCACTTCATAACAACAACAACAACAACACGAACAACACACTTCTCACTAAACGACAACCCCTACTCACCAAAAACACGTCTCATCTAAACCCCAAACTCAATTTACAAACACGTGCTCATTTCCTGTCCCCAAGCGACCTCGGCTGGGACTCCCATCTCCCATTCCACTCTCCATTCGCCTGCCAGTAAAATAAAAGTGGACTCTCCCGAACCCTGCTGGGCTCTCTCGGACTCCGCTTAACTCTGTAAGACTCTCCTGGACTCGAT
This sequence comes from Penaeus vannamei, assembly GCF_042767895.1. Taxonomy (NCBI): domain Eukaryota; kingdom Metazoa; phylum Arthropoda; class Malacostraca; order Decapoda; family Penaeidae; genus Penaeus; species Penaeus vannamei. Next base: position 12,544,917 of record NC_091549.1, read on the forward strand.
TGGACTCTGCTGGTCTTTCAGGAACTCTTCTGAATTCACCCGGACGCTCATATACAATCCTGAACTCTCCTGCATTCCTCCGATCTCTTATACACTATCCCGAACTCTCCTGAATTCACCCGGACGCTCATACACAGCCCTGAACTCTCCTGCATTCCTCCGGTCTCCTATACACTATCCCGAATTCTCCTGAATTCTCCCGGACTCTCATAAACTACCCTGGACTCTCTTGAACTCTCCTTGCCATTGCTTGTTACTCGTCTGATGAACAAATATTCGAAGTGAATGAAGTGTGTTCGACTCGATCTTCTCTCGTTGGGAGGAGAGGGGAGGCGAGGGGAAGGGAAGGGAGGGGACGGAGGGAAGGGAAGGGAGGGGAGGGGAGGGGAGGGGAGGGTGGGGGGGGGGAGGGGAGGGGAAGGGAAGGGAAGGGAAGGGAAGGGAAGGGAAGGGAAGGGAAGGGAAGGGAAGGGAAGGGAAGGGAAGGGAAGGGAAGAGAAGAGAAGAGAAGAGAAGAGAAGAGAAGGGAAGGAAAGAGAAGAGAAGGGAAGGGGAGAGGAGGAGAAGAGAAGGGAAGGGAGGGGAGGGGAGGGGAGGGGCGGGGCGGGACGGAGGGGACGCAGGGGAGGCCTTGTAAGAGGGAGAAGGACGATGAGGGAAGAAGGGAGGGAAAGGGAGAGGGAAGAGGGGAAGAAGGAAGGGTAGAGGAGGTAAAAAAGAAGGGAAGTAGAGGAGGTAAGAGGGAGTGGAGGGGCGATAAGAGGAAGAGAAGGAAGAGAGGGAGAGCAGGGAAGAAGCGGGGGGGGGGGGGCACTCAGCCCGGTGCAGAGCAGTTCCTTCGCTACTTGACCTTCGTTAATCAATGTCCCAACAAGAGACATCGACTTCCTCCCCCCACGCAGGAGGAGGTGGGAGGGAGAGGGGGAGTAGGAGGAGGAGGTGGGAGAGGGAGAGGAGGAGGAAGTGGGAGAGGGGGAGGAGGAGGAGGAGGAGGAGGTGGGAGAGGGGGTGGTGGAGGTGGGAGAGGGAGAGGAGGAGGAAGTGGGAGAGGGGGAGGAGGAATGATGGAAGATTGGGAAGGAGGAAAGATAGAAGAGAGGGAGGGAGGAAGGAAGGGAGGATGATGAATAGGAAGAAGGATAGAGATGAGGAAGCAGGGGAGAAGGTGGAGGGAAAAGAGGAGAGATGGAAGAGAGAGAGGGAGGAGAAGGAGAAGAGGAGGAGAGATGGAAGAGAGAGAGGGAGGAAGGATAGAAATGGTGAAGAAGGAGAAGAAGATGAAGAGAAGGAAGAGGAAGAGGCATGGAGAGGGAGGGAGAGAGAGGGGAGAGGGAGGGAGGGAGAGAAAAGGGGGGGGGGAGGGAGGGAGGGAGGAAGATAATCCTCACGACTCCATCCCCCACAAAGACGGACGTGAGAGGAGCAAGGGAACGATCAGATTCCTGTTATCACCCAATCAACGAGGTCAAGAAGCCAGACGCATTGCACGCAAAGGGGTGTGCGTGGAAACAAAATATAAAACCACGCACAAAAAAAAACATAATACGAAATATAAAACGATAAACCACACACACACAAAAACATAATACGAAATATAAAACTATAAAAATACACAAAACGAAATACAAACGATCCCCCCAGAAAGAAAACAAAACAAAATGACAAACGAAACTACAATCACCCTCTACCCCCACCAAAAAAAAAAAAAAAAAAAAAAAAAAAAAAAAAACCCCAAAAAAATAAATAAAAAAAAAAAAAAATAATAATAATAATAATAACAATAAAAAAAAACGCATGAAAAAACGACGACATAACCCCCCCCCCCCCAAACATCGACAGACCTCAACCCACCGACCAAACCAGGAAACGAAACGGAAAAAAAGGAAAAGAATTGCGGTTCGGCGTGTGCACCTCTGCCCCCCCCCTCCTTCTCTCCCTCCCCCCTGCCCCCTCCTATTCTCCCTGGCTTTCATGACAGCCGCTCTGACGCCAGCCACCCTCATGACACCGGCTTTTCCATCAATGTTTGCATGTCTAACGGAGGCTCTGCCCATTGATCTGCCTTGGTGGGGAGAGAGGGAAGGGAGGGGAGGAGGGAAGGGAGGGGAGGAGGGAAGGGAGGGGAGGAGGGAAGGGAGAGGAGGGAAGGGAGAGGATGGAGGGAGGGAAGGGAGGGAGGGAAGGGAGGGAGGGAAGGGAGGGAGAGAGAGAGAGGGAGAGAAGGAGGGAGAGAGAGAGGGAGAGAGAGACAGAGGAGAGAGAGAGAGAGAGAGAGAGAGAGAGAGAGAGAGAGAGAGAGAGAGAGAGAGAGAGAGAGAGAGAGAGAGAGAGAGAGAGAGAGAGAGAATGTGCGTGTGTGTGCGTGTATGCGTGTTTGTGTATGTGTATGCATACAAACATACGCTCGTATCCGCATACGTGCCCCTCCACATGCATATCCGCCCGCGAGCGCACATGTGCCGAGCGCGCCCCCGAGATTCCCGTCACCCACGTGTTACGGCGCGGGAGGAGTGACGCGCCTCCGCCGCCGTGACGTCACCGAGCTCGCCACCAGGTTACGCCACCCTCAGGAAGGATCCCCGACGCCACGCCAATCGCTGATTCGTGAGCGCATAATGGCGCTAATCACCGCCACTGATTAGCTCTGATCGGCTGCGCGCATGCGATGAGATCATTTGGGTTTGGCCATCAGTCAAACCATTGAGGAACGGGGGGGGGGGGGGGGAAGGAAAGGAGTGAACGGGGAGAGAAGGAGAGACGGGGAGAGGCAGGGGGATGGAAGGGGATGGGATGGTAAGGACGGGGTAGGTGGAGGGGGAAGGAGAGAGGGGAGAGAGAGGGGAGAGAGAGAGGGAGAGAGAAAGGGGGAGGGAGAGAGAGGGGGGGAGGGAGGGAGAGAGTAGAGAGAGGGGGAGGGAGGGAGAGAGAGAGGGTGAGAGAGAGGGAGGGAGGGAGGGGGAGGGAGGGAGGGAGGGGAGGGAGGGAGGTGAGAGAGGGAGAGGAGGAGAGAGGGAGAGAGGGAGAGGGAGAGGGAGAGGAAGAGAGAGAGAGAGAGGGAGAGAGAGAGAGAGAGAGAGAGAGAGAGAGAGAGAGAGAGAGAGAGAGAGAGAGAGAAAGAGAAAGAGAGAGAGAGAGAGAGAGAGAGAGAGAGAGAGAGAGAGAGAGAGAGAGAGAGAGAGAGAGAGAGAGAGAGAGAGAGAGAGAGAGAGAGAAGGAAAGAGAAAGAGAAATAAAAAAAAAAGAAAAGAAAGAGAAAGAAAATGAGAGAGAGAAAGAGAGAGCATACGTGCGCCTCTCGCCTGGTCCCTCCGCCATAGCCTTCGAGGAAACCGTCTTACCCACAAACTTACGTCAACCGCGAGATGGAACGACAACTGCCCGCGCGTCCGTCCGTCCAGCACGTGTCTCCCGGGCGCTGGCAGGAGGTGACGAGGCGAAAGAGACACAGAGAGAGACAGCTCGTCGCGACCCTCCTCCCGGTGCAATCTCTCTTCTCGGAAACGACAACAAAACGCCGTCGCAGGGCAAAGACTCTAAGGGCCAAGATCGCAAGAATGAAGTGTCGCGCCCTCAGAGAGTAATTCCTTCTTAATGCCATCTTCTCCCTTCGTGTCAACCTGCTCTCAACCTGCTTTAAGCTCTTCATCTGTGTCACTTCTCTACCATTCTCTTCGCCTGCTGCAACCTCTCCTTTCGTCAACCTTTACAACCGTCTCGAACCTTACGTGTCAACCTCACAACTTGCGAGGTTTGTATCACCCTCTTCGCCTGTTTCAACCTCTCGGCTTTGTCAACCTTTCCGCTTACGGCAAACACCTCATTCTCCTTTTGTATCAGCCTCTCCACCCCTGTCAACCTCACCGCTTGTGTCAACACCTCCTTCATCCCACACTAACCTACCCCCGCCTTGAAAACTCCTTCAGGCACATTCAAGAGAAGAGAGATCCCCCACTTCCCTCCGTCCTCCCCCCTCTAGGATCTCGAGGTCGAGTGATCCCTACGTCTCCCTCGACCTACATCCTCGCCCCAATCACGACGTCGAGTTCCCGCCACGACACGACACGCGAGGCAGGCAACACGACCCCGCTATCGATCCCCCCGCGAGCCTGCAAAGCGATGCGCTCGACTCGTCCCCCGTGTCAAGGTATCGGCAATATCTCGATCTCCGTTTCTCTGTGCTTCTTTTCGTTTATCTCGCCTCGTCCTCTCGTCTTTCTATCCCTTGTCTTGCATCTCTCTTTCTCTTTCTGCCTCTATCTCTATCTCGCCGGACAATCAGTTTTCCTTCAGTATGATTCCAAAATCATATTCGATATATGAATACACACGTCGACTAAACAATAGGTGGTAATGTGAAGGATGTAAACCAAACAAAAATGGAGAAGAAAAGGAACCGGTCAAAGGATGAAGGGAGAGGAGAGGGAGAGAGAGGAAGGTACAGAGAGAGGGGATAGAAGAGAGAAAAGAGAAGAGAAGAGAAGAGGAGAGTCAGCTTATGCCTACGCGTTTGTTTGTTTATGTAGGTCAGGGACGTCTAAGACAAAGCCTTCACGAAATACATTACGAACACAATAACCCACACAGGCTCATCATGATTTCCATTACGCTTCAGAAGAAAAATAAACAAATAAACAAATAAACAAGAACTGTGCGTATGCTCGTGTCCGTACGCCCGCGTGTGGGCGCTCGAGACCACAATGCGGCGGCGGCCCTGTCCGGTCTGAGCAGATCCCGGGCGGGCGACGGCGCCGACGGGCCTGAGGCATGGGAAGGGTCCCTCCGTCTCCACTCCCCTCCCTCCCCCCTCTATTCTCCCATCCCCTTCTCTCCCCATTCCCTTCGTTTCCGGCCTTCTCCCCATTCCTTTCAATCTCCTCCGTTCCCGCATCCCTTCCCCTCTCTTGTTTCCCCTTCCCTCCACCCTCCACCTTCCTTTCTTCTCTTACCCCTTCTCTCTCTACCTTCTCCCGCCTTTCTCCTCCCACCTTTCGCTCCCCTTCTTCTCTTTCCCCCTCTCTCTCCCGTTTCTTCTCCCTTTCCCTCCCCTTCTCCTAATACCCCTTCCCCCTCTCCCTCCCCCTCTCTCACTCCCCTCCCCTACTGTCCTCCCATGGGCGTGTTCGAGGGCGTGGCGAGACGAAGTCGATCAGGAAGGGACTCTCGCCACACGACGGCCTTGCGTTCCGTTGCGTCGCTCCCACGCGTTTTGTCCGTCTGGTGTTTTGCGTGTGTGTGTGTGTGTGTGTGTGTGTGTGTGTGTGTGTGTGTGTGTGTGTGTGTGTGTGTGTGTGTGTGTGTGTGTGTGTGTGTGTGTGATATGTGTGTGTGAGTGTGTGTGAGTATGTGTGAGTATGTGAGTGTGTGTGTGAGTGTGTGTGTGAGTATGTGTGAGTATGTGAGTGTATGTGAGTGTATGTGACTGTGTGTGTGAGTGAGTGTGAACGTGAGCGTGTGAACGGGAACCACTCGCACGCACGGCCATTCCTCAAAAATGACCGTAGTCCGAAGGAGAAAAAAAATCGCCCCGTCAAGGATTTCCTCTCGGGTCGCGCCGTGTGGTTACGTGCAAAGAAAGGGTCGTCTCTGAATCCTCGAACCTTTCCTTACGCTGCGAATTCTCTCACGGTTTCTTCTCCTCTCCCTCCAACCTCAGCCTTCCCTCCTTCTTCCCTTCTCTCACGGCTTATTCTCCTCTCCCTCCAACCTCAGCCTTCCCTCCTTCTTCCCTTCTCTCACGGCTTATTCTCCTCTCCCTCCAACCTCAGCCTTCCTCCTTCCTTCCCTTCTCTCACGGCTTATTCTCCTCTCCCTCCAACCCCAGCCTTCCTCCTTCTTCCCTTCTCTCACGGCTTATTCTCCTCCCCCTCCAACCTCAGCCTTCCCTCCTCCTTCCCTTCTCTCACGGCTTCCTCTTCTCTCTTTCCCACCTCAGCCTCCCTGCCTTCTTATCTCTCCCAGCGCCTTACAACCCGAACACTCCTTTAAAAGGCTGTATAAGTAGGGTTGACTTCATCTCTCTCCCTGACCCTTCCTTTCCTTCCCTCAGTTGAGAGACTAAACCGACTGGGTCTTTCCTTCCCTCGACGTAATACACCGACAACATACGAGATGAAACGTTTAAATCCCATAATCCACGATTGTACGTGCCGTTACCTACACGACCAATTTAAAGAATACGTTCTTACTCCAACACGATACTTTCATAACAAGTTCTTCGTTATACCGAGGCTTTCAATCGCCCCTTTATTTTGGCTCAGATTAGTCCTTGGAACAGCAGGAGCACAGCCTTCCGCAATTCCGTAGTAGGAGCTGAGGAGGACTTGGGTGGAGGGGGGAGCGGGTGGCGAAGGAGCTGGGCGGAGCGACCGCAGCGCGCACACCTGTAGGACTCATTTAAAAGGACAAGGCGTGAGAGGGGAGAGGGGAGGGGTGGGACGACGCGGCTCCTGTCCTTCCGCGGGGGTTGCAAGGAGACCGGCAAACACCGTTAAACCAGGAATCAGCTGATCGACATTACCTTTCCCAGGCGCTCACGAGGGACAGGAACACCTCGTTCTTGAAGGTCTTCTTGGCGCTCGCCTCCCGGGACATGCTGCGCTCCAGCTTCATGGCGGCGAACGGGACACGTTATCCTGCCGACGGAAAGGCGCCTGGTCTCCTCTTCCTCCAACTGCTGCTTCTCCGAGACGCCCTTCGGACCTCCACCACAGTTCAAACTTCCCAGAGCCTCGACGTTCCGGCCAGCTGAACGGCGGTTCTCTCGCTCCCGTGAACACCCTCAGTCGCTATCACACACAGCAAAAACACCACTCAAAAACAGCGACGACAATGACAGCATCACAGTGTCGGCAGCAGCGCCAGGCGTCGCAGCCTCCCACGCGCGGGTACTGAAAGAGACTGACGCGGCGCCCACGTGCGTATCTCCGGCTGGGCACGACCCCGAGATGACCTATACTGTCTAAGGGAATGCAAGCCAAGAAAAAATGTTTCACAACTCTTGCAAATTTCGTAATGTGGCCAAAAGAAACAAACACCTAATACCGTCCTCTTGTTTTTCAACAATGCCATTATACTTAATATCACCAATATTCACCATGAAGTACCCCAACCTCCCACCTCCCCCTCCCCGCGGGCGCGCCTTGACACGGGAGGTCGCGTCTCGGAGCGGCCAGTCACGACTCGCACACACTCCCTTACCTACTTTGTCTGTTAGAAAGCCCAACTTTCTTCCCCGGGCCTCGGGTACTCCCCCCTCCCCGCACCCCAAACGACGCCACACTACTTCACAAGGGATACGCACTAAAGGAGAAAAAAAGATAATCCACAAAATTACTTGCGAACATGACAGCCTATCTCAAGGCCGTGCGGCTGAGTCAGCTGCGCCGCGCTTCCGCTCACAGATTCCGAAGGCCGCTGGAGCTATGTGTGTCACCTTATCTGTCTGTCACGCCTAGGGACTGCCCCTGCCTTGGACAACCAGGGGAAGCGTGCCCAGGGAAGGCCAGGTGGGACGTGAGGCAGGAAAAAGATGCGCACCTGCACTGTCTCTCGGTACTGAAGTGCGTGTGAGTCACCCCATTGCCCGTCCACCCTACGTTTCCTCCGCGAGCGACACTGGTCAGACTTCTACGCCATATATGGTCGACACACGCGGTGCTATGGGACTACCCTCCTCGAGAAGCCGTCTGTTTCTCTTCTCCTCGTGTTCGTTTGTTTTTTTTATTTATAAGCACACGCGCAAGCATAATAGTAATAGTAATAAAAAGCAGACCCTAAAAAATCAACATTCCTAACGAATTACGCATCTCAGGTCAGACGTTCCTGCACCGAATCCCCCCGGGCGGCCGCCATCATATGTTTAACCAAGCCTGGCTAAACGCACCGCGCCGCACTCTCATTTGCAAAACATGGAGGCCCGCCGACCGTACCCAAGTTGCAAACGCCGTCGCACAGACTCTGGAGATTCTACTCCCGCCTTTCCTTTAAATTTTCGTTTTTTTCCCGCTTTCGGTATTTTTGCCCGCAACCGAGGATAACGTTCCCCGAGACAGAGTACAAGTACTTTTCTGCAACACGGAAACGGCCATGTTTGCAAAGGGGAAAAGGAACGACAATTGCACAGCGGGCCATCGCGTTTCCTTCACCGGCAACGAATGTCATCGTTACGTTTCCACTGGCCTTCCGACCAGGCAAAAGCACTCGAATTCCCTTAGTTCATAATCTTATTCGCCCGGTATTGTAAAGGGAGAAAGAGGATGGGAGAAACAGACGGAAAGAACAACATAAATATAGCGGTATATACAGTCTGTATTTAAGTATATGTATATAAATTGGAGGTAGATACAGGCTGTATTTAAGTATATGTATATAAATATATAAAGAGAGGGTGGGAGATAGTACGGTGGAGAAGGGAAGGAGAGGAAAGAGACAAAGAATAAAGAAGAAAGAGACGAGATAAGAGAGAAGAAGAAGAAAGAGGCAAGAGACGAGATAAGAGAGAAGAAGAAAGAGGCAAGAGACGAGATAAGAGAGAAGAAGAAGAAATAGGCAAGATACAATATAAGAGAAGAAAGAAGAGAACCTAGAGACAAAAGAAAGAAGGGAGATAAGACAATGATAAGAGGCACACTGAGACTGAGAAAGAAAGAAAGAAAGAAAGAAAAAGAAAACACTAAAAAAATCTGTGCCCGCTGCTCACTCCCGACCGGACTCTCCTATCAAAGAGGCGTAATGCAATCCCCTTGTTCACCGGCGGAAAAGGGGGAGGTGGGGGGCGCTGGAGAAAATGGAGGGGGGCAGACACAGGGCTGAAGAAAGGGAGGGAGGGAGGGAAGGCTGGGAGAAAGGGAGGGAAGGGAGGGCGGAAAAGGGGGAAGGGGGGGCAGACAGAGGGCTGAACAAAGGGAGGGAGAAGGAGAGGCGGAGACGGCTGGAGAAAGGGAGGGAAGGAGGGAGAAAGGGAAGAAGGACAGGGAGGGAGGGCTGGAGGAAGGAACAGGGGGAGAGGGAGAGGGGGGAGAGGGGGGGGGAAGGGGAGGAGGGGAAGAGGGGGAGGGGAGTTCTCTTTCTAGTCTGTATGAGTATTATCACGTTCGTTACACAAAGTTCGCGCGGAGAGAGAAGCTGGGATGTGAAATGGAGAAGAGGAAAACACAAGGAGAGGGGGAGAGAGTGAGGGGTGAAGGGAAGGGGGGGAACATAGGAAATGGATTTGGATAGTGAGGTGATGAGAAGAAATGAGGGAGGGAGGGAGAGAGGGAGGGAGAGAGGGAGGAGAGGAGGGAGAGAGTGGAGGGAGGGAGGAGTGGAGGGAGAGGAGGGAGGGAGGGAGGAGGGAGGGAGGAGGAAGGGAGAGAGAGAGAGAGAGAGAGAGAGAGAGAGAGAGAGAGAGAGAGAGAGAGAGAGAGAGAGAGAGAGGGAGAGAGAGAGAAAGAGAGAGAGAGATAGAAAGAGAGAGAAATTAAGAAAAAAAGTGAGAGAAAAAGGTATGAGAATGCAGGAAACGAATGCATACAATAAAAATAGGAAATGAGGGGAAAAGAGAGGCAAATGAATGAAACGAAGAGAATGAAATGAAGAAAACGAAATAGGGAATGAGGAAATGAGGTGGAGAAGAGGGGGAGGGCAGAAAATACATGACAGTAGAGCACGTGATGTGCAAAAATAAAGGTACAAAACCACTAGAGGCAAGGGGTAAATACAATAATCAAATAAATCAAAAGGGGAAATAGAGATTGGTTAAAAATAAACATAAAAATAAAAGCCATGGAAAATATAAAAAGGGGAAATACAATAGCATAGCAGTAAATAGAGAGGAGAAGAAAGGCTGAGTAAAAATGTTAAACAACAAAAAAGGAACCTAATGTAAATCAATATCAATAACAACCAGAGAAAGAGAGATAAAGGATAATAGGAGAAAGATATATATATATATATATATATATATATATATATATATATATATATATATATATATATATATATATATAAAGAGATAGAGAGAGAGAGAGAGAGAGAGAGAGAGGGAGAGAAGAAGAAAGAGAGAGCGAGAGAGAGAGAGAGAGAAAGAGAGAGAGAGAGAGAGAGAAAGATAGATAGATAGGGAGAGAAACAGGAGCCCAAAAATAACAAAGAGAGGTAAAAACGAAGGGAGGGGAAAGGCGATGGGGGGGGGCGGCGAGGTGAGAAGGTCAAAGCCAACGGAGGCTTTTAGGTCAAGGGGACGTTACCCACAGCATACTAACGAGGGGTCGCCGGAAGTCCGTAATGTCCTCGGCGAGGGGAACGGCGTGGTCGAAGGTCCCGAGGGTGAGGGTCGAGGGTGACAGGTGAGAGGGAGGTTGGAGGGGGGAGGGGGAAGCGGGAAAGGGGACAGGGAGGAGGGAAAGGGGGACAGGTGAGAGGGAGGGGGAAGGGGACAGAGGGACGGAAAGTGAGAGGGAGGTGTAAGGGACAGGGGAAAGGAAGGGGGAAGGGGGAAGGGGGGAGGGGTAAAGGGAAGGGGGAAGGGGTGTAGGGGTGACAGGTGAGAGGGAGGGTTGAGAGAGAGGGAAGGGGAAGGGGAGGAGGAAGGAGGAAGGGAAAGAGGGAGAGGGAGGGAGAAGGAGAGGGAGGGGGAGAGGGAGAGGGGAAAGGGGAGAGTGGAAGGGGAAGGGGGAGAGGTGTGGGGTTGAAGGGGTGAAAGGGAATTGGAATTAGGGGAGGTGGGAGGGAGGAGGGGAGAGGGTGAGGGAGGAGAGGAGGGCGAGGAGGGAGGGGAAAGGGAGAAGGGTGACAGGGTGAGAGTGGAGATTGGAGGATGGAGGGAGGAGGTAGTAGGGTAGGGGGAGCGATATGGAAGGAAAGAGACTGACAAGTCAGGGTGACAGGTGAAGGTGAGTAGTGTAGACGAGGAGACACGAGTGAGAGTGAGGGTGGAGAGTGACAGGTGACAGGAGGAGGAGGAGGAGGAGGAAGAGGAGGAGGAGGAGGAGGAGGAGGAGGAGGAGGAGGAGGAGGAGGAGGAGAGGCAAACGTGGGAGGAGAGAAACTGGTGAGAATGAAAAGTGATAAGTAAGCGTGAAGTGAAGGATGGTAAGGGTGAGTGTCCAAGGTGAGACAAGGGTGATGGCGAGAGTGAATGGCGCGGAAGGAGAGTGACTGATGAGGGAGGAGACAGGCAAGTAAGGGTGAAACTCATAGGTGAGGGTGATTGACGAATGAGGAGAATGAGAGAAAAGGTGAAGATTGACAGGCGAGAATGAGAGTGCCATCTGCGGAAGGAAAAGAAGGGTGAAGAGTGATAAACAAGGGAGAGTGAAGATTGACGGAGAGAGAGAGAGAGAGAGAGAGAGAGAGAGAGAGAGAGAGAGAGAGAGAGAGAGAGAGAGAGAGAGAGAGAGAGAGAGAGAGAGAGAGAGAGAGAGAGAGAAAGAGCAGAGAGAAAGAGAGAGAGAAAGAGAGAGAGAAAGAGAGAGAAGAGGAGAGAAGAACGAAAGAGAGAAAGAGAGTAAGAGAAAGAGAGAAAGAGAGAAAGAGAGAAAGAGAGAGAGAAAGAGAGAAAAGACAAAGAGAGAAAGAGAAAGAGAGAGAAGAAATAGAGAAGAGAGAAAGAGAAGAGAAAGAAAGAGAAGAGAAAGAGAGAAAGAGAGAAAAGAGAAAAGAGAAAGAGAGAAGAGAAAGAGAGAAAAGAGAAAGAGAGAAAAGAGAAAGAGAAAAGAGAGAAAAGAGAGAAAAGAGAAAGAGAGAAAAGAGGAAGAGAGAAAAGAGAAAGAGAGAAAGAGAGAAAGAGAGAAAGAGAGTGAGAGAAGAAGAGAGAGAGAGAAAAGAGAAAGAGAGAAAGAGAGAAGAGAGGAGGGAGGAGAGAGGGAGGAGAGGAGAGGAGGAGAGAGAGAGGAGAGAGGAGAGAGGAGAGAGGAGACGAGACAAGAGGAGAGGAGAGAAACAGAAGAGCGAGAATGCACGACAGACAAAGAAGAGTGACAAATAAGGGCGAGAGCGAGAGTGCGAGACAGAGGACGCCGCTCCTTTTCGGGGGGCCGCCAATGCCACGGCTCCGAAAGCGCCGAATTCCGTGGGCACTTCTAACCCCCCCCCCCCCCCAAGCGACTGGGTCAGTTCAGGGGGGAGAAGATTTTTTTTTCTCACTTTTTATCTATTCATTCATTCATTCGTTGCCACGCCCGAGGAGCCACATCGATTTTTTACTTTGTTTTTCTTTCTTTCTTTCTGGAACACATATACGTGTGTGTGTGTGTGTGTGTGTGTGTGTGTGTGTGTGTGTGTGTGTGTGTGTGTGTGTGTGTGTGTGTGTGTGTGCGTGTGTGTGTGTGTGTGTGTGTGTGCGCGCGCTTATGTGTAGAGAAGAGAGAAGAGAGAAAAGACAGAAAAAGAGAGAGAGAGAGAGAGAGAGAGAGAGAGAGAGAGAGAGAGAGAGAGAGAGAGAGAGAGAGAGAGAGAGAGAGAGAGAGAGAGAGAGAGAGAGAGAGAGAAGGGGGGGAGGGAGAGGGAGAGGGGAGGAAGGAAGGGAAGGGAGGAAGGAGGGAAGGAAGGAAGGAAGGAAGAAAGGAAAGGGAGGGAGGGAGGGGAGGGAGGGAGGGAGGGAGGGAGGGGAGGGAGGGAGGGAGGAGGGAGGGAGGAGGGAGGGAGAGAGAGAGAGATATACATGAGCGTGGAAGAAAGCGGGAGGAAAATAAAAGAGAAGAGACAGAAAAAAGAAAAGAAAGAGAGGGCGGGGTCTGATAACATGCAGATGTTCCGCCATCCACCCCCACCCATCCCCCCGCCACCTGCTCCTCCTACTCTAAAGGAGTTCGTCCTCATTGTGTCCTCCCTCGCCCTTCCTGTCCACTCTCCTCCCTCCTTCCCTCCCTCCCTCCACCTTCCTTCCCTCCACCTTCCTTCCCTCCAACTCTATTCCCTCGCTTCCCTTCCCTCCGCCTCCTTCCACTCACTTCTCATCTCTCCGCTTCTCCCCTCCCCGCCTCCCTCCTCCTCCCTATCCCTCCACCTTCCTTCCCTCCACCACCCTCCCCTAACTTCCCATCCCTCCGCCTCCCTCCCCTCCACTTCTCTTCTCTCCTTTTCCCTCCCCCTCCCTATCCCTCCACCTTCCTTCCCTCCGCCTCCCTTCCCTCCCTCCGTCTCCCTTCCCTCAGCCTCCCTCCCCTCCCCTCCCCTCCCTTCCCTTCCCTTCCCTTCCCTTCCCTTCCCTTCCCTTCCCTTCCCTTCCCTTCTCTCCACCCACGTCCCACACCCGCGCTACTTATTGCACATCAAATTCTCATAAATCCCTCCATTTTCCTTTTACAAACATTTTTTGTGTGTGAATTTCCCCCCTTTATGTTTTTCCAAGAGAAAAGAGAGAAGGGGGGAAACAGACTAAGGAAGGAGGAGAAACGGGAAGGAAGGAGGAAAGAAGAGGGAAAAAAAGGAGAGACGAGAAAGAAGAATGGGATGGAGGGAAAAAAAGGTGGGAGAACGGGAAAGAAAGGGGATAGAAGGGAGAAGAGGAAAGAAATAAGGGGAGGGAGAAAGAAGGAGAGAAAGGGAGGAGAAATGAAAGAAAGGAGGGAGGAAGAGAGGAGAAATGAGAAGGGAGGGAGGGAGGGAGGAGAAATAACAGGAAGGAGGGAGAAAGAGAGGAGAAATGAGAGAAAGAGAGGAGAAATGAGAGAAAGGGAGGAGAAATGAGAGAAAGGGAGGAGAAATGGAAGAAAGGAGGGAGAAAGGGGAAAGCAGGACACTCGTTCGTATAACAGCATCCAGTCATCCGCCCCTCTCCGGTCGGGTCAGCTGACGGAACCCGAAGCGCGGGTGAAAGGGCCCCCCCGATAGACGCTGGCCGTGACCGCTACTGGGGGGGGGGGGGGGTCCACCCTCTCTCCCTCCCTTATCCCCTCTCCCTCCTTCTCCTTCCCCCCTTCCCTCTCCCTCCTTCTACCCCCTTCCCTCTCCCTCCTTCTGCCCTCTTCCCTCTCCCTCTTCCTCCTTTCCCATCATTCCTCCTGCCCCCCCTTCCCTCTCCCTCCTTCTGCCCTCCCCCTTCCCTCTCCCTCCTTCTACCCTCCCCCCTTCCTTCTCCCTCCTTCTGCCCTCCCCTCTTCCCTCTCCCTTCTCCCCTCCGTCTTCCCTCTTCCTCCTTCCGTCTCTCATTCCATCTTCTCCCTCATCTTCGTCCCGTCCTCATTATTGCACATCGTTTGCATTTCCTATATTTCATTTCTTGAAGGAGTAGAAGGAGGAGGAGAAGTGAAGGTAGAAGAGATAGATGATAGATAACGTTGATGGATAGACAGGTAGATATATATAGATAGATAAATAGACAGACAGATAGATTAGTGGGACGGGGAGAGAGAAATCGAAGGAGGGAGGGAGAGAGGGAGAGAGGGAGGGAGGGAGAGGGACAGAGGGAGGGAGAGGGAGAGGGACAGAGGGAGGGAGAGGGAGAGGGAGAAAGCACACAACAGGAGAGCGAAAAAATATAAAAAATGATAAATAGGAGACCACTTTCCCAGCCTCCTCCCCGTTTCCTTATTCCCTCCATCCTTTCTAATTCTTTTTTCTATTTATCCCTGTTTCCTTCAGAACTTACATCATCTTTTACTTTTTTCTTCAAATTGCGTAAATCAATTTCGAAACTGTTTAATGCCCAGGATAAAAAAAAACATACTCGATCTGCACAGTGCATTTTTGCCAATTTTCTCAAATAATTCATATCATAGATAATTTCCATTTATTCACAAAACTTTTTTCTACCCAAAATACTGCCGTTCTAAACTTACCTGAATCGACCATTTATCATTATTCATTAGCATACTACAGCCATATGTTATGTTGTATGAGATTTGCATGAAACAGTTTTACATAAGGCAGCAATATTTCTATTTCTAGATAATAAATCACATACAACAAAAGCAGTATGAGTTTGACAGTGGAGGTGAGAGAGAGAGTGAGAACCAGAGTGCGTGTGCAAGTATGAGAGTGAGAATGAGTGTGTCTGAGTGAGAGTGAAAGTTTGGGTGAGACTGAGACTAAGACTGAAAGTGAAGGTGAGATTGAGATTGAGAGTGTGAGAGAGAGGGGGTGTCTGTGTGTGTGAGACAGTCAGATTAATGGGAGCATATAACGGAGCCAGAATGAGAGCAAGAAAATTAAATGAGTGTAAGAGAGTGAGAATGCGTGTTTATATGACTGTAAATTTACAAATAAATATCCAACTATAACCCAATGCCTTTGTCTTACCTTCCCATGGGCGTTGAGAGATTTCTCCTAAACTGCCTTTCCAGGTCTGATGCTTCCTTGAAAACTGAGGGTAAAATATAATTAATCATC
>NC_091549.1:12565228-12570228 GCF_042767895.1 Penaeus vannamei
AAAGTAAAAACTTGCATTTCATTTCTGTCATGCACTTCACATAACACACTTCTGCTGAAAAGCAAGGCTCAAACACACTGGCTGAGATGTCTCATTATTCTCATTACCAATGGAATGTAAAACAAAAAATACGCAATCATCAGGGCTAAAGAACACGGTAATCAGACTGCCACATTACTTCAAACCTTAACATGCAAACTCTGTGGTATATGCGTTCCTCCTTCACAAAATGTGTAAAAATTCAACCCTGGATATGATGTTCACAGTGTAACATAACATGACAAAGAGTCCAAAATCACAACCCTGCCTTAAGTGTTAACAGTGTAACATAACATGATGCTCTCTTACGTGATGACGAGCTCGCTGAACTGCTCAAACCTAAAATGCCAAATTGAATTTAGTTTTTGATGTCTCCTGATGAATTTTGGATTAGTGGGAAAAAGGAATAGATGTTGAGGAACTTCTTTTTATCAAAAACTCTAACCTAATGAGTAGTGACAGACAAGGTCATCAGTTTTTCTATACCACAAGTGTGGACAAGAAAAAAAGAAATATGTGAAGTCTTTACCATCTTTTTTTCATTGTGGTTAAATTGTTACATCTATATTTTTCTTAAATCTATCTATTCATTGCCATTAGATAAAATTTTGAAACATTCAGCATAAGTGCACATGTTGCTTGTATTTAGTATCTATGCACATGGGCATGTGTATGTATTTGAATACTTATTTGTAAATGTTAATGGACGTAATGTAAATGTAAATGTAAATGTAAATATGTGTGTGTGTGTGTGTGTGAAAAATTTATTATGATGAAACATACAATATGCAAGTAACATTATCAGATAATGTCTTCATATCATATGATTCAAAATCATATCTAATGACAGTGTAGCACATGTATGTGTGTACAACCCATACAGTAATCTTTACACAGGCAATTTGTAAATGTTTTCTGTAAAGCAAAAATCTTAAGCTAGTGTGTGTATATACTATGTAACTGTTTGCACACACCAACATACACATTATCACACCCAGTAAAACCTCATTGTTATCATCAAGAGCTTGAGATGAACAACAGGAATAAATCATATTAATTTCAAATGAAACTGAAATAACATTTGAAATTCCGTCTGGATTTCAGCTGAATAAACCTAGTATAGATTACTTCACACTGTCGAAATGATCTAGTAAATAATTCTATTGCCTATCTATAACCTCAGTTACAACTAACACCTGTTAACACAAGAGGTAATAAGTTCTATCCTTTTTAAAATCTATCCAATTTACCTATCACTTCATTAATGCCAGACACTTCTGTTATCAACTGGGTGTGCAGGGTTGCAGTATGTTGTTATGGTCTGTATATAACAATGAGGCTCTACTACACATAAGAGTAATTGCTAACTGCATGTGTCTGTGGCAAAACTAATCTGGAGGTAGACAAGGGAGAGGCAAAATAGGCTCTGATTGCCGATAACTACTCTGTAAAAGCCTTGACAAATAAGACATTATTGATTGCCAATATTCTATTTCATCTCCATGCTGAAAAAATACAAATGTAAAAATGAAACTTGGCAGGCATCATAGCTTCACTCAGGGAAAGACCTTTACGACAGACTTCTGCAAAACGCATACCTTAAGCAACACAAAATATCAGTAGACAAACGGTACTTACATTGCGATGCACATCTGAGGTCACTGGAGGTTAATCCTGTAGCAATCTCAGGTCCTGCTTCGCTATGGTTCACCTCTACCTCCAAATCAGAGCGCGTTGGCATTACAATCCCAGAATCTTCATCAACACTTAAAGTATCCTAAATCAACAAAAGAGAAAAGATTTTCTTTAGCGTTCTCCTCCAACTTCTTTAATTCAACATTTTTAAATGCTTTGTTAGAGTAGATGTAAATGCATGAACCTCATTTTTATAAAAAGGATTAAAATATAGATACAGATGGAGGCTAAAAAGCTTCCTATATAGTCATAAAAGTAATGTAGTCACTCCTAGTTATTCAACCAGTCACACAAATAACACTCGAAACAGTAGTAGGGGTACCATCAATTCAGTTCATCTTTTAACATACCTGTCGATCTTCTCCCAACACCTCCTCTCTTCTTAATGCTCTTCTGGGCTTGAAAGGATCCATCATCTCTGAAGAATCTGCACTCTCTGCACCACACACAGCACCTCTCTTCCCTAAGGGAGGAGATCTTGGTAACCTTGAACTCTTCATGAATGGATTAACACTGTCATCAAGGTGTGCTCCACTGTAGTGTGCTGCCTTGCTAGGATCCATGTCGGAAGCAGAACTTGTACACTTTACAGAATTACTGTCATCCGAATCTGGCAATCCAGAGTCACAAGAGCAGTTCATAAACTCCTCAGCAAGACGGCTTGCTTCATTGCCAAGTAACTGTGCAAACTCTAAACTGTCAAGCTGGCCTATTCTTCCAATGGAAGGAACTTTTGGAAGATTTGCTTCTTCAAAAACTACAAATTCACTTTCTGTTTTTGTTTCTTGTTTTACTGATGTCTTTCCTACTTCCTCTTCAACTTCTTCAGACACTCCAACTACTGTAGTTTCTTCTGTTTTACTGGCTGAATCTAATCTATCACAAGTAGTATCTGCAGATGGCAAATGTTCTTCTTTTGGGGGCAGAGTTCCTTTATCCACAGGTGGATCTGCTTCCACAACAAGAGGTTTAACCTCAACAACCTGGGGCTTTACAACTGCAACCTGAGGCTTAACTTCTGCAATTTTGGCTTTGTTTTCAACCTGGACTTCTTCTGTTGCAACCTGGAGGTTCTCCTTTTCCTTTGCAACCTGGGTCTTTTCTTCCAAAACTTGAGATTTTACATCCAAAGTCTTTTCTTCCGAAGTTTGAGGTTTAACTTTTTCTAAACTCTGGGGCTTTTCTTCAGTGACAGGAACTGAAGTATTTTCCTTTACAGAGAGAGAACTGACTTCTGATAATTTGGGCTCTTCTTCTGCTGGCTGATCTTCAACATCAATTTCACTTTTTGACTCTGCCTTTTCAGCTAATACTTCCTTATTCTGCTTCTCACTTGATGCATTTATTGAGTTGCTATCACTACCATCTGCATCTAATCTTTTAGGTTGTTGGTCTGGACTTTTTTCTTTTACCTCAGTAGCTTTAACTGCTTCTTTTTCTAACAATGGCACAGGAGTTTTAGCGTCTTCAGGCTTGTTGCTAGGTGCGTCAAGATTCTGAGCAGCTGGTAACGATTTGCTTTCAAAACCTGATCTTGTCTTGAAGGGGTCAAAGTTAGGATCATCAAGAAAATCAAGGTTATACCCCTTACTTGGTACTGCAGGGAGTTCCTCCTGGTTTTCAGCCTCTACAGTTGGAGTCGGAGTGGCTTGACTTGTTTCCTTTTTCGAGGAGTCTACCTCATCTGCTGGTTTCTTGGATCCTTTCTTTATCACTGAGAATCCTTTCTTGGCAGGAGACTTCTTAGGAGTGACAACTTTTGCTTTTGGCTTGATGTCCTCTTCTTTATCAGCTGGTACTACAAATCCTTCCTTTGGAGGAGAGTTTGATACTGAAGTTTTTGTTGTAAAAGGATTGAAATTTGGGTCTTCTAAATTATCTAAAAAGTCTAAGTTGTAGCCTTTTGAAGGTGGTATTGGCAAATCTTCTTCTGGTTCTGATTTTACTTCTGTCTCAGTGATATTATTATTGATAACAGTATTGTTGTTCTTTTCAACTGACTTCTTTACCCTAGGCTTTGGCGGTGGTCTCTTGCCAAGATTCTTAGGGGGTTTACGTATAGTTTTAGGCGCGTCGTCAATGGATATTTCTAGAAGCTGCCCCTGTTTATCAGCTTTTTCCTCCTCCTTCTCCTCTGATGGTGCAACTATTGCTGGCTCTTCACTAGAGGTGACTTCTTTTATATCTTTCTTGTTTTCTGTTGCTGTGTGTTCCTTCTCTGATTTCTCTAACTCTTCTGCCTTGGTTTCCTTCTTTGCTATCTCTGCTTTGTCATTTCCTGGCACTTGTTTTTTCTTTGTTACTGCTGGTTTCAATGGCTTGCGATTAGGTTCTGGGCTTGGTGGTGGAGTGTTTCTGACAACAGTCTTTGTAGCAAAAGGGTTGAAATTTGGATCTTCTAAATTATCAAGAAAATCAAGGTTGTATGATTTCTTTGGAGGAATTGGAATATCCTCTGTATTTTCAGCTCTTTCTGGCAGTGGAAAAGGGCTTGAATTTCTTTCTGCTTTCTCTGTGTTTTCTGAGTTAGTCTCGACCTTCACACCCTTTTCATTCACTGGCTCACTAATAAGGTTTGAATTATTTTGGTTGTCAGTTACTGGACAACTGACATGAAGATTATCAGTAATTTCCTTATTGCAGTTATCATCACCATTACAAATATTTTCCTTTTCTGTAATTCTGTGTTGAGAGTTTTCAGTTGTAGTAGAGAGTTTAGCATGTACTTCACTTAAATTGCCATTTGTTTCAACTGTCTGAGTAGTGATTATACGTGTTTCACCTTTTACAGGTTCAGTGACATCTGTCTTACTAGCAGCATCTGATAGAACTTGAATAGATTCTTCAATAATTTCACTCTTAGTTACAGTTACCAAAGAGTCACTGATAGTGTCTGCTAAGTCTTTTGAATCAGATTCTGGGAGACCAGTTACTGTTTCCTGAATTACTTGAGATTCTGTTTCCTTGGCCACAGAATTCTGAATTACCTCAGTATTACTGGTTTCTTCTTTATTCTCTTTAATACCTTCTAGTGGCACTGGTAATCCAAGCTCCTGTTCCGAGCTCTGGGTTTGATTTGTAACAACGTTGGCACTTGTAGATGGAGGTTCTTCCACAACAGCTGATGCACCTGCAGGAGAGTCAAGTTCCTCTGCACTCTCGTACTCGGAGTCTGTGAAGGAAGAATACGACTTAGTGTTGCATGTCACACAGCATGCGAAAAATGACATCCTGGACAGACTTGTGGACTGGCACTGATACAAAAC
>NC_091549.1:12582728-12585228 GCF_042767895.1 Penaeus vannamei
TTTTTGTCTTTTTGTCTGTCTTAAGCGAATAAGGAGGCATTCCTTCCACTTTAGTTCCTTCTTTACATAACTTATGTGCTCGACTCACGGCACAGTTTCGTGGACAATATTACACGCACACACACAAATTTATACACACACATATATATATATGTGTGTGTGTGCGTGTGTATGTGTGTGAGTGTGTACACATATACTCGCACACACACACACACACATATATATATACGCGGCGTGTGTGTGCGTGCATTAACGAGTGATACAGGGGAAAAAAATCTATGATACCCAAAAAAGTGTTGTAATATCACTAATACAACAACTAAACAATACACTTAACAACATCAAAATTACCCTTATTTCGAGATTATCCCTATCACAAGATTACCCCTATTACCACCCTCATAATTAACATCATTACCCCCTCATTAACATTATCAAATACACATCTACCATAACCTCAGCTAACAGCACAGACCATCAGCTTAAGAAATACATGAAGACCCGAAGTCCGGCGTATTAATGCAAAATACACAGGAGGCGACGGAGCCATAGGAATACATGAAACTTAATGTAACAAGACAAGTGTTTCTGTGAGGCGGAAGGGGGCAATTGGGTCTCGAGAGTGGGCGTGTGGGGGCGGGGCGGGAGGCTAAGTAACACCAAGAGTTTAAGTAACGTCTAAGAATGCACGGCAAGGACATTGTATCGTTGTATTCTGGGGGAGATGCAGCAAAGATTAGATAGGGAATATACAAATAATGTGAGAAGTTGGTTCGGTAAGTCGTAGTATGCGTTTTCATAAACAATCACTTCGTGATTCTTTAAACAAATAAATATTCGAATAAACCAATATTTCAAAATCAACTCCTTTCCAAGTGTTCAGCTTGACGGCCTGTCCCAGTTTTAGCATCGTGCTTGCGTCATCCTTAAGAACATATACACGGCACGAATTCGTATGATACCAACAGGTGCGTTCACATATGCCTGGTGTCAGAGATAAAACAAAAAATACTTCAGATAAGCGCCACTCTGTCTGATATATCCAGACGTGACGCTAACCAGGTGTCTTTGCAGATGATAAACACACAAGGACATTTAGGTTTCACACGGCAATACAGGTGTTTCACGAGTCCGTTTGCTACAGATGCGATCCTTATCGACACTGACAGGTGAACTCGCAGAGTTATATTCACAGTTTTCTATGAATCGTGTAAACCGAATATTCCACGAGCGTGAGTTTACACGAAGCGCCCGACTGCCAAACTGAGTCACAGTTTAGCCTCGCTGCGTTTCACCTTTTCTCCCTCCCTCTGTTTGGGGCAGAACACGTGCGCTCCGACTTCCGGGACGGCCGCGCGCGCTCTCTCGCCTCCTCGCCCGCGTGCATGGAATCCGCAGCGACCGCGGGAGGCACCTGGACATCACCACGTCGCGCTCATCTCACCGCCAGCTCGCTCTCCCCTCGGCCAGCGCCAGGCCCTCCTCGCCAGCTCTACGCCCGGCGCCACACTGTGCTGGCGCCAACCGCAGAGCCGTGCCAGTGTACTCGCCAGGGCGCCCTCACTCTGGTATGTCTCGCTGCCACATACCTCGAGGTTCAAGCCAGCCGTCATTATGAGGTGACGAGTGGACGACACCTGACCTTCCTGCGGGGCGAGGTCGCGAGGACTGCAGCATGGCCGTCACGCGATTCCTATATGGGGGGGGGGGGTAACGCAACCTTACTCCGCGTGTACTCAGGAGCCAAGGCGAAGGGTATTCAATGGCTTCCATCTCGCCTACTTCTCACGTGCGACTCGTGTTTTTTTTCGTCCGAGACGATCATCCTCAGAAATAAACGTCTTTCCCTCCACGCTGTCCCTACCTCGCCCTGAAGTGGCCCCAACTCGCCCTGCCCCCCCCCCCCACGCACGTATTTTAAGCGACGGCCCTGACGTGACGGCACCCTCTCGTTTAGCGCATTTCTATAAATCGCCGCAAAAAATAAGAACAAACCTATTCTTTACCCGACGCCAAAATATCATAACCTATCCTCAGCAAAAGAACAGAGATCCCTTAGTCCTTGAGAAAAAGAGCGCAAGACATAATATCAGACGAGACGAAAATGCCCCCGAGAATTTTTGGCCACGTGTTGTCTCAGCGTCGACCCCCTCCCCCCTGCCCCTGCCCCTCTACCCCTTCCCTCCACACCACCTGCGTCCGAATGCGTCATAACAACACCGTCACGGGACAAAAGCCTATGACATCTGTCACCCGCCCTACTTACCGACACAACCCATCCACGAATCTCATTCACCCCCCAAACCCACACTCCCTGCCCCCCCCCCCTCCTCCCCCTAAGAGCCCCTGGGCATGAGGCGCAGGTGTGGTGAGCAAAAGCTGGGTCGTTGCATACCTTGGGGCACACGCAACCACTGCTCGGCTCAGGGACACCACATGGACGCCTTCGAGCCAACGAGAACACCACACTCGGGCTGTTTGTGCTGCATAAGCTTGCATT
>NC_091549.1:12590228-12595228 GCF_042767895.1 Penaeus vannamei
CCCACCCTAATTGATACGCAGGTCAAGATGCAACCATTCTCAGTTCCATTGACCTTTTGTGGCACATGGCGCTGGCGATAAGTTGAAATAAAGGCCTAAGGTCAGTCGTGTAGTTGCTATGACGCGAGCAACATGCACGCTTAGTAAGCAGCTCGTCTTGTTCCTTGTCTGCTTGCCGGGTCGTCTCGTCCTCAGGACAATGGCGCTGCCTCCTGTTCTAGCGAGACTCACTCTTGCATATGCAATGGGAAAGCACTTGCAAGGCTTACATGGATCCAGTATTATAAAGCCAATACCGACTTGGCCAACAGTCTACGTGGCTTTCACCGTTATGAAGGTAATAGTGACCTGGTCTAAGCTGATCTTTACAAAACGTTTGGTATCACTGCAGTCCATTGGAAATAACGTTTCACAAACATTATGCAACGCCCATGAACGTAGGAGATTCACAGAAGCGTCAATATCGCTAACGTCTAATCAAATCAAGCATTATACACATATATCCCATTTCGTCGATATATATGTAAACATATATACACATATGTATATACATTTTTTTGGCGCAAAGCATGTTCACGGAACTTAATTTCACAAACAATAACCGATAAACTGGACATGACACCTGTTACCAAAAGAGAAACCGTCTGGGCATGTGAAAGATCGCTCATATTTATCCCAACACGCACATGGGGCGCTTCCAAAGCAAGGGGAAGCAGAAACACAGAGCGAAGTACACCCGGCGACCCAGACCCACTTATCCCTCCCTATCCCCTCCTATCCTCTAGCCCCTCCCCCCGCCTGCCCTCCTCTCGCCCTCCCTTTCCCCCGGGACGGCACAGAGCACTACTACGCACGCACCGCCCGGCCCTAAGCCCCTGCCCCTGCCCCTGCCCTAGGCCCGTGCCCCAGCCCCGGGCCGGACCTCTCACCGACGCAGCGTAAACTTTCATCCAATTTATTATTCTCGAAACGCGTGCTTCTGCTAACGGGTGAAGGGAGTGAAGCGGCGGCGAGCTGCGAGAGAGGAGAGCTGATGCCCTTTTAAGCCAGCTATCTAATGCCATACATTCTCCAACCTGGAGTCCGGGGGTCGCGAGCCGCAGGGCAGTCTGAAGGCCCGAGTGCCAGGTGTTGGGGTCCGCCAAGTGTCTCAGCAGCGCCAGCACGCCCGAGTATTGCTTCAGCGACTTGTGCTGCGGAATGAGTTCAAGAACAGCAGTAATTCTCTCCGATGCGCACTTCGGAACTGAGCCTGTAAACACTCCTCTAAGCAGAGCCAGCCTGCACAGCCAGCGGGGTGAACACGTAAGCAACAGCGAGGCAGGCAGGCAGCAATTGCAAAGGAAGACAAGCTAAGGAGGCGTCCATCACACGACAAAAAGACTTGGGCGCAAAAGTCACAAGATCACGGCAATTACATTACACTTGAGCCGTTTTTTCTATCCAACTCCCTACGTCTTGGTCTTTGTGAACAAGCGAGAGTCTGCTTTCTTCTGGACTGCGCTGGCTTCCTCTCGCTCCCGCTCTCCGCAAGGTCGTAAATCTTATACACAAGCCCGGTCGCATCACCCTTCAAGGAGCGACATGTCGAACTCCGCTCCGGAAGGCCACGAGTCGCGTGCAATTCCTGTGAGATCTCGCCCTTGCGAGCTCCGTGCCCTCGTCGGTGCAATTTAATATGACCTTATGCAATGGCGGGTAGAACAGGTGTTCACTGGCTGCCCCCTCCCACAACCCGCGCGCAAAACCGCCGTAACATTGCAATAATCAAACTCCGAACAAAGCCTGGTTTCTGAGAATCATTACGTTTTTCTCCGCACTAATGGCGGGACGGATTCCGCAAGAGGAAGACCGCCGCCGCGCCGTTGCGTGCGACCGGCCTTCGCAGACTGTTCCTAGACTGGCGTGCATTCGTGTCTCCGCGGCCAGACTGCATCCGGGCTGCATCGTGTATGCCAATTAAACACGGGAGCCGCCCGGTGCCCACTCATCGGCCCGAAACATTAAATGACGGGGTTAAACACTCGTGCTCGTTCATAATGTCCGCCTTGGCGCGTTTTCCTCTCCATCACGTACATTCATGCTCTCGCACATCCACCGTGCACATTCGATTCTTATGCCTCTACCCTGTGCATCCTGTCTACACTTCCCTGCCCATTCTCCCCCTCCCCCTCCCCCGCAAGAATACCCTCTCAACCAAGCCACTATATCCGGGGCTTTCCTCTACCCACCCCCCTTCCTCCCTCTCTTCCCCTTCAAAAATCCACCCCCGCGTCCTCCTCCTCCTCCTCCTCCTCCTCCCTCCCTCCCCCCCTCTCCAGCGCCAACTCGACACGACACCCTCTCCGTGAGACAATTCCGCGCATCCCTCTCACATTCTTGCACATCCCCCTCACAACCCGAAGCTATTATTCCACCCTGCTGTCACCCTTTCACCCTTTCATCCGGAGCTATCATTCCACCCCGCTGTCACCCTTTCACCCGAAGCTATTATTCCACCCTGTTGTCACCCTTTCACCCGAATCTATTATTCCACCCTATTGTCACCCTTTCACCCGAAGCTATCATTCCACCGTGCTGTCACCCTTTCACCCGAAGGTATTATTCCACCCTGTTGTCACCCTTTCACCCGATGCTATTATTCCACCCTGTTGTCACCCTTTCACCCTTTCACCCGATGCTATCATTCCACCCTGTTGTCACCCTTTCACCCTTTCACCCGAAGCTATTATTCCACCCTGTTGTCACCCTTTCACCCTTTCATCCGAAGCTATTATTCCACCCTGTTGTCACCCTTTCACCCTTTCACCCGAAGCTATCATTCCACCGTGCTGTCACCCGTTCACCCGAAGCTATTATTCCACCCTGTTGTCACCCTTTCACCCTTTCACCCGAAGCTATCATTCCACCGTGCTATCACCCTTTCACCCTCTCACCCGATGCTATCATTCCACCCTGTTGTCACCCTTTCACCCTTTCACCCGAAGCTATCATTCCACCCTGCTGTCACCCGTTCACCCGAAGCCATTATTCCACCCTGTTGTCACCCTTTCACCCTTTCACCCGATGCTATCATTCCAATCTGCTGTCACCCTTTCACCCTAGGTTTTATCCAACTTTTCCTCTCCTTCTCGAACGCACCCTCGTCAACCCTCAGTCCGTGCCTCAGCCTCTTCCCCGTCATTCCCTGGTTCTCATACCATTCCGAAGCATAAACAGACCGGTTCATAACAGACGAGACACAAAGGAAAAAAAATGAAACAAAAAGACTGAAAAGAAAAAACTGAGGCATTTTCCGCTCACAAACTAGTTCGTTTCGCAGACGGTCACAGCAACCTCTCTCTCTCATTATCATTCTCATTCACTCTCTCCCCCTCTTTCTTTCATTCTCATTTACTCCCTCTCTCTCAGTCTCTCTCACTTTATCATATTCTCTCTCTCTCTCACTCTCATTCTCTCTCTCATTTTCACTCTCTCTATCTCTCTCACTCATTCTCTCACTCTCATAATATCTCCCTTTCTCTGTCTCCCTCTCCCTCTCTTGCGTCAATTCAAGCGATCTGGCCAGGCGGCCGTTCAGCCAAGCACGTGACGGCGCCACCCCGGGCACGGCAGGGCATCCCCCACCCGTCCCGCCGCCAGAGGGTTGCCGTGCCGAGGTAGTTTGGCGTGACGGCTCCTCCGAGTCACTCTTCATAATGAATTCGCGTTCTTTTTTCATTTTCGCGGTAACGGCTACCTCTCGCCGGAATGTTAAGCGAAAATACATTCATATACGCTAGACTAAAGTTAAGAGATTTCCCAATATCGACGTCCGTTCTTCGCAACAACGGAGTCCGGGGCCATTCCGAACGCAAATAAGAGCAGAACGACCGGAGTCCCCGTCTGCAGAGCCTTTGCAATGATCTCATAACAGGCCAGACTCACTCTCTCTCTCTCCCTCCTTCTCTCTCTCTCTCTCTCTCTCTCTCTCTCTCTCTCTCTCTCTCTCTCTCTCTCTCTCTCTCTCTGACTCTGCCTTCTCCCCCTCCTCCTCCTCCCCACCCACCCCCACACACACACTCTCTCTCACACACACACACGCGCGTACACACTTTACTACAACCCAATTCTCGAAACGCTACAAATGTTTCGTCCGCATTTTTTTCTTTCTTCACTTTGTTCTTCATCCTATGCGGTGAATAGAGGCTGTATCAATCACGTTTGCGAAGGGACGACTGGAGATCAACACACGGCATAGGATGATGCAGGTTATGCCCGCATCCTCTCCGCAGCCTGCATAAACATTCTCCGTAACCACATATCCTAGATTCGCGTTACTCCCTCTCCCTTCCTCCCTCACTCCCTCCCTCTCTCGCTCTCTCCCTCCTCCCCCGACTTCCCCCAGCGGAGCCTCAACCCCTCGGTACCATTCAGTAACCCCGAACGCCACTCATTCATTATTATCCCTAATCCTACTCTTACTCCTCTCGCCCCCCACTACTTACACCCGATTTCCCCCCTCCACTTATCCCCCACTTCGTCAAATCCTCAAATCCACACGACAAAGAAGACCTAATTAACAACTATGTAGGCCTTTTTCCCCTAAATATTCGACAACTTTCCCCGGAGCTTCGTCCTTTTCACTATGTCTTTACCCCTAGATATACAACTCCCCCCACCCCCAGATTTTTCCTTTTCACCAGGCCGTTTTTCCCTACATATAAAACTTCCCTGAGATAGTTTCTTTTCACTAATTTTCCCCCTAAATACACAACTCCCGGAGATTTTTCCTTTTCACTTGGTATTTTTACCCTAAACATACAACTTCCCCGGAGATTTTTCTCTTTCACCGGGCCTTTTTTCCCCTAAATATACGACAGCTTCCCCTGGAGATTTTTCCATTTAATAGGTCTTTTTCCCTAAATATACAACTTCCCTCCAGAGATTGTTCCTTTTCTCCAGGCCTATACCCCCTAGACATACAACTTTTCCAGATTCTCCCTATTCACTCGGCCGTT
>NC_091549.1:12612728-12617728 GCF_042767895.1 Penaeus vannamei
CTTCGCTAAACCCAGCGTCCCTTCCCCCTTCCCCCTACTCTTTCCCCCTTTCCCTAGCCAGCATCCATCCCACTTTACCCCTTGTTCCTTCCCCATCCCTTGCATCCAACCCCCTTCCCTCCCTCCCCCCTTCCCTCAACATTTTCTCCCTCCTCAACCCCCCAACGTCCAACCTCCTTCCCCTTTCCCCGTACCCCCTTCCCCTTCCCCTCCCCCACCCACCCCAGCGTCCAACCCCGAAGCCTCACCGCAAGCGCCGCCCCAAGCAAAATCCGCCACATGCACTGCCACCACAAGGCCGCGTTCAAGAAAAAAGGAAAGTGTATGCAAGGCTGGCGTTCGCAAAGCTAGTGTTTTCTCTCACCCACTTACCAACCAAACACAGCAGACACAGTCGTTACCCTGAGACATAGTAAACCTGACGAAGTAAAGAACACATAAGACGAGAAAAGAAAGAAAAATACGAGAGACTACAGAGAGAAACCCGGTTTAGATCGAAGTCGTTGGCTGAGCAGCAGGAAATTGGTAATTTGCTGTTTGTTGTTGTTAAGCCGGGCTGTAACGAAGAGACCAGTAACGGCCCGTTTTCACTTTTGGTCCATGCTGGTTGGTGTCCATCGTCCGTGGAATGTGAACGTGTGTGTGTGTGTATGTGTGTGTTCCTTGGCGATTTTCATGGTTCTGCTAGTTTTCTGTGTTATAACCAGGCCACACATGCTATATTTCATGCTGCGGCAGATGTTAATGTGACGAAATGGTGTCCGTTGGTAAGTGGGTAAGGTAGGACAGGTGTGACAGAGGTATAGTCCAGGTGATTCACACGGTGAGTCACTGCACTTAGAGGAGCTCCTGAACCTTGCCTGGTTCCTTGTGCAAACGTCACAGGTATACAGTGTGGGTGTGTGTGCATGTTCACTCGTACATGTATAGGTAAATATTCCGTAAACATACTGAGTGCATATGTCTTACATGCATTCCTAAATTAATTCAGTGATCCAGAATAAAAAAAAATAGACATATCTCAACATAAACACATACAAATTTGCACATTCTCACGCCCATAGAGACACTTAGACACGTGACAACACCGTGACAACCACCGTAATGCTAACATACAACATATGCAGAAGTGCAAATAACAGTTTGCATTACGTACCATCACATATTGCAATGACATCGTCACCAACACCGCGTTATCACCATCACCGTGTTATCACCACCACCTCCGTCACCACCGCGTCACCACCACACCACCATACCGTCTCATTCGCTTCATTTATCACAGACGTAACAATCCCACGAACACCGTCACAGCTGTCGGCCAACACAGCACCACAGACACACACTTACCGGACTACACATACACAGGAACATGTCTGCCATAAGCCACACAGGTCCTCCTCACTCCAACCTTCCCCGTGAGACTCGACAAGCACGGCACGTCACAACTTCCATGACGTTAGGGTTACGTCACACACACTGTTAAACGTCGACACTAGCACCAACACCTCCAAAAACAGAAAGAATAATAAAAAAAGAAAGACACAAAACAGTATCCACCACGTCACACCAGCACACGCGCGTCACACAACCGACTTCGAGTCCGCGTCACGTTTCGTCAGTGCGAGAGAACCTTCTGTTCGCGAGCTGCACTGACCTCCCTCAGCCACGGCCAACACCACACTGATCATCTTCCACGCACTCTCACGCCGGTACTGTCACGCACGTCGCATGGTCTCACATACCTTCGTACACTCACATAAACACAATTTATATACAATTATTATGCATGAGTACTTACCGTTACTACTTATACTACTTACATAAATATTTGATAAGTACATGACACCTTTGCACAAAAGTCGACGTGTAAACCTACAAACGAACAAAAGATCGAATACAGACATAACAACGACACAAAGACCACCCACAAGACGCCCATTCACAAACAAACGAAAACACACAAAAACAACAGACAAACCCCGACACAAACAGAGGAAGACACGCAAACGCACCGAGATCCAAGCTTATTATCGATAGCCTGAGCGAACTTCCTCTCCCCTTCCTTCTCCCTCTCCCCTTCTCTCTCCCTCTCCCATTCCCTCTCCCTCTCTCCTTCCCTCTCCCTCTCCTCTTCTCTCTCTCTCTCTCCCCCCTTCCCTCTCCCTCTCCCTCTCCGCCACAACTTCTCTCTTATCCGGTTCCAGCTAGATTTCGCAATTTTTTTTTTAACGGCTTCGATAACAAGCGGTAATACACACCGGGCTAGACTTTCATCAAAGGGAGATAAATACACTGAAAAAAAATACACATATACCTCTTTTCTATTTCCTAAAACGAAATACACGCACACCCTATTTAATCAATCAAGCAAATCTCACTCATAGCAAACAACCATCGGGCAGACAAGCAAGCAAACAAGCAGACAAACAAGCAGACTACGTGAAGCTTCAGGTTAAAGTTTCAGCGCGACGGGTAAGGTGTGTGTATTGAGGTTAGGTATCGATTGCGCCGGCAGGGAACGCCACGATTCATTTACACGCTGGCTTGATTCACACGTACATACATACGCACATGCATATGCTATGGAATTTACTTCCTAACTCATGTGCTCATTTGTACATGAAAGACACGTAGTTGTATGTATCCGTTTCCGTGTTAATTTTTCATACATATACATTGTATAAATATGAAAACAACAAAGGTATGTATTCCAACGAATATGTACATGAAAGCATTCAAACATGCATATGCATGTATTCAAAAATATACACACAGAAAACATACAAATGCCATGACTTTTCGTCTGAAACAGTGAATTGCACATTTTAGTGGAAATACCATTCCACACACACATGTATATATTTTTCTTTTATTTCTTCGCGGTGAGTTTCTCCATTCTCTCACAAAGTATTGTATTTGTGTATTTGTTATAAAGCACTCCCAGGTATATACATCTAAGCATACATACTAAATACACATGTAAATACAATAAATATCCACGTATATACATACATACAATGTATTTATATACAACACACAAATATCTATACTTCATATTTTAGTGCCTCCTCTCTCTCTCTCGTTATCTATAAATACAGAGATAGAAATACACACACACACACATACTCACGCACACACATACTTACGCACACACACACACGCACACAAACAAACACACACACCCACACACATATAGATAGATAGATAGATAGATGAATATATATATACACACACTCAAAATAGATATATATTCGGTTTATATATATACATACACACACACACACACACACACACACACACACACACACACACACACACACACACACACACACACACACACACACACACACACACACACACACACACACGGAAACAAGCACGCATCCACGCGCTCGTAACACATGCGTGTGACTCACATCCGTCCTGTACGCATCTACGCTCGCGCGCACCCCCTTTCGTGTCATCTGGCAATCCTCGTGCTTACAGACATCGCCATATAAGTACCACTATTCATATTTCAGTGGGGGAGTCGAGGGGGGGAGGGAGTCGTGGCACGCAGGTGGGTACTGGCATCCGGGGGTCACGTGATTAGCTTGGCAATACTGTCACGCACAATACAACAGGTCATGGTAATTGGGTCGTTCTTTGTGTGAATATGCCCCTGGTTGGCGGGAGACGAGCAGGCAGTAATGAAGTGAAGGCCGGCACTTGTTAAGTTCATTAATTATTAAATAGTGAATGGGAGGGAGGGAGGGAAGTAAGGAAGGAGAGAGGGAAGGAAGTAAGGGAGAGACAGAGAGAAAGAGACAACCAGACAGACAGAGAGAGAGAAAGAGACAGAGAGGGAGAGAGAGAAAGAGACAGAGGGAGAGAGAAAGAGACAGATAGACAGAGGCAGAAAGAAAAGAAGAAATAAAACGGAAGAAAAACAACAAACAAACAAACAAACAAACAGAAGCAGACGAAGAAGGCAGTTGCATGTAGCCTCA
This sequence comes from Penaeus vannamei, assembly GCF_042767895.1. Lineage (NCBI taxonomy): Eukaryota > Metazoa > Arthropoda > Malacostraca > Decapoda > Penaeidae > Penaeus > Penaeus vannamei. Next base: position 12,616,721 of record NC_091549.1, read on the forward strand.
AACGCCATTTCTAGCAGAGAAGTTTGGAACTACATCCGACCCGTGAGACTGCAGATTAAAGTATATGCAAATGAGAAGACATTCTCACTCACTCACTCCAAAAACTCTTCTTGTTGACGACGACTCTGAAGGACATTCGCAAATATCGTCTTTAAGCATTAAACTCATCCTTAGACTGCAGGTATTAAAGTATCGTGTCTCCATAAAGTGCTTTGTTGTGCACCGTTGCTCTGCATTTTCGTTTCTCCTCTTCTTTCTGTTCTTCGCTTTTCACAGTTTGCTATTTTTTTGTTTAAAGGGGTAACTGTGTCGCGATTTTGTTCTTGTATTGACGCAAATAGCCCGGATTTTATCGACCGTCATGATGTTAAACATAATGGTTTCAGCTATATATAGATTTTTCTTCTCTCTCGCGCGCGTGTGTGTGTAGGAGAGAGAGAGAGAGAGAGAGAGAGAGAGAGAGAGAGAGAGAGAGAGAGAGAGAGAGAGAGAGAGAGAGAGAGAGAGAGAGAGAGAGAGAGAGAAAGTGAGTGGGAGAGGGAGAGAGAGAGAGAGACAGAGAGAGGGAGAGAGAGAGAGAGGAGAGAGAGAGAGAGAGAGAGAGAGAGAGAGAGAGAAAGAAAGAAACAAAGAGATAGAGAGAGAAAGAAAGAAACAAAGAGATAGAGAGAGAAAGAAAGAAACAAAGAGATAGAGAGAGAAAGAAAGAAACAAAGAGATAGAGAGAGAAAGAAAGAAACAAAGAGACAGAGAGAGAAAGAGATTGAGCATGCATGCAAAACAAGTAAATAATAAAAAAAAAAACAGCTTGTATCCATCCTATTCAAAGTTCGTGTGGCAAGGGAAGGTTAAACCGAAGACAGTTACTTCACTTCACCACAGAATGAGATGATGACTTGTCAGAACAACCCATGACTAAAAATCATTCTGGAGTGGAGATTAATCTGTGTGTTACCGTTATTTCTGTTATTTCTTGGATTTCTCAATATTCTTATAATCAAAAAGAAA
>NC_091549.1:12622728-12627728 GCF_042767895.1 Penaeus vannamei
AAGAATGAACGGGGATAAAAAAGAACAAAAAAAAAAAAAAAGAAATAAAGAAAATTTTAAAAAATGTAATTAAAAGACAAATCATTCTTGTGATAATTACTCCTCATTGAAAACCTTGTTCTCTTCCCCTTGAGTTAATTATGAAGACTCTTTTTTCAGTTTTTAATTATGCGATCTAAGACAAATGATAATGGTAATGATAATCATACTATCTTACCACCTCCAATTATGCGATACACCGACAATGATAATAATAATGATAATAACAACAACACTAACAATAATAATAATAATAGTGATCATCATTATTATCATTATAATGATACTAATAATAAATAGTACATATACAAATAAAGCATTATGTTTCACCTTTTCTAATGTATATGCAAATTACTTATCATCATTTAGGACCTTTTTACTGTCCACCTCCTGTCACACTAATTATGAAACCGCTCTCGTTTGACCGCTCTCTTTCATTTCTGTTTTTAAAAGTATCGTATACTTCCAATTCTTACTCTTTTTAAAGTATTATGGCTCCTAAATCTTCCTGAGAGTATCGTGCACTTCCTGAGTATTTTTTGTAAGTATAGTTCCCCGTTCCCTCCTAATTCTTTTTTTAAAGCCATGTGCACTTGTTTTTCTTGTCTTTTGTGAGTCTTATATCGTCTGTGTCCTTTTAAAAGTAGTCTTCATTTCGCTTACACCGTACACTGTCCTTTTTAACGTATGGCTTTCTCTTAAGTATCCTAATGGGCTTCGTAAGTACCGTCCACTTTCTCTTTCGAGTCTTTTTTCATCGTGCACTCCCTCACTCTTTTTTTTAAGCATCGTGCTCTCCCTCGCTTTTTTTTAAGCATCGTGCTCTCCCTCGCTTTTTTTTAAGCATCGTGCACTCTCTCACTGTTTTTTTTTAAGCATCGAGCACTCCCTCACTCTTTTTTAAGCATCGTGCACTCTCTCAATATTTTTTAAGTATCGTGCGCTTCCTTAATTTTTCTTATCTATCGTACAGTTCTCTTCCATAGTGTTTTAAAAAGCCTGAACACTTCCCTTCCTTTGTCTTTTATCATAAGTATCGTAACTTCCCTTCCATACCCCCCCCCCCCCAGTGTTTCGCGCGCAGAACTACCCGATAACTCGTTCTATAAATACGAGATCACGCGAAGCTAAATCGGGTGCGGTATTTTCCCCTCCACAGGTGTCGTCGGAATGCAGGTGTGACACGCTGCGACGTCTGACACCTATTTTTTTTCTCCCTCTTCGTTGATGAGTAAAAATACAGCGAGGAAGGGCGTGTGGAAACGACTCTGGATTCTTGCGGATTCCTGTAGCATTGTCCTGTTCTTTCGGAATCCTGCTATTGCATTTTTGTAGTTGTTTGTATGGTCTTTCGTAGACTTTATTGCTAAGTCCGTGTCTTTCCCTACGGCGTAAAATCTCAAAGAGGTAAGAAGCAAAAACAGGATTAGATTTATTTGGTACTTTCACATCGGTTCAACCACAAGAAGAGGATTTGGGCGTCTCGATACAACGCGCCGTGCAGAAGTAGTGCAAAGTCCGCAGATCTTCTCTCACCCTTGGCATGTTTTCTTTCCCGTTTTTTACACGCTGGCCCTTAATCCCGCCCATATGGTCCTCCCTGCGGCTCAGGTCCTGTCACTGGCCCCTTCGCATGGCCCGTCACCCGCCGCCCTTCCCTGTGGCCAAAGCAGTATTTGGAAACGCGAACGGGTTACTGCGTCAAAACCTCGGCCTTTATGCGTATCAGAAGAAGTCCTGGACCCAAAAACAGGCAGAGTTCCAGAATCTAAAACCTGTTCCCGATTCAATATTAATGCGATCCACTTAATCGATAGTGAAAATCGAAGCCTCTTCCCACTATTCGTACGTGGGTGACTGTCCTCCTAACACCATTCTATAATTATCACAAATACCTCCGCAAGTGACATCTACGATCATAAATCTATCAAAATCATACCTTGAATAACTAACGAGACATCTATTCCGCGGGTTAAAAATACCCTTAAAGTTATTCACGGAAGCGATCGGAGAGCCAGACCACTTACTCGTGAGAGCAATGAGTACTTGGCCATGGAACTTTTACCACTTGCGCAAGAACGTGCTTCAATTGACCTTTGCTGATTAGAAGATTGCATGAGGAGAAAAAGGTAATTATCTGCCCTACATATGTGTATATCTAGATGTTTACCAATACTGTATTTTCATTTTCCTATTCTTGGCCACGTCATTTTTCGAATGAAAATAACGAAGTCATTAAAATATTCACAAAATTCAGTGCTCAGCAACGTTTTTTGCCACAGTAATTAGGGCAATATGCCATTATCTGCTGGTCGCGCAAATTGTAAAAAAAAGGAACAAAGAAATGAAATTATGGCATTAATAATTATCGAGTATATACACAATTATATCCTTATTCTTTTATCCTGTGAACCCCAACTGGGTCACACAAGCTGCTTTCAACGGCAGTTGTCCTTCAGTCAAAAAAGATTATCAAAACCCGACACAGAGAAAGAGAAAATCATAATAATAATAATAAAGATAATAATAACAATACCAACAACAGTAGTAATGATGATAATCATAATAATGCTAATGATAACAACAACAGTAATAATGATGATAATAATATTAATAATAATCATAATAATGATTCTCATTATTTTATTATCATTATTATTATTATCATAACCCTAATAATATTAATGATGATAATAATATCAATAATAACAATAATATTGATATCAATAATAATAACAATAATAATGATAACAATAACAATAACTAAGTTTCATAGATATTCCTAAACGTTCTATAAATCTGTTATCGCTAGCTATGACGTCATCGGAAGCTGAAGAACAGCTGCAATACTTTTGTTAAACCGACACATTTACGGAGCAGGTTTCACTGCATTGTTCAGATGAAAACAATGAACGACAGAATTCCCACACATTTCACTCGCTTACAACCCGCGTCATAATATATAATGGAAATCTGGATCCTACGTACTATGAAAAGAGAAGGATGGCCTCGTCAGAATAAATATATGATTATAATAATAAAAAAGAATAAAAAAAACATTTGGTTATATTGGAAAGAACACTACGCGCCATTCCCGCCGTTTTTGTAATGACAAAACGCATTTCATACAGATTTTAATTCTCATCGTTTGATCGAGTTACGTTCATGTCTGTGCAGATGTATCCAGTTTCATTTTTTTCTTTTTCGTAATAAAGTTTGTTTCCCACGACACCTGTATTTGTACATTTTTTATGACATGTAAATAAATGCATCTAGTTTCAAGCGAGTTTCTGTTTTTTTTTTTTTTTTCTATTTTGTCTCGTTTTGTCTCTGTTGTTTCTCATGACACCTGTATTTGTACATTTTTTGACACGTAAATAAATGAATCTAGTTTCAGCGAGTTTCTATTTTTTTTTTTCTCTCTCTCTTTCTTTCCTTTTGTTTCGTTCTCATGTTCCCTGCAACAGCGCGATGCCGGGTCTCAGCGCTGCCTTGCTGGACGTGACCAATCGGGAAAAATGCCGGTCAGCTTTTTCGGAAAATAATTAACGGGAGAAAATTGTCTCACCGTATCGGTTTACGGCCTTTTCGGTACTTCTATTTCTTGCGCGTAACGGTGTGACATTTTCGAGATAAAAGTGTATCGTTTTTTTTAAGGATTTTCAGTTCAAATAAGGTCCAACGACATTGGGATGACTGTAGGTCTGAAAAGTAAAAACGAGGTACTTGATTCTAATATAAAAACCTTATCGCAATGCAATCAGAACCCCACGTAAGTTAACAAGAATAAAACGACGTGAAAGGGTACACACAGTCCTCTCTACATCCAAAAAAAATTAAAAAAAATATAAAAATGGACGATATCAATCACTGCCACACACGAACAGGATCTTTCATTCTCTTCGTGTTAGTTCTCAAAGAAACGATTCGGACGCAGCAGAAGGAAGCCACATGCAGGACCACGTTCGAGAGGAGGTCGCTCGCTTACCCTGACTCCCGCCGCTCAATTCCTTCGATTAACTGTAGTCGAAGTGAGATCAGTTCGATAACTGTCGCCAACCCGGGCGGCAGTTACTCGGAAACATTTAGAATCCCGATAGAAAGGTTTCTATCCATACTTCGTTTGTATCAAAGTTTATATCCATATTTCGTCTTCTTTATTTCAGTGTTACTCGAGTACAAAATACATTTAGGATACTAATAGTAAGGTTTCCATCCATACTTCGTTTTTTTTATTTCAGTGTTACTCGATAGCGAGGTTTCACTCCATCCCTCGTTTTTAAAAATCTCAGTGTTACTCAAGTACAAAATATATTTAGAATACCGACAGCAAGGTTTCCATCCATCCTTTTTTTGACAAAATACATTATATCGGCAGCGAGGTTTCACTCCATACCCTGTGTTTTGTATCTTCTAGTCACTCGACTTCAAAACAAATCTAGACTAAGGACAGCAACATTTCCCTCCAGATCACTCATGTCCTCAAAAGACTCAAAGAATCTCACACTTTTGAATTATCATTATTATAATGGTATTAGTATTACTCCTTTTATTACTATCATTATCATTATTTATTTTTTATTTTTTTCTTCCTGCGGCGATACTCACGAGGGAATAGCATCGACTCATCACAGATCCTAAGTCATCGAAGGTCCCAGGTCATGACAGGTCGCAGGTCATCGAAAGTCCCAGGTCATGACAAGTCGTAAGTCATCAAAGGTCCCAGGTCATCGAAAATCCCAAGTCATCGAAGGTCGCAGGTCATCGATCAACAATATCCAGCACTTCGACCTGTTTCTTACGACCAGGTGACGTTAACCCTTTCCCCTTTGTAGACAGGTCGTTATTATCCGCTTTTCGTAAATTGGCAAATAACCTACATTGGGGTGTAGTTATTGGGAGGCGACGTACAGTGCAATAGAGGAGGGAAAGGGGAAAGAAGGGATGGAGGGAAGGAGGGT
>NC_091549.1:12632728-12637728 GCF_042767895.1 Penaeus vannamei
AAATCGGTTACAGAAAATTACAGTATGTAATCAGCGGGAATGTTTTGAAATACAGGAACTTCAGTTTCTCTTCTGTGTGTCTTTCCGCTACCACCCTGTCATAAAAAAATCCATTGTCTTCATCGCATTGTACTTTTGTCGTCAGTAAGTTTCGAAGTCATCCTTTCTCTCTAGGCCGTTCTAAATCATCCTAAACCGCTATAGAATCACACAATACCGGAAAAAAAACTTTCAAAGTCTTCTAAAGTCTTTCAAAAATCGTCTCTCCTTATACGTTTAACCTCTCCCTTTGTCCTTAGGTCGCTCCAAACCATCCTATGTCATCGTGTCATCGCTTCTACACACAATACCTGAAATCTAAAATCTGAAATCTTTCGTATTCAAAACTACGCGTTCGTTGTCTCCGTCGCTCTGTTAGCCCATCGTCACAAACTTTCTGAGTCATCCTGTATCATTAGGTCGTCCTGAACCACCCGGAGATATCGTATCAACACTCAGCATCTCAAATCTGTTGAAGTTAAATGAACTCGCCATTCATTACATACACGCAGTCCTCTTTCGGGGGACAAGTCACTCTACACTTTCCCTCAAATCATCCCATTACCTCATAGGATCTCAAAATCAAACTGAAATCTACCGAAATCTTCCGAAATCTCCTGAGAAGCCGTTCCTCCCTCCTTCCCAAAGCATCGCCAAACGTTCCTCTCTCGCCGCACCGTCTTCGCCCATACCACTGCTAATGACCGGCCCGAGGCGTACTTTCTTCGACGCAAGCGGAGGTGAGGACCTGGCAGGTGGTATGAGGGGGGAGGGGAGGGGAGGGAGGGTATCCAGGTCATCTAATTGGGGGTTGAGGGGGAGGGGGTATGTAACGAGAGGTTGTGTCGCGTGCCCTACCCCGACCCCGTTCCTCCCTCTCCCTACTCCCCTACCTTCTTTCTCCTCCTCTCCTTCCTCTTCTTCTCCCTCTCCCTCCTCTTCCTCATGCCCCTTTATTCCATACTCCCCCATCTTCCTCCTCCTCTCCCTCCTTCTCCCCCTCTTCTTCCTCCTTTCCTTCCTCCTCTTCCTTATGCCCCTTTTCTCCACACTCCTCGACCTTCCTCCTCATTCTTCCCTTTTCTCCATACTCTCCCAACTTCCTCCTCCTCTTCCTCTTCCTCTCCAACTCCTCCTCTTCCCCTTTCTCTCCCTCCTCTCCCTCCTCCTCTCCCTCCTCCTCCCCCTCTTCCTCTCCCTCCTCTCCCTCTTCCTCTCCCTCCTCCCCCTCTTCCTCTCCCTCCTCCCCCTCTCCCTCCTCCCGTTTCTCCCCCTCCTCCTCCTCCTCTTCCTGAACCTCTTAACCTTCCCCCTCCTGCCACAGAGGTCTCTTCACCGTAACCCTTGCCGTCTCGTTGAGATTTTCTTCCCCAGGGTCGGTTTTTAGTGACACCCGAGACCCCGTATGACAAGGGGGGCGGAGGGGGGGGCTGGTAACTAGTTGGCGGTGGGGGGTTGTTGTGGAGGGGAAGGGGGGAGGGGGAGGGGGAGTAGAAGGGGGCGTTGTATACAGTTGCGAGGGGGACATTTGAGAAATGGAAGGGTAGGGAATGTTGTATCGACAGAGGAAGAGCTGGATAAAGCGGTGCACGAAAAGGTGAGAGAGAAAGAGAGCGTAGGAGAGCGAGAGAATGAGCGACGGAAAGAAAGGAAGAGAATGAGAGATAGAGGGAGATAAGGGAAGGAGAAGAGACAGAGGGTATTTGTAGATGCGTCACACACTTTCCGGTGCTATAGATGGAAAGAGAGACGAAAAAAAGTTGGATGAACTGACTATCATGTGTGCGTGTGTGTGCGTGTGTGTGTGTGTGTGTGTGCGTGTGTGTGTGTGTGTGTGTGTGTGTGTGTGTGTGTGTGTGTGTGTGTGTGCGTGTGTGTGTGTGTGTGTGTGTGTGTGTGCGTGCGGTGTGTGTGTGTGTGTGTGTGTGTGTGTGTGTGTGTGTGTGAGAGAGAGAGAGAGAGAGAGAGAGAGAGAGAGAGAGAGAGAGAGAGAGAGAGAGAGAGAGAGAGAGAGAGAGAGAGAGAGAGAGAGAGAGAGAGAGAGAGAGGGGGGAGAGGGAGCGAGAGAGACAGAGAATGGCATAGAGAGAAAGGGGCACAGAAAGAGAGAGAAGGGGGAGGTTCAGGTACATTGTCTACCGCAGAGTCACGTGCCTGGGGAAAACACCAGCGCCTGAGTGTCACGGCGCGGTCTCCTCGGCTCAACGTTAGTGTTTACCTTTTTGCCGTGCCCTTTGTTCTTCTTCCTTGCCATGTTTCTGTTGGTGCCACGGGAGGAGGGCGATGCGGTGGCGTGGTGATGCAAGCACTACAGGGGCCTTCAGTGCCACACTCACGCCCTCAAGAAGCGCTCAGATCCTCAGGGGCGCCGCTCTATAATTATGCATCTGGTGCTTGTGCTTGCGTCGGACAGAGCGCCGATAATCCTGCGACTGTCGAGCAAAGCAGACGCGATCACTCGAAATCACACACTCGCGGGAAATCTTCGAACTCGGTTTATCTCTCTTCCTTTTCGTAACGAACACTCTTACACTATCGAGTCTCACTGCAACTCACAACAAGATCACGGTGAACGAAAATATAGGTTATGGCATCTGCGTTGGAATTCCTTCTCGCGGTGCACTCGGGGTCGAAGCCAAGGGTCTGTGAGGTGGACGCGACGCGGGGAAGGCCACACAGGAGGTCCCAGCAGGCCGCCGCCACAGCCAGCACTGCGAGGTGGCACACATCTACGGGAGTCGGGACGCTGGCGGATATGACCGAGAGCCTTGGCGAGAACTGCCGCTAACTCCGCTGCCAGAACACCCCCCCGTCTGCCTCCCTCCCCCGCCCCCCACGCACACCTTGTATCCCGGGCACGCTACCAGGTCTCGTTTCTCGGAACTTGGTCTGAAACGTGCATTCAGTCGATGGAAAAGACTTGGCATAATGGGCAATGAGAAGGATTTGCTACGCTCGCAAACCGATAATAATCCGGGGCATAAAATGTTAGAGAAGAGGGTCATTCGGTCCCCGCTACGTAGCCTTTCCTCGACATCCACTGCTCATCCTCGCTGCGCGTCTCCACTCTCCATTTCTACACCGAGCATGGCTACTAGTTTATCTAATCCGTCAGTTATATAACCCCCATTCTGATCTTTATTTCCCTCCCGTGTTTATCGCCGTCTCTATCCCTCCAACGCTTATCGCCGAGTATTTATTCTTCCCATTGTACAATCTAAACCTCGTCGCTGAAACCTTCATCGCTCGAGCCTTAATCCTCACTTTTATGCGCTCAGCCTTTATCGCACCGAAATGCATCGCCGTCGTCTAGATCCCTTTATGCCGCCGCTCTCACAATTCTTCTTTCAAAGCTCTCGGTGTGTTCATAATCTTACTTTTATTTATATAACATCCATTGTTCATTTTTATTTGTCTAAGAGATTATCCCCTGCTATTCACTACCTACATTCTACTTCGCTGAAGACCATCATACGTCTAATCCTTTTATTTCTTCGGCGTGTAATTCATTTCAGACGTCATTACCTCTCCTTCCAAACGGATCGAGTCTTTGTTCCTCTTGCCTTTGTTAACCGAACCTTCATTACCGCATCACCTGACGTCATTCCTTCAGCGCTTCAGTCTCCGTCGCTGAAGCCCAAGGGAAGCGCACGCACCATCGACCTCGTCCGCGCTTTCATTAGCCTTGCATTGAGGACAGTCTCCCTGCCTTCTGTCACCATTCGTTGTCGCAAAGCCCTAATTTACTTCCTCATAAATTTCGCCACACCTCTCCTCATTACTTCAGTCCTCATCAATTAACCCTCGTCATTATATTAACGTTGTTTCTGTTCGTGGTTAATTCCATGGTTTTCGGCGCCGTCATTTTCGGGTTTCGTCGGCGCGAGCCTTCGAATTCCTGTCTCCTTCAGCGCCGCGTCTTCCTCGGGATGCGGCCTAAGACAGACGCCCGCCGTATGGGTCCCTCAGGGTGTAGGCCACCGGACCCTTCCCCGAACACTCCGACCCCACCCATCTCCTCGTCCCACCCTTCTTCCTCCCTCTATCTCCCTGTCTGCCCTTCCCTCACTTCACACCCTGTCCTGTCAGCGGCACTCGCATCTCCCCTTCGTTATGTTTACCTCTTCTCGCAACTGCGCAGCGTCTTCCCTACCCCACTTCCCTTAGACACTATCAACAATATTCTGAATTAGCTTTATTCCTTTCACTCCCACCCTATCACCCCATCACCCTACCAGCCCATCACCCTGCCACCCCAAAGGGCCCTTCACCCCCTGGCCTTCCAGCCTCTCAGCCTACAAATCTGGTTCTCCGAGGGACCCATTTCGCCTTCCCTTCCACAGTTGTTTATATCGACCCCTCTCGTTTCCCTCGTTACCTCTTCGAAACCACAGCTGAGGGGTGCCAGACGGCCTCCTTCCCTCTCTCCCTCCCCTCCGCATGGCCCTCCCCTCCCAGGACCCTCCCAGGACCCTCAGAGGACCCTCCCAGGATCCTCCCAGGACCCACGTGCGGGGGACGGCTGTGGCCCCGCTCCCCCGATGGCCAAATCCTACCTTGACTCTTTGGCCTAAACTTGACCTCCTGTTCCCGCGTGGCGCTACGTCTCTCTTTTTGACATTTCTCCATTCAGTCTTTTATTATTTTGACTTTATAAAATATCGACAAAGAACGTTTCAAAAATTCGATATCTCACCCCAATACACTGTTATTCAACGCCCAAATTGAACCTTTTTGAAAATTAAATTGCCCAAACCACTACAAGCGCGACCGCAGTTCAAGCATTAAGAAACATCACTTTCTTTGCCTGAAACTCTCTGCACTCAAACTTAATTAAGATTCCCATTCATCACACCAGTAGGTCAATACCACCAGACATTTTTAGGATTCCGAACGACGATGCGTGGTTGCCAGCTGCGCGATACATGCCAAACGCCCGCCAGACACCAGGGGGGGGGGGG
>NC_091549.1:12650228-12660228 GCF_042767895.1 Penaeus vannamei
CACTCTCCCTCACTCTCATCCTCTCCCTCTCTATCTTCCTTTCCCCCTCCCTCCCTCCCTTCTCCCTCTCCCTCTCTATCTTCCTTTCTCCCTCCTCCCTTCTCCACCCCCTCTCCCTCTCCCTCTCTATCTTCCTTTCTCCCTCCCTCCCTTCTCCACCCCCTCTCCCTCTCCCTCTCCCTTTCTCTCAGACCAGATGGCGAGCCTGACTGATACCACGCGCACGTAGGTCAGTCCACACGCGTGCATGTTGTTCAAACGAGAGCATGTACATGTAAAATATTACCTTGTAGTTGCATAAATTAATTTCCCTAACCTCCCCCTCTCTCGCTCCATCTCTCTGTCTGTCTGTCTGTCTGTCTCTGTCTCTATGTCTGTCTGTCTCTGTCTCTATGTCTGTCTGTCTGTCTGTCTCTCTCTCTCTCTCTCTCTCTACTCTCTCTCTCTCTCTCTCTCTCTCTCTCTCTCTCTCTCTCTCTCTCTCTCTCTCTCTCTCTCTCTCTCTCTCTCTCTCTCTCTTCCTCTCTCTCTCTCTCTCTCTCTCTCTCTCTCTTACCTTCTCTTTTCTCCATCTTTTTATTCCCCCTCGCCTGCGCACATAAATAGACACAGTTACACACAAGCGCTTGCCTGCAAACACACACACACACACACACACACACACACACACACACACACACACACACACACACACACACACACACAAGTAAACACACACACACACACACACACACAGTCACACACACACACAGTCACACACACACACACACACACACACACACATACACACACACACACACACACACACACACTCACACACACACACAGTCACACACACACACACACACACACACACACACACACACACACACACACACACAAACAAACACAAACGCAAATACACACACAGTCACACACACACACACACAAACACACACACTAACACACACACAGTTCCTTCCTTCCCCTCACTCCCAACCCCCTTCTAAGACTCCCCCCTCACCTCTCCCTCCTGCTTCAAAACGCGCTAGTACTTCCTCACAAAAATACGTGCACATCCTCACAACACGAACGCTGGACGATACACATATTTTACATACATTTCCGGTGTTTTTTTTCCACAAACGAAGGTGTTGTGGCGATGCTGAAGACCACAGATAGATAGTCCGTTAAGGTTTGTGTGTCGTAATGAAAGGAAGAAGAGGAGGGAGGAGGAGAGGGAAGAAGAGGAGGGAGGAGGGGGAGGAGGGGGAGGAGGAGTAGGAGGAGAATGGGGAGGAGGAGGAGAAAGGAGGATTAGGAGGAGGAGGAGAAGGAGGAGGAGGGAGGGGGGATAAGGAAGGGGATGAGGAGGAGGTAGAGCAGCTAGAAGGAGGAGGAGGTAGAAGAGGAACAGGATTTGGAGGAGGAGAAATAGAAAAAGAGAAGGATAGACAAAAAACGGAAGAAAAAGAAAAAGCCATAATGGAGAAAACAAACGGATTAGAAAAGAGAAAAAATATGAAAGAAAAAATAAAAGAAAAAAAAGTAGAAGAAAGAAAGCAAGAAAGAGAATAATGATAACAAAAAGAAAATGAAAATTCCCAGTAACGAAGCTCACAAACAAGAGAAAACTTGTTAATCTCGCAAAAATAAAAAAACCCGGATCCCAGGCTGTTATTTTCCTCGTTATATGTTAATACACTCATTAACATGTTAACAAAAAAACATATTCTATAATTCATGTCGTTTTAAGTGCCAATCAAAGTTAATTCTACTTAAGCCGATGTGTTTACAAATACAACTGTACATCTCAACTTAACATAATGAACGCTATATAAAGAAACAGTATTTAAAGTATGTATACAAGAATTCAAAATAACAAAAAGTCATTTTCACGAAATTAACGAGCGATCTTTCTGAGAATGGGTAACGTGACCAAAATGCTTTGTTAAGTCGCCATGACGGAACCTGCACAACGTGTCTATTTTTTTTCCTTCCAACATTATTCAAAACTACATAATATTCCTCACTTAAATTAGGACAGAAGGAAACATTATAATAATTTCCCTTCCATTCGACTGTTCATGAACACTTCCAACACTATCTTCGTTGGAAATGCATTTCATGATGATTGTCATTGCTGTTGCATAGCATTACCTGTGCATTGCAATAACAGCCTGTCTCTCATGATATTACTCACAAAATGTTATCATGTATTTTCCTGCGTCTGTTTTCATTATTCCGTTTAAAAAAAAACTTCATTATCAGAATTGTTATAAATTCCGTTATAATTCCATTTTCCTTATTATTCTTGTGAAATAATATTTTTGTGATACTCTTTCTATGCTCATAATCATGCAGGTCATTCCAACCGCCATAACATATTCCCAGTCATGGACACCAAATATCATCATCGATGTCATGTCAACAAACCTCTGTCATGCTCAGTATCAGAAATACTGTCAGTTCGACAATGCAATCACAGCGCCTGTCACGCTATCTGTTGCCACTTCCTCGCAACGCACTTCCCCGTTGGCACAATGCACACTGCAACAGAATAACGAGTGACAAGAGGGTGACCATAAAATTAGGAGTAAGGGTTTCTGTTCCTTGTTATCCGATTGCGTAATGGCTATTATTAAGCCTCTCCATATGGGCCGTAAGTCTTGTTATCAACACTTATATCTCTCTGTAAACCCCCCTTCACGGATCATTCTTACAGGGGGGGCGGAAGGGGGGAGCGAAGTCTTGAAGGTCGTATGTGTATCACAGGTTCTAAACTAGGTGTTTACACGAACGACCTCGCAAAGATATACACACTCTCGGTAAAGGTGTGCCGTCTTTAATAGGTTGTTAATACGGCTTAGAGTCATGGTTTGGTTTTCCTTTCATGTTAGAAAATATATAGTTTTGTTGGGCTTTTTGGAGCAATGATCTGCTGTACCTTTCGCACTAATATACTAAAAAAATCAGCAATACATTTCGATGTTCTGTTGGTAAACGAACACGGTAGCACGTATGTTTTCCCGTTGTTTTTTCCCCTCTCGTGATTTCCTTCGACATTTGTTTCATAAACATATATATCTTTTCTCAATCTGTCACTGAATGGAGTACCTTTTTCCTTCTTTTCCTCCTCAATACGAGAACAAAACCACAAAACTTCTCGCCGTCACTCTCACCACACAACACACACCATCACGGCCACATTACAGCCCTGGTGCGGCGCGAGTCTCTTGCCAGTCACCGCCTCGTCGTGTCATCCCGGGAGGCGCTACGAAGACTGCTGCTGCTGCTCCCGGACCCAACGTTACAGTCTGGGTCCTGCCGCCTCACTGCTGCTGCTTCTGCTGCTAGTGCCACGCGCCCCTCCGCTCTCGCCCCTCCCCCTTCCCTCCTTGCTGGTGCCTGCTTAACCTGTTGGGCCTTCAGCGGGCGCGCTCACTTCGGTTTTACTATCGGTTCGGTTGAGACACTGTGTACCTAACTCGGTGTTTGGTTTGTTGTTTTAGCCTTGTTTGTATCCTTAGCTTGCCGTGTTTACTGCGCAGCATTCTTACTTACCTTGATTTGAAGTTCACTATGATTCACCCTTACGTCTCTCATCTCTAAGATATGATTCACAGATAAATCCAATTACGTATTCTCGTCACGTCTCCATTTTCTACGATGTTTAGTCTCCTGATAGAACATCTCATCCATATCAGGCGCCATTTTCGGTCTCATTTTAGCATTTACATGTGGAACGCATCACGACCGTTTCACTGCTATCTCCAGTGACAAATCTTCATACGTTGCATTAATGTCATATTATTTAACAGTGAGCTAATTTTTTTTGTATATTTTGCAGCCCTGATTCGGTGCCATACTATACGCCCTCCTTATCACGGTGCCAACTTCCACCACTAACCCCTTGTTTACGTCCGTATCCTTTCTTGGCACTCGACTTCCCTCAATACATCTTATTTGTGGCACCGTGGATACCAGTATTTGCTTTCACTCTTTAGATAAACTTCGAAATACCCATTTCTCTTCGAAGCCTCTCTCTCTCTCTCTCTCTCTCTCTCTCTCTCTCTCTCTCTCTCTCTCTCTCTCTCTCTCTGTCGTCTGTCTTTCTGTCTCTCTCTCTCTCTCTCTGCTCTTTTCTCTCTCTCTCTCTCTCTCTCTCTCTCTCTCTGTCTCTCTCTCTCTCTCTCTCTCTCTCTCTCTCTCTCTCTCTCTCTCTCGTCTCTCTCTCTCTCTTTCTCTCTCATCTCTCTCTCTCTCTCTCTCTCTCTCTCTCTCTCTCTCTCTCTCTCTCTCTCTCTGCTCGTCTGTCGTCTGTCTTTTGTCTTTTCTTCTCTATCTCTCTCTCTCTCTCTCTCACTCTCTTCTCTCTCTCTCTCTCATCTCTCTCTCTCTCTCTCTCTCTCTCTCTCTCTCTCTCTGTCTACTCTCTCTGTCTGCTTCTCTCTCATCTCTGTCTTCTCTCTCTCTGTCCTCTGTCTCTCTGTCTTCTCTGCCTCTGTCCTCTGTCCTCTGTCCTCTGTCTCTCTCTCTCTCTCTCTCTCTCTCTCTCTCTCATCTCTCTCATCTCTCTCTCTCTCTCTCTCTCTCTCTCTCTCTCTCTCTTTGTGCGCGTGTTACTACGCTACCTTGACTCCCCAGCGATGTCTCGCTTTCCTTCTCTTTCTTTCCCCTGTTGTTCGTCGCCTTCACCGCCCATACACGCGCCTCAGAATCCCAGCTATTCCTCCCGCTGTCGCCTGAAGCCCGCGCTGCATTTCTACAACGCATTTTCTTTGTTGTTTTTTAATCCAAAGTTTTCCGTGTTAGCGCCACCTGCCTGACGACCACTTGCACCAGCTGACTCGGCACTTAACCCCGTTAAGTGGGCGGCGCTCTGATGTACAGGTTAACAAAAGCGGTAAATATAACATCAGGGCTGCATAATAGCGAGGTTTTAAGTGCATCTCAAGGCTGGCCTCTACTTCGCCGTCCTTCCCGGCGGTCGCTCTGCGTTGGCCAGCGCTCCCCGGGGGCTGGGGGGGGGGGGGGCTTTGAGCGGGACGAGGGGGTTCCTTAGAGCTTTGCTGCATTGTTGTCCTCACTCATGCTCGCTCTCATATCTCGTTCTTGCTTGCTTTCTCTCCTTTTATCTCTCTCTCCCTCTCATTCTCATTCTCTCTCTCTCTCTCTCTCTCTCTCTCTCTCTCTCTCTCTCTTTCTCTCTCTCTCTCTCTCTGTCTCGTCTCTGCTTCTTCCTATCCTTCCTCTCTCGTCCTTTTTCTATCCCATTCCATCTCTCTCCTTGCTCCCTCTCTGCACCTCTCTCCCTCCATATCTCCTTCCTCCCCTTCACTTCCTCATTCCCTCTTCCCCTTCCCTCCTTACCCTACTTCGCGCACTCCCCCTTCTCCCCTCCCTTTTGGCTCACATCCGTCTCTCCGTCCACCGATTTGTCTCTCCTTCACATTAATTCATATATCGCGACTTTCAAGCATTCTTGCTCCGCGCGCCGCTCTCCTTGCAACCCAACACCTGAGTCTCCTTATCCACGAGCTTGCCAGACGCCCCCCAGACACAAGGGTACGCGGGCGGGTGCCAAACGCCGCTCCGTTGATCAGGTTTTGGTGTCCCGTTAGCGTAAAAATAAATGAGTGGGCAGGAACGACAAAATTTGGTTGAATTTAGAAAAAAATGTGGTTTATGGTTGTTGTTTTTTCCACGGTAGGTGAACTGAACGACATTCGGGAAGCCCCAATAGGCCTCCTTTTGCCAAGTCTATTCGTCTCACCTCGTTACAACAACATCGAGAGTGGGCTGTGACCTCGCTATAGTGTCAAACAGGTACGACTCGCGAGGTATCTTACTCTAAGGGAGAGAAATGTGAATGAAACTTTCAGCACTATTCACGCCGGGGACTTCGGTAGAAACGTTACACATGGTTGACGGGATCTGATCAGAAGGTTCCATTAAAGTGACGCGTGTGATGTACGCGCCTCGGTTACCGGGAAAGACGGACGCACCTGCACCACGCGGCAGAGGAACTGATGAAAACGAGTCCGCCATTTACCCAGAATGGTACTCGGGCGCTCGAGAGGGGAGGAGGAGAAGAAGCACTTGTTACGGAATCTTAAATTAGCTGAAGGAAGGAATGTGAGTCTCGCAAACACATTCCTTTCGCGGCGTGTGCGGCGGCCGCCCTGCCTCCCCTCCCGGACGCGGCGGCGGCGATAGACAGGTGACCGCTGACATCTGCTTCTGCTTCAGGTGAAGGCGTGAAGGAAAGTGCCTCGCGAAATCGGAGGCAAAGATGCTCGCGCACTTGAGTTCAGTCAAGTACATGCAAGGGTACTCACGCACACATACACACAAAAGCAAACAAATACATTCACATGCCCACACACACACGCACACGTACGCACACACACACACGCGCGCACGCACACACACAAACACATACACACGAACACACACACACACACGCACAGACCGAGACAGATAGACATCCATCCATCTATCCATTCAGCCAACCAAAATCTCACCTCCCCTTGCATCAAAAAAATAAAAGAAAAAAATAAAATCTACCTTCCCAATCTTTCCTACTTTTCCCCCCCAGGGCCTCCCAAGAGAGGTCACCCCCCCTCCCCTCCTCCATCCTATTCCCCCTCCCCCAAGTCATAAGCGTCCCCCAACTCACGAAACAACAATATGGCTCGAGAAAAAAAAACTCACATTCACGACTTCCGATGTGTTTGGATTTCCAGTTTTCGGTGAAACATTTCCGTTTTTTTCCGATAACTCGACGAAATATGAGTGTGTTTGGTTATTGTTTTTGTTTTCTTATTTTTCAAGAGTGAAAAAAATGTATCTTTGAATATAAAATGTTTTACTGGAGATGAGATGCAAAAGGGATAAATGAAGTGAAACAAGAAATGAAACAAATGAATAAAACGAAATATTAAATGAAATAAAGGAAGGAGGTTGATATCGAAAAAAATAAATAACGAGCTTATATTTCTTAAGCGAAAGAGTAAATATAAACAGTAAACAAGGATGTAAAGGGATACAAACAAACAAATACAAAAACGATCACATAACATCTTCAGAAGATCGAAAGGACTAAAAAAAAACGAATCATAAAGAAGAATAAAGAAAACGGAAACAAAAAAAAAATAAAGACAAAAGAATAACGGGAAGAATTAAAAAAATAATAATAATCCTCATCTTTAAAAATAGTCGAAATTGACACCTATTTTTTCTTCCTTACAAATAATCCTCATCAGAAGAAAAAAAAAGTTATTTATTTATTTATTTATTTTTACAGATAAATTTAAAGATCAAGAATTCTTCCAAATAACCCTCATCTGAAGAAAATCGAAGTTAAGCCCCATCTTAGTTCTTTCTTTTTTTCTTTCTTTTCCCAGATAATGTTTAAGATAAACGATTCTTTCTTTTTTTCCGAGATAAAATTTAAGATAAAAATCCCTCCATTTACTCTCTCGCGCTTCCATACATGATCTGATTCACGCTACGTCACGCTGCGTCAAGTTATGCTCTTTTGTTCGCTCTGTCTCCTCTTCTCTCCACGCTGCGCAAGTCGTTTGTGTTTTGTCTCGTTCACGCTTCGTTAGGTCGTCACACTCTCACTTTCTCGGCACATGCGCAAAGCTGCTGTAGGGTCGTTCGTATTTATGGTGTGATGTGGGACGACTGGTGCTGTGCGTTGGGTGGGTTTGATTGTCTGTTTGTCTGTCTGTATGTCTTTTTCTTTCTGTCTTTGTCTTTGTCTCTGTGTCTCTAACTCTCTCTCTTTCTATCTATCCTTCCCTGTTTCTTTCTTTTTCTCCCTACGTCACTCTCTCCTTTCTCCTCTCCCTCTCTCCCTCACCTCTTACCTTCTCCTCTCTCTCTCCTTCGCCTCCCACCTTCCACTCTTTCCCCTCTCCCTCCTTCCCTGTTTCTCTCCTATTCTCCCTCCCTTACTCACTCCTCTCTCCTCTCCCTCTCTCCCTCCTTTCCACTCTTTCCCCTCTCCCTCCTTCCCTGTTTCTCTCCTATTCTCCCTCCCTC
The DNA here is from genome assembly GCF_042767895.1 of Penaeus vannamei. Lineage (NCBI taxonomy): Eukaryota > Metazoa > Arthropoda > Malacostraca > Decapoda > Penaeidae > Penaeus > Penaeus vannamei. The sequence continues at coordinate 12,658,263 of NC_091549.1, forward strand.
ACTCTCTCCTTTCTTCTCTCCCTCTCTCCCTCACCTCCTTCCTTCACCTCCCTCTCTCCCCTCCTCCCCCTCTCCCTCCTTCCCTGTTTCTCTCCTCTTCTCTCTCTCCTTTCTCCTCTCCCTCCTTCCCTGTTTCTTATCTTTTCTCCCTTCCCCACTCTCTCCTTCCTTCTCTCCCTCTCTCCCTCACCTCCTTCCCTCCCTCGCCTCCCACCTTCCACTCTTTCCCCTCTCCCTCCTTCCCTGTTTCTTATCTTTTCTCCCTCCCTCACTCTCTCCTTCCTTCTCTCCCTCTCTCCCTCACCTCCTACCCTCACTTCCCTCTCTCCCTCCTCCCTTCCACTCTTTCCCCTCTCACTCCTTCCCTGTTTCTCTCCTTTTTCTCTCTCCTTTCTCCTCTCCCTCCTTCCCTGTTTCTCTCCTATTCTCCTTCCCTCGCTCACTCCTTTCTCCTCTCCCTCTCTCCCTCACCTCCTTCCTTCACCTCCCTCCCTTCCACTCTTTCCCCTCTTCCTCCCTTCCACTCTTTCCCTTCTCCCTCCTTCCCTCCTCTCCCCATTCCATTCCACTCTCTCCCCCGCCTCTCGTTTCCCTCCGAATCCTCCGCAAACCCAGACTCTTTCCCTAATCCAATTAATCCATTTCCTAATCCTTCCCCGTGGCTGTGTCCTCCAAGAGCCACCGTAGGATATGCGTAGGATATGCGTTGATCCCAAGTGGGTTATGGATTTCCACTCTCTCGCTTGGATGTGGTGTCGCTCGCCCCGTTCTTTGCTGGCGTTTCGTGTTATTATCCTTATGGATGTGGATTATTATGTTATCTCTGGATTATTATCTGTTATCTCTGTGTTTGGCGTTCTTGTTTGTTTGTTTGTTTGTTGTCTTTTGTTTAAAATTTGGTGGTTTTGTTTTCTTTTTTCGTTTGATGTGTGTTGTTGTTTTGTTATTTTTTAAGTGGAAAAAATGGTGTTTTCGTTTTTAATTGTTTGATATTTTTGTTGTTGTTGTTTGTTTGTTTGTTCCGCGGTATAGTGATTTTTTCCCGTTTCCGTTTTTCCTTTTTTCTCCCTCTCTTTCCTTTCTTTCTCTGCGCCTCTTTCTTTTCTTGTTTTCGTATCACCTTGACGTTTTTATTCACCATCTTCTTTCCATCTTCTCCCTTTTACTTCTCTTTCCCTCTCATTCTCTTCTCTTTCCCTATCCTCCCTTTCCCTTCTCCTCTTTCTCTTTCTCTTTCCCTCTCCCCCTTTTCCCTTTCCCTTTTCTTTCTCTTTCTGTCATTCTTCTTCTCCCTTTCCTTTCTCCTTCTCTTCTTTGTCCCCTCTTTCCCTCTCCCTTCTCCTCTTTCTCCTTCCCTTTCCTTTTTCCCCTTTCCCTTCTCCTCTTTCTCTTTCCCTTCCCCTTCTCCTCTTTCTCTTTCCCTTTCCTTTCTCCTCTTTCTCTTTCCCTCTCCTCCCTTCCCCTTTCCCTTCTCCTCTTTCTCTTTCCCTCTCCTCCCTTTTTCTTTCCCTTCTCCTCTTTCTCTTCCCCTTCCCCTTCTCCTCTTTCTCTTTCCCTTTCCCTTCTCCTATTTCTCTTTCCCTTCCCCTTCTCCTCTTTCTCTTTCCCTTTCCCTTTCTCCCCTTTCCCTTCTCTTTCTCTTCCCCTTTCCCTTCTCCTCTTTTCCTATCCCTCCTCCACTTTCTCTTTCCGCCATTCTTCTTCTTCTCCCCATCCCCGTCTCGCGCATTCCTTTCCTCACTTTCATAACCATCGCAATAAGTCACCGAATTCTCCTCATCAGATTCCTCTTACGTCGTTGCTTCTGACTGCCTTTTATCAGTAACCTTCTATTCGGCAGAACATATACGTCTCGTTCTTTCTTCGGGTATTATTCTCTCTCATGTTTTTTCTCTTCGTTTCTCTCTTTTTTTTTTGTACCTCTTTCTTTCCCTTTCTCTTTTTTTTCTCATTTTCATTCTCTTTC
>NC_091549.1:12665228-12670228 GCF_042767895.1 Penaeus vannamei
AAGCACAAATATGTATTGATGTATATGCACAAGATCTATAAAAAAAAAAACGATTTCAATTACACATTTGACAGAACACGCATCATCTAAGCGATTTTCTTTTGTTTCAGATTTTGATTACACGAACGATATGAATATTAATATATATGTAACGTAGACCGTAGTTCCCACACCTTATTCATATGTAGGCCTACATATTTTACAATGTGTAGACTGAATAACATTTTCTAATTTAAGAGAAAGCTTAGAAACATACACTAATACACTATCCTTTACAGTGTATAACATGGATAACATTTTGAAATCCAAACAAAAAATTAAAAATATGCACGTAAAGTTTACAGTCTAACTCTACAACACGAGTTTATACAATTCCTATTTCAAGCGAATAAAAATATACATGAATAGTTTATAATCTACCTCTTCAACAAGACTTTATAACCTGCTTCTAAGACCACGTAAAGGCCGGTCACAAAGCCTTCGGAAGGAGCCTCCTGACCTGCCAAAGGACATCCAACACCTAACGATACACACACGAAACCTTAGCAGTGAAACTACGTGTGCAGAAGTGAACAAATGCTCATATGCAAGAATAGACCGGCACACACACGTAAAAAAATGTATGCAAAAATAAAAAAAATAGATAGCAAAGTATACACACACGTTCTCTTTCGCACGCATACACACATTCACTGGCTCATACACGGCATATACACATAATCATACAATCTACAAAACCATACAATAACCATAGAGCCCACGACACCATACCAACCCACCACAGAATCCACAAAACCACACGATACCTACAGAACCCACGGCACCATACCCAGCCACCATACGAGTAGAATCCACGAAATCACATAATACCCACAACACCCCCGGAAGCATACCCAACCACCATAAAATCCACAAAACCACACAATAACCCCATAACCCACGGCACCATACCCAGCCACCATAGAATCCACGAGTTCACCTTCGCTCACAACAGTCACTGCAACACTGCCGGGCTTCCTTTCCCCCCACTCAAGGTTCAACACCAATGCCTCTGTTGCACCGCGTGTATCTACAGGCACATACACACAGATCTATAAACAAACGCATTTATATGAGGGTCAAAAGCCATGGATCTACGGCATGTATGAAAACACGCGGGGATACTTGCCTTCCCACCTACGTATATGTATGTATATATGTACACTTTGTATGTATGTATGTATGAACCCATATGTATACAAAGGAAAGCTGATACGGTTTTATTTGCCTCGTCTTTTCACCTCTTTGCTAAGGCACCTGTGAGGCTTCTTGTACATGATACCAGGTGAACAGGTAACCCCCCCCCTTACTCTCCACCTTCACCCAATCTCCACCTTCCACCCCCCTCTCTACCACCACCAGGCACTCCTCTCGCCCACATCCCGGAGGGCGTGGTCGACTCCATCTGCACACATACATACACATGCGTACGTTTGCATGTGGGCGTGTGTTCGTGCATGCGTTCCCACTGGCCCTCTCAGGTAAGGCGGAGAGCTAGCGGCGAGGCCCACCTTTACCTGGCCATGGACTGCCTCATATTCTCGGGCCATGTAAGTTTCGGATATTCCAGGCTATTTCGAAATGCCCAAATCGTCCCAAAACACTATGTTGCTTGCGTGCTCTCGGTCGGGTTGTAATTTTCTAAAATGCTTTCGGATTCTGTATTTTCTTTTTTTTCCTTTTTTTCAAAGTTCCGATGGCTTCTGGAGCACTTGGACTTTATCAGATGATGATATTCCTAGGCTGGGTTTATCTACTCCAGCAAAAGACTTTCTAGCTCCCTTCAGATGCAAGACTGTATTTATTTCCACAATCTTTCGTCCCGAGCTTATTTTTTCGTCTCGCGCGTCCACACTGCACCAGGCCCCAACACCCGCCCAATCGTCCACAGAATCCGAATCTACTAATCACTTTTCCGCGGTGGCTGATTCGGGGGCGAGGGGGGGAAGGAGGGGGTCAGGGGGCGCTCTCCTCTCCTCGCCGCCGTCCCCGAAGGCTGCGGTACGCGACGGGGGAGCCGACGGGGCGCCACCGCGGCTCTCCCAAGGATGCTGGGATCCTCCGGCAGGCGCTGCTCGGGTATGGCGCCTCCGTGTTCTGCCGCTGCGCCTTGGCGGGGCGGGGATGCGGCGGCGGCTCACGGGGCTGAGGTCGGGCCGCGAGGAGGGAGTTTATGGCGAACACGAACACAAATGAACGAATGTGTGTGTGTATAAATGTACGCATATATGTATATACATACATATATGCGTACATACATATGTACATACATGCATATATATATATATATATATATATATATATATATATATATATATATATATATACGCATATATATGTATATATATACATATGTGTAAACATACACACATACATACATATGTATATATATACATATACACTCACAAAAAACATATACATACATACATACATATATATATATATATATATATATATATATATATATATATATATATATATATATATATATATATATATATATATATATATATATATATATATATATATATATATATATATATATATAATATATGTATATATATATGTATGTATGTATATATATATATACATATATATAATATATATATATATATATATATATATATATGTATATATATACATACATATATATACATATATATACATATATATAAATATATATAATATATATATATACATATTAATACATACATATATACATATTAATATATATATTAACACTCACACATACACAAATAATATATATATATATATATATATATATATATATATATATATTAATATATACATATATAGATATTAATATATATATTAACACACATACACAATATATATCTATATCTATCTATCTATCTATCTATACATATATACATATATATATATACATATGGAGAGAGAGAGAGAGAGAGATAGAGACAGAGAGAGAGAGAGAGAGAGAGAGAGAGAGAGAGAGAGAGAGAGAGAGAGAGAGAGAGAGAGAGAGAGAGGCATATATATATTTATATATACATAAATATATGTATATCATACATAAATGCATGTAAGCATATATGTTGCATGTTGGCCCGTTAGCACATTCATATACATAATAAAAATCAAGTACAAGAAGAGGAAGGCAAAGAAGATGAAGACGAAGACCGTCCCACTCGGCTAAAAAGTATATGACTACTGCAAACAAGGTCACTCTGGATATGAGTTTATGTAAATATTTTATTACATTCCAAGGCCTGTACCTCCTGACATAAAAAGTTGAATTCTATATTTTTAAAAATAATTTTCATATATAATTTGATATTTTGTCTTCGGTGATATCAATATAATTTTACTAATGGTCTCGTTTTGAGTATATTGTTACAATCAGACGATGTCAAAAAGAGAAAAAAATAGACCAAAAGTAATTTGACAATTTTTTTTACCGAGCTTGAGTTCACAGTTATCATAAATATTTACATATCATTAACGTCGCGGTGGTTCTGGCCTCTTTAAGATTCAAATGAAGTCCATTGCCAAGACAGACATTTCTAATCGACAACATGCATGTTCTGCCTCGGTCTGTTGGCGCCCAGGTGTGTTCCTCGCACCTGACATCTCGACAGTTACTTCTCAGCCGAGGCCAACATACTCGAAATGGCCCACGTCTTGGCCGTTCATTGCGATAATGTTGCTCCCGCAATTTCACTTGTTGCAACCGTATCACCAACCCGAGAGGCCCTTCACCTGCAGATCGAGACGAACGCACGGCGCACTAATTTCCAGCAAGGAACTGCTTCCGGAAAGCTTGTTGAATAACTCTTCCTCGGAATTCTCTTACGTCACTATAGATAACAAATAAAAAAAAGAAATAATAATAATCGCAAGCTGCCATCAAGTTTCACATCGCGGGATAGAAGGAACTTTCAGGAGCCACGCCGAGGGCAGCGCTGTGCAGGCAGGCGATCGCCCCGCGGCTGTCGCCTCTGCATCCTGTGCGAACTTCGATCCCCAGAGCTGCTCACTTCCGTTTTCTCTTTTCGCAATGTTTACGCTACATAGAAAACGGACAGTTAATGAGCCTCGCGGGTCCAAAGCACCGATGCGAGAAAAGGAAAAAAAAGAGGGTGTCCAATAGGAGAGAGGAAGGGAAGCAAGGAGCGAGAGAGAGAGATGTAGAAAGAAAGGAAGAAAGGAAGGAAGAAATAAATAAATGAGTAAATAAATAAATAAATAAAGAGAGAGAGAGAGAGAAAGAGACACAGAGAGACAGACAGACAGCCAGACAGAAACCGAGACAGAGAAAGGAAAAGAAAAAAGAGAATAACAGAAAGACAGAAACGAGAAAAAAAAAGAGAACCGGACAAACGGTGAAACGCCTCAATAAATGAAAACAAACGCACTCCAAATTCTCGCGGTGCCACAACAAACAGCTTCCACAGATCCGAGTGAGAGACATTAAACGAAATACTATCAATGTAGCGACCAACAGAAATCCCCCTGGACATTGAGATAAGAGATAAAAGATGCACAAACACTTGCCGCAACACAGGGGCACTTATTCATCATGAAAGTGTCACGGAAGAGGCAGACAAAGAACCACGCCAGCTCCTCTTTAAAAGCTTAAGCCGTAAGCTCTAATGTCGCAGTAAGCCCTGACGCAATTTTTTTTCTTTTTTCTTTTTTTGGTCATTTTTGCTTCCTTCGTTGTTTTTTTTCTCTCTCTCACTTATCCTCCTTTTCTGTCATCTTTTGTTGTCATGTTTGCTTCTGTCGTATTTTCTCATTCGTTCTCCTACCTCTGTCTTTTTTATCTTTTTCCATTTTTGCTTCTGCTGTATTTCTTCGTTCGTTTTCCTCTCTCCTCTTCTATTTTGTCCTTTTTGCTTCTGCCCTTTTATCTCATTCGCTTTCCTCTTTATTTTTATTTTATTTTTGTCATTTTTGCTTCTGCTCTTTTATCTCTGTCT
>NC_091549.1:12675228-12680228 GCF_042767895.1 Penaeus vannamei
AACAATACACCGCTACGTTTCTAAAAATTAATTTCACGTGTTACAGAACCACATTATTTTCAAGTAATTATGACGATTGCAACCATTGTAATCAATGATACTTATTGCTCATTTTGATTAACTGTTTCTGCAAATCAATTCCGTTCCTCAAGTGTCAATTTTAGGTCATATACATGGGTTCAGAAGCCACGAAAGAGTTATGGGATAACTGCTAGTTAGACAAATCTGAGCTTTCTATCAATTAGCTTTAAACAATGGGATCAGTGCTAGCAACTAGTTTACTGTGGTTTGAAGCTAGTAAGGAATGCTGCTCCCTGGGATATACAATATTACTACTAGACTGACAAACGATAAGGGAAGTCAAATGAAATCTTCATTAACCAAGAGGGTAACATTAACAGCAGTAATAGTTGTAGTAGTTGTACTAATAGTAATATGAACGATGGTGCTGATAATTATGATAATGATGGTCATAACAATATCACTAGTATTAATAACAATAATAATAAAAATGGTATTGATAATTATAATCATTGTAATAACTAGAAGCACTCAGAGAGCGCATACTTATGCAGTCAATTCCTGGATCCGGATCATGGTTCGCACCATCAAAATGTAATGGCATGTACGTTAGGCTAAGACATTTCCTTGGGGGAAAAAAATATTTGTGGTGATCCGGATCATTATCCGGATTCAGGATTTTGTTAAATGAATGTATCAGTTACCTCTATCGCCTTATCAATAGGGGTAATTATTATCATCATTGCATTTACTACCCCTACCAAGAACGTTATGTTTACGGACGTCACCGGTGTACTCGAGAAAGAGGTGATTTTAAAGTAATTTTCAAGTGTGAACATTTTTATTACATCAGTGGCCCTACTGCCTTAACGGAGGATTGCTCCCTCTGAGTGCCTCTTATTATTATTATTATCATCACTTTTATTGTTATCAGTATTATTATTAGTATTAATATTAGTATCAGTATGATCATTGTTACTATCATTATTGCTGTTATTGCTCTTATCATTATCAACATCATCATTGTTATTATGATCATCATCATTGTTATTATGATCATCATCATTTTCATCAGCATCAGCGTCATCAGTATTATTATTATCATTATTATTATTATTATTATTATTATTATTATTATTTTATCAATATTATTCTTACTATTGAAGATGACGCAAATTCCTAATGTAGCGGCGTATGCAAAGCTCTCAGTATGGAAGAATGCCTTTTAAAAGATTCCATCAATATATTTAGAGTTACTTCAGACTTTAAATCAAACTTTGGAATTACTTTCGACTTTAAATCAAACATTGGAGTTACCTTCGTCTTTAAATCAAACATTGGAGTTACTTTCGTCTTTAAATCAATCATGGGAGTTACTTTCGTCTTTAAATCAAACTTTGGCCAACACGTCGAGAGCCTGGCACGCAAAGCCACACAGAAGCTGAACGCACGAAGAAGGATTCTCCATCTCCAATCTCCAAAAGGTGATCTACAGCTTTATAAGTCACAGGTACGCTCAGCACTGGAATACTCTCTAGCAGATCGCAACAGGAACAACGAAGGGAAGGGCAAGAAAACACACGAACATGCATATTCGTGTGTTTTCTTGTCCTTCCCTTCGTTGTTCCTGTTGCAATCTGTTCGTCATGAATTCCACACTCGCTAACAGGGAACGGAGCAGCTCAAACGCACCCAAGTCTACTGGGCAAAATTCAAGACAGAACAGTCACGCTCATCTGTAGAATTTCCTATGAAGCTGACATACATGTAACAATTTTCAGCCTTGGAGAGATATAGAATATATATCTATATCTACATCTACATCTATCTATCAATCTATCTATCTATCTATCTATCTATCTATCTCTCTCTCTATCTATGTATCTCTCTCTCTCTCTCTCTCTCTCTCTCTCTCTCTCTCTCTCTCTCTCTATATATATATATATATATATATATATATATATATACATATATATATATATATATATATATATATATACATATATATATATATATATATATATATATATATATATATATATATATATATACACACACACACACAAGGCTCAGCTACTCAAACGTCCCTCATCTGGCGTCACTCAGCAGCCACGACGAAGCGCCCGTCTCGAAATTCCTCATTGACTGTCTGTCTGTTTGTCTGTCTATCTTTGTCTGTCTGTCTGTATGGCGACGAATCGAACGTCTAACAAGAGCAACGCAGGAGAACCCAGTTACCCTAAGCCCTCCCACGCCGAGCACAACGCATTTCAAGAAACATTTCATTCGTAGATATGTGGGTTTGTGGAATACTATAAACAGCAACCATGGCATTTCATTCATATGTATCATTCAGACTCTTAAATGCTTTGTCAACAGAATCCTATCGTAAAACCACACGAGAGAGAAAGAAAGAAAGAGAGAAAGAAAGAAATAGATAGAGACAGAGAGAGATAGTGGGGAGAGGAAGAGAGAGGGAGAGAGAGAAAGAGAGAGAGAGAGAAAGAGAGAGAGAGAGAGAAGAGAAAGTAAGAGAGAGAGAGAGAGAAGAGAAAGTAAGAGATAGACAGAGAGAGAGAGAGAGAGAGGGAGAGAGAGAACAAAATCCAAATCCCACATCTCTGCTGACTTGGACTTCCATTTAATTAACAACTATATTCTAAAAAAGGATCCTCCAAAATATCAAAAACTTTTCGAATATGAGATGAAACAATATCTGCCGACTTTCCAAAACAAAGAAGAAAGAGAATAACGATAATAATAATAATAATAATAATAATAATAATAATAATAATAATAATAATAATAATAAAATAATAATAACAATAACAATAATAATAATAATAATAACAATAATAATAATAAGGAATATGAGGTGGGAGAGAGAGAGAAGAGAAATCACAAGAAGAAAAAACACAGAAGTGAGGAAAAGGAAGGAAAGGAATTGAATTTGCATATGTATAAGTAAATTCTGATTTTCGTGTTAGTGCAGCGTATGCAAAATAGATTAAACCTTTGGCCAACAAGACAGTAGTGTGCTCTGTGATTCGCACGACTATGGGTCCAGGACGACGCAATCAGTACACAACACTGATTAGTTATTGAGAGAGAAACGAGAGAGAGAGAGAGAGAGAGAGAGAGAGAGAGAGAGAGAGAGAGAGAGAGAGAGAGAGAGAGAGAGAGAGAGAGAGAGAGAGAGAGAGAGAGAGAGAGAGAGAGAGAGAACAAAATCCAAATCCCACATCTCTGCTGACTTGGACTTCCATTTAATTAACAACTATATTCTAAAAAGGATCCTCCAAATTATCATAGAGAGAGAGAGAGACAGACAGACAGAACGACGTAATCAGTTCACAACACTGATTAGTTAGAGAGAGAGAGAGAGAGAGAGAGAGAGAGAGAGAGAGAGAGAGAGAGAGAGAGAGAGAGAGAGAGAGAGAGAGAGAGAGAGAGAGAGTGTGTGTCAGAGAGCCAATGGTAGGCAAGAAATAACACTGGGATACCTGCACTATAAGAAACCCTCTTGGGAAATTTGTTAGCGCTCGTCAAGTAATAACTTTCTTATTTAAAGGAAATTTGCATTTCTCTAACCTCAGGGAACTGTATTATATTACCATAATACCAGTATCATATTTCTCACGTGCCACTTTTGTGCTTTTCTAAGGTAAAATAGATTCAAATGTTTCTTTATCTCCAATACACTATAGTCGCTGCACAGTCTCTGATACTTTTTTCGCTTCTCGAATTGCCTCATGCTTTGTCTGTCTGTCGACTGTCTGTCTGTCTGTCTGTCTGTCTGGCAGCCTTGCAACGTCAGCACCGTTACCGAGACGAAGCCGTAATTATGAAACAGCGTCAGAGTGCCTTTGGCAAAAGTACGATATTTTTACGGTCGGGAACGTCGGAAAGATCACCGTAAGTCAGTAATTCTTCACCCAGATTATATCACGTAGATCTTACACTCCGACATTCTTTGCTGCGTAGTCCGTCAGCATTCATTCTACTTGTTTATTTATTTATTTATTTTTCTTTTTTTCGTCCTCTTACCATTCTCTTCTCGATATGATCTCGTGCTTCCCTGCTTCCCATCCTGACAGACATGCGGGTCACAAAGTGGATGCAAGACAGACAGCAGTCGCTTATGACCATGCTACCAATATCCCAACTGCCCTCGGAGTCACGCCAAGGACACCATTAACATCTCGATCAGACTAAAACGGTAGAAAAAATAAGTAAAAAATAATCCTCGCGAAATTATCACAGTGAGGAACAATTACACAAAATAGTTTCGGTTCTGTGCTTAAAAATAGACATTGTAGAAATTCCAAGGAACAAAAAGGTAATTATCCGTAATGTATAAATGTTGTCGGAAGCTACGTAGCCTCACGTCTCACTATGCAACTACTACAACACCGCATGGCTACTAAGAAATAATTGTGTGTTGAAGACTTACCTGCGATACTTCCTTCCGCTAATAAAGTACTTATAGTGAATTACTGATGACTTACCGAGTGCGGAGGTGGGGGCGGCCGTACTACATGGCTGAGACCCTGGCAGCACACCGGGAGAAGGTCCTAGCGCCTGAAAGCATGAAAATACACGGTTTCAAAAACATTTCACATTGCAAAATATATATCAAATACTATTTAATATGCTAATTCAAATTGCAAATTCAGTTCTTTTCCTTACTTTTCTCTTTTCTGTTTTCATAATACACAAGTTTAGGAAACATCGAATATTAGAAGAAATATCAAATACTTATTCAATATTGTTGGATTTCGTACATGCAGTAATTAAATCGATATTGTAAGCGTTTTCAAATATAGCCTTTATTGCTGACCTTCCGTTTTATTTCGTTATTTCATTAATTTCCCTCATTTCAAATATATACTAAAAAAAAACTGCCAACATCCACACACTATGTATTTTCATGGTTATCTGTATTTAAATAGCCACCAGAGCAAGTTAATGATTTACAT
>NC_091549.1:12692728-12695228 GCF_042767895.1 Penaeus vannamei
AGGTGGTGTGAGTGGTATTATTTGTTAGGTATTGATGTCCATGGCCTTGCTAACGTCCACTGTATTGAGATTGAATCATCATTGTTTTCATTATTCATATATTTTTGTTTAAATCATACTATAAAATTATCTAATCGTTTTTGTTATGCTATCTTCAGACAACGAAGTAAAAAGCCTACTTATAATCTGCATCCAAAGTTCTTGCTTATTATCGGATATATCTATGAGATTGTTACTGTTCACGAGTAATTCTAATAAGCAGTAACCAATACGTACAAGCAATATCGTAATAACAAATACTGAAAATCGAGAAGCAGAAAAACCCGTGTCTTGTTTTGTCATAAAGTTGCAGCCTGCCCGATAACCCCGCCCCCCTAATTAAGGCCTATTATCCCTATCGATATAACATGCATTACACCCTTATGACAGTGCAAAGAATCGCTACCTAAGCACCGGCCCAGATAGGTTAAAAAAGGGTTGTCGGCAACACAGCCATGACGTCAGTGTGTTGACCTAGCATGGCCTTGGTGTGTTGTGACGGCGACCTCCCTCCCATATTGGCTCCTCTAGGGTGGTCGTGATTCAGCGAAAAAGAGGCGTTGAGGATGCGTGACTCAGGTTGAGGGACACTTTGATGATATTGATAGTTTCACCAACGTGCAATTTATGGCGATGAATAATAGTTTGCATGCAGGTTTTGTGTAACTTTTTTACCGGATGATTAGGGTTCTGTACAATATGTTTGATGGAGATGTTACCGATATTCGTTAGGAAAAAAATGCATTGGAAAAATTCGCCGCGTGCATTCTTAGTCACACAAGAAATTGCATTGCAAAAAAGTTGTTTTGTATATATTTTGACAGGATAAAAGATACTGTGTAATCATCGGCTTGGAGTTGCATTCATTTCCTCCTTATCTGTCACAATTCTGTCAACAAGCAAACTAGAAGCTGGTCCTGAAGGAATATCATCAATAATGCAAGATACAAAACCTCTTTAAACGGGACAACTTAGCTTACTTTCCCTCAAATCCCACTCGTAGGCCTCTAGAACTGCTCCTCGGTCGCCTCTCGCTTGGCCCCGACACAGCGAAGGGCTCAGGACCCGGGTAAAGCCTCAGGATCCTTGGATAACAACTCACCAGCACACACTACACCGACGAAAACGGCTAAATTCCCGCATGTGATCCTACATGCAACACTGTTGGGCGACACTAGCGCCACTCCGACACAGCGGCTCCGGGGAGAACTACCGCGGATCAATGAGGACCCTCCGGACGAGATAAAGAAACCGAGATGTTTCGCATATTAATTTCCGTCTGTTTGTCTGTGGTTCGTAGCTAAGGAATTCCTCCAAGGACATCCTTCGGTCTTAAGAAAACGTCGTCATTTCGCCGGGATAACAAAATCGGGACTTAGGTCTACTGGCCCACAGTAGTGGCACTGAGCATCGTGTTCAGCGCACGGCAGACCAGCTGACCTGCGTGGATGCTGCACGTCGATGTAAACAAACTGTCACACCCTCAGGTCAGTGCTCAAACCTTTCCCTTAACATTTCTCCTGCTACCTCAACACACGACTCTGTTTGGCACTGCATCTGGCACTGCTGGTCGTCGCCCGCGAGTGCCTGCCGAACTGTAACGAGCGTGTGGAGGAAGTACATTGTGTAGTGTAATACTTGCGTGACTACTTTCTACGGTCATTACGTAAGATTGTGGTGTCTCAAGTACTGCACCTTGGATTAAAGGGAGTCATGCAACGTAGGGTGTTGCAGGTATGCGATGTTCAGTGCTGTGTTTGGCCTCATTATGTGGAGATAATGTAGAGGGACGATGTATGGTGGTGAGGCAGGCACTGTTTTGTTGATGCTGGCGCTGATGCATCAGATAGATTGCGGTAACTGGCGACCATTGATTATATCACGTAATGTGAAGAGTTTTGTCATTTCCGTTAGTGTTATGATGGAGGTGTGTTAGTATTCGAGGTGTCTGTTGCGTTACAGGAGAGTTCTGAAAGAAACTGTGGAAGAAACACTGGCAGTAAGTTGTGAAAATGAACTAATTTCAAAGAACTGTTGTTTAAGCCTGTGGTAATGGAGTAATTTTAAAGGAGCGTGTAACAGGACAATTGGAGGCTTACAGCGGGCATGTGGTTGGTAAGGAAAGAAATGCGACGTCTCTAAATGAAAAAAAAAATACTCGGAAAGTAATAAGACACGAACTGAAAGTAATATGAAAACATAAATGAATATAAAGCTCGGGTGATATATTTTTAAAGTGATTTTTTAAATCAAGTGTGATGAGTGTAAATTTATAATTACACCAAAACGAGGATTGCAGGGAACACTTGCAGAACACGTTGAACTGCAGCGAATGCTACGCCAGTAAGAAAAGTAAAACAGAAATCATTATATAAATTGCTGCAACAAGAATCAGTGATGCCATTAAAGATAACAGAAGTAGGAGAAAAAAACACGATCTTAATTCAGATAAGATCTGAAA
>NC_091549.1:12700228-12740228 GCF_042767895.1 Penaeus vannamei
ACGGTCGAGCTGCTGGACGAGCTGGGTGTCCCTTTTATCAAAGTCGGTTCGGGGGATGTCCACAACCTCCCCCTCCTACGTCGAGCAGCCGCCACTGGTCGCCCTCTCGTGGTGTCGTCAGGTAAGTCGTTCTTTTAGGAATTGTCCTAAAAAGTCTGAATTCGGTTTTAGTTCTGGAATCTCGTTGGTGGTGGAGGTTAGTGCGGATGCGGATGTAAAGCTAGGAATTAGGTCTGAAATCTGTTTGGTGATGGAGGTTAGTGCGGATATAAAGCTAGGAATTAGTTCTGAAATCTCTTTGGTGAAGGTTAGTGCAGATGTAAAGCTATGAATTAGGTCTGGAATCTCTTCTGAAGGAGGTTGGTGCGGATATAAAGCTAGGAATTAGGTCTGGAATCTCTTTGGAGAATGTTGGTGTGGATATAAGGCGTGTGTTAGGGTATTCAAAGAATTATTGAGGAGAAAGGGCGAGTCACTATTGAATTCAGAGTCGTTTTAGGAAGATTGAACCTCAAATGGTATGGAAAATAGATAGAAATGCCATGAATAAAACGCGAGTCAATGCATGGTAGTACGAAATTTAGACCTGAATTTTAAAAAAAGAAAAGAAAGAAAAGTATTAAGGATAAAGCGAGACTCACTTTGCTTCTTCTTCCTCAGGCATGTCCGACATAGAGTGGGTGTCGCGGGTGTACGAGGAGCTCAGCGCCGCCCAGGACCCGCCCACGCCCTTGGTCATACTGCAGTGCACCTCAGCCTACCCGACGCCCCCCGAACACGTCCACCTGCGCGTCCTCGACACCTACGCCCAGGTGTTCCCTCACGCCCACATCGGATACTCGGGCCATGAGCTAGGGATCCACGTGACTGTGGCGGCCGTGGCTCGAGGGGCGAGGGTGAGTCGGTGAATGTCTCAGGAAAGCGAGTAGATATTCGGGTTACTCACGCGGTGTTCATGGCATTGGGTGATTCATCATAAAACCCGCTTCATATCCAATCAAAGGGAGGGAACGGTTTTCAGGAGGAAGCTTGGTGTCCATGACTTCGGGTGATTCATCATAAAACCCGCTTCATATCCAGTCAAAGGAGGAAGTTTGGTTTTGATAAGGATGAGAAGAAGATAGTGGCGGGGGAGTTGGGCGAGGGAGCTGTGCTTTGTGTCAGCGATGTGCATGAATTATACAGTATTGGGTGGCTACGGGGGCGAGGCTCTAGAATATGCAGTATGCAATGCGTTGAATCATTATTAGATTTGGTCATAACATACGAGACTCAAATGCAGTTACGTTGATGAAATGTTACAGATTTTTAGATTATTGTTATTATTATATCTTTTTTTAGATTTAATCATAACTGTTCAAACACTAATACTAATAGACAATAAATAAAATAAGTAAATAAATGATAATAGACAATACGTAAAAATAGGACGATAAGTTAGTACGAAGTTTGTGTGTCTTTCAGTTGCATTTGGCTCTGATCTAAATCAAGTGGTTCTTGAGTGTTTGCTGGAGTCCTCGCGAGTCAGAAAGATCTTGGTCTTAGTATGATCTGACACGGTGTTAGTGAGTCGATGTCCTTTATTTAAATCGACGTGAGGTCAGGTTTGACAGGTTGGTAATGATTCATTCCAAGATGACAAATTAGGAATCGCCTGGCAGGTTGGTGATGATAATTATTCATAATGCTTCGATGGTTTTGAAAAATGGTACAGTCAGTCATATCCAACCAGTCGAGGACAGCGTTTCCTCGATACGAAAAAGTGAGCAAAGAGTCTTATTTATTACTGATGGGCGAGTTATCTATTTCTACAGCGGATATGTTGCTCGAATGAATCAAGGAGACACGGTATATTAGGCAGTGTTTCTTCTTTTCGAATAATGTTTGCTACGAAAACACAAAAGATAAAGGCGAAGAAGATAAGTAGATTCAAGATAGATAACGCAAGACTAGAACAATTCAAATGCAAAAAGGATAATAAATTTAAAAATATATTAATATTGTTATTGTTATGATGATGGTGATGATGATTTTATTATTTTTTATATTACTGGTGCTAGCAAAAATACAGAATAGAAAATAAACTTTTCCATGCCGATAACGAGACAGAAACCAACCAACCAACATCAACCTAATTTGTATATATCGTCCCCCCCCCCCCCCGTTATAACCACCCCCATCTACCGAGCCCTCACGCCCCCCCCTTCCCGCAGGTGGTGGAGAGGCACATCACACTCAACAAGAGCTGGAAGGGGAGCGACCACGCGTGTTCCCTCGAGCCCCACGAACTGAGGGAACTGGTGGAGGCCGTGAGGAGTGTGGAGGCCGCCCTCGGGAGTCCCCTCAAGGCCTTCCAGCCGTCGGAGGAACCCTGTTTCTCGAAGGTGAGTGGTGGAGGAAGGGGTGTTTGAGGACAAGAGGCGTCCGAGAGGGAGGGGAGGGTATCATAGGGGGAGGGGGAGGGGAGGGAGGGTAGGGCATCTTAGGGGGAGTGGGAGGGGGAGGGGGTCTGGGATGGAGGGGAGGGGGAGGGGGCCTGGAATGGAAAGGGGGACACCCAGGGGAAGGGGGGGTAGGGGATCTGGGATGGTGGGGAAGGAGGGGGAGGGGGTCTGGAATGGAAAGGGGGACACCCAGGGGAAGGGGGAGTAGGGGATCTGGGATGGTGGGGAAGGAGGGGGAGGGGGTCTGGAATGGAAAGGGGGACACCCTGGGGAAGGGGGGGTAGGGGATCTGGGATGGTGGGGAGGGAGGGGGTCTGGAATGGAAAGGGGGACACCCTGGGGAAGGGGGGGTAGGGGATCTGGGATGGTGGGGAGGGAAGGGGAGGGGGTCTGGAATGGAAGGGAGGAGGAGGGAGTCTGGGATGGTGGGTAAGACATCTTAGGGGGAGGGGGATGGGAGGGAGGGTAGGATATCGTAGGGGGAGAGGGGGATCTAAGAGGGAATGGAGGACATCTTAGGGGGTGGGGGGTTGAGTTCAAGGGGAAGAGAGGTCACGTGATGATTTAATGAGGGTGATTGAAGGGTCAGAAGTACGTAGGGGACTATATAATATATTTTTAATTTGGGATTAAGCGACAGCACTCTGTATGGTTTTACGGCGGTGAGGAAGGAAATATGTTAGTTTCATTAATGGAAATAGTTCGATGGATTTTGCAGACCATGAAACTCTTTGTATGATTTTTTATACCGAAGAGAAACATAATTCGATGTTGGGTAAATGAAAAGATTTTGCAAACTAAGCAATTTTCTGCACGATTTTTCTTTTTCTTCTTTTGTTTGTCACTTGATTAAATATGTAGAGGGTAATAAGATTATATGCCATTTACAATATCAGAGGGAAATGTTCTGAAATACTGGGAATCATACTTCAGATGATTACTATAAAATATTTTAAAATTACAACCAAAAAGGATTTATCTGCTGAGAGTTTATTTTTTGGTTTGATTGTAAAGCTTTGAAGAATTCAATTGTTCTTGTTAATAGGTTTATATGATAGGCCTTAGCCCTTAGTCCTAATTACTTTAATACAGATTCACGATAGAAATGACATGATCCGGAATTCTTCAATGAATTCGTCCTGACTTGTTCGTTTGTGATACTTTGACGAGTGTGAATTCGGAAGTTTCCTCTTCCTTGTATAGTATAAATGTAAGACGGCTGAGCGTTAAAGAAAAAAATATATACATATATTTAATTTCTTTGAGAACACTGCGTTTATGTATTTTTCTTTAAATGTAAATATAATCGTAGCTTCATTCAGAATCTTAGTGATGAATTCGGCATGATAGGCGTTATGATCCATTCGCTCCGTCAGTCTCATCCCCTTTCGATTTTGACCCTTTGTCACCCTCTCATCGCATATTCTCCCTCTCACGCATTCCTCCCTCTCTCCCTCCTGCAGCTCGGGAAGACGGTAGTAGCCGGCCGGAACCTGAAGGCGGGGGAGACGCTGCAGGAGGAGGACGTCGTGGCGAAGGTGGCCGAGCCGCGCGGCCTCCCGGCGACCCGCATCGACGAGCTGGTGGGCGGGTGCCTCAACCGCGACGTGGAGGCGGACGAGAGCATCCTGGCGGAGGACGTCTTGTGAGGAGAGGAAGGCTGGGTGCGCTTGGAGACAGGGTTCTGTCGGAGTCCAAAGCACTGATAAAAAATACGAAGAGGATTTCTTATCTTTGGCGTCGGAGAGGTCACTGTGTCGAGACGCAAGACGTGAAGATAAGGGAGTACAGATGCGGTCGTGGGCAGTGAATTCGTCGACTAAAGTAAGCCTGGCAGCGTCGTCGTGGCCGTGATGTGACTCCTAACCCGTGTCTTCACTGTACTCATGCAATGTAAAATAAGGGAGTCGATGAATGAATCGGCAAAGTATGTTTCAATTGGCCTTTTAAGTGTTAAGTCGGCCCTATGAATTTTCAAGTTTTAAATCATTTAAGCGTCTTTTATACTCATTTACGTCTTATATATGATAATGATTTATGTATTCGTGATCGATATAAAGTATACCACAGGCTGTTTCTTTATGACGGGAATGGTGAGTGTGTAGGTTGGCACACACGTTACGCCGTATGAATGTAAACCCTTAAGATAGTTTTTCTGATCAATAAGCGTTTCTTAAGTCACTCGAATGAGAAGAATGCAATTTGTGGCAGACAATGAATGCTCCAGTCAATTTAAGAGGTATTCTGACGTCACCAGAACCTGGGGGATTTTTACGACAACGACTGTCTCAGGAATTTCCAAGACCTTTTCGGCGTTTTAAACGTTACCCAGTTTTCATATCGCTGTGACGTGCGATGACCAGTGTTCAGTGGTCTCTTTACACCGCAGATACTGTATTGTTACATGATGCTGCTGCAGTGTTTACGGCTTGTCTACGACACAATGGATATAATATGACAGCGACACCACAGCGTCTCCGCCTGAGTGCTGGGCGATGCATTTCGGCAGTGACGCAACATACACCCAGAGTTCAAACGTTTGTGTCTCATTTCGCGGAGGCCATAAGACGCATTTCATAAGCCCGCCGACGAACTTATTATTTCCCCAGTGCAGGATGATCTAGCAAGCCTGGTGGTTAACGTACTGTGCCCCTCGAGGCTCACAACAGCGACTTCATTATGCAATCACGAATGTCTTATCTCGTCGGGTACTTTGGCCCATAGTGCCCCTGGGACTCCGAGCCCTGGCAGTCACCAACAAGGGGCGGGGAATCTCAATCCCAGGTAGACAATATGCGGACCTTCTTATACTTTGCTCAATTTCGTCGTTGTACAGGTCGTCTCCCATGAGGATGGCATCTTGCAAGCCACGTTCCTCACATGGCGTCTTTTGTTCATGACAGGGCACTGCATTTTCATGGTGTGTTCAGGGTTTGGATCATCTATATGTGTTCATTACGATATTTTGAAGGTATTTGATGTATCCTAAAAGGATGGTGTTATTCTCGTATTTTTTCGTGTTATAACAATGGAATGAACTATACATGTGAGGATCTAGGTAAACAGATGTTGATCATATATTAAGATGCATATTATTAAGGAGTGCTTTGAAGCTGTGCACTGTATCATACAACCGTTCACTATATTTCATTATGAAGGTGTATACCATAATTTAGTAAGAAAGGTCTGTCGACTTCATTATGTTTATGATATAGAATATTTATCTTACTTGGCCATGTGTTTATTGAAAGTATACAGGGTGTTTTCAAAGAGTTATTTTCTATGTGTTCACTGCATGTTTAGAATAAGAATGTCACATACAAAGCTATTTTGGGATAAAGCTATAAAGGCTAGTATTAAACACTAGGAGAGTACCCAATGGTTGCACACGACAAAACTGTCTTGTTACGCATTAGTTAATCTTATCACTATGCAAATGATGTTAGTGATACTGACTTTGACGACTGAACTGACTTGATTTAGGAGTGATGAATGACTTCTGAACATAATGATAACACTGACGCAACACTGAACTTTCTAGGTATGGACGGTGTGTTAATACTGACTTCAATGAATCTAGTGTCAATAGAATGATAGTTATGACACTGACATCTACCTTGAATGTTACCTGTCGTTCTGCCTGAAATAATGAAAACACATAAGACGTAGATACTTCATTTTGCTTCACCTGGATTGCTGACTCACCCTCGAGCAATCCACATTTCTGACAATCTTTTACATAAAAACTTCATCATTGTGCAGCTAAATGTAGGTTTAGGTGAACAAAATCTTTAAAAGTATTGAACACTAGTATAATGCACAAAAGCGCACACACGAACACACACATACATACTTTTATACACATGCAAAACCACGGTTGTGCATGAGAGTTCATGTTCTTTTTAAGTGTAATTGTGTAGGTATATATATTGTTTGTGTGCGTGTGTGTGTGTGTCTGCGTGCGTGCGAAGATGTTTGTGTGCGTATGTGTGTGTGTGCATGTACGTCTGTGTGTGTCGGTCTGTCTGTCAGTGTGTGTCTGCACGCCTGTATGGCTGTATGTATGCCTACGTGAACATATTTTTTTCTATATTCTTTATACCTGGCCATTACATGAAATGTAATTAAACCATTAAATTCTTGTGATGCTAATATATTCGTCTTGTCGATCACTTCTCAGGGTTTGTGTTTTGTATAATTTTTCATATTTGCTCATTTAGTCTTTGTAACACGAACTCCCAGGTCGAAAATAAAAATTAACAACCCTTTTCCTGTTTTATCGTTTCCTTGGTGTGGTGCTATCATGGGAATTGATAATGGTGAGGAAGATTATTATGATCATGATAATGGGGAATGAAATTGTGATGGCGATGGTGACTGTCATGATGAGGAGGAGAATGATGATGATGGTGATAATGATGAAGATGGGGATGGTGATGGTAATGATGATGATGATGATGATGATGATAATGGTGGTGGTGATGGTAATGATGATAGGAGTGATAATGATAACTGAAATGGTGATTATCATTATTATGATAATGACAATGATGATAATGATCATAGCTAATTATAATGATGATGGGTGATAATGATAATAATAATAACAATAGGAATAATGATAATGACGGAGAAAAACAGCAGAAGTAATGATATTGGTGAAATAATTTTAATGATAATTACAATAGGGGAGATAGCGCTGAATGACATCTGTAACAATGACGTTTATTCTAATATGTTCTTGAAAATATACCTGTTGAATAGGCTAATGGGCAAATACGGTAAATGGATGAATAAGGTTGTTTTTGATGAATCAGGACAAAGTTATATGGTGAAATGTTTCTTTAATCATTTATCAAGGTGAAAAATACTCTTAAGGTTAGTACAGATCTTTGACCAATTTAGTTCTTATTTAGGAAACAAAGATCAATGAAAATAACATCAAATATTGTACTGGTACAACATATACCATTATATTGAAACATATAATGTGCTAAAATTGCCAAATATTCTGATTTCAAAATAATAGAAAGATCATATAACATTTAAGTCTTTAGCAGTGGAACAAAGCATAGGTGTTCACTGCACATAAATTCCATTGTGGAATATCACTCTCATTCACATAATGAACCATTATGCACTCACTGATACCGCTGGAACAACCCCGTCACAGAGGGCCTTAAGAGACAACAAAGGCTACCGTAGATAGTAATGACAGATGTTTATTTCAGATCAGAATATCCAGGTTGATTCAGGCAGTTTTCAAACACCTTTACCTAGAGACACCTATTCTAATGGTTATCACAATAGCAGTTTTATCACAGTTTTTGTTCCCAATACTTTTTGTTTTCCGTTTTCTTTATGCCAACTAGCGTCCTCAATGAAGCGAATCCTCGTCGTCTCGAAGGCACTCGACTAGAAGCAAGGATCCCCCAAGCAAGCATGCACAGGGCTATGGTATTCTCTCGCCGAAGCACTAGACAAACGCGGCTTTACCTGGAGGTCTTCTTCACGAGCGGCTGGAGGTGGACCCTTCCGCCCTTCCGCAGGCTCTCGGCCCCAGGAACCACGATGGGCACGGCGGACGGCTCGGGAGGAGGAGGCCCCAGGGAACGGCTGCCCTTGCTGAGGATGTTGCGGGCGGCCTCCCCTACGGCGATCTTCTGGGCGCCCTCGGCTGCCGGGCGCGACGGCGGAGTGTCCTCGACGGCCGAGTAAGTGGCGAGGGAACCGCCCACTATCTGCGGGCGCACAAGGGCGGCTGAGTGCTTGGCCTCAGTGGGCGTGTTGGCTCTGGCAGGGGTGACCAAGGGCGGCGAGATGCTCTCAGGGGATGAACTCGACTTAAACTACAAAAACCATAAAATAAGGTTTAGAATCATCTTATCTCTAGGTTAGAATCATCTTCCTCGAACATCATCATCTCAAGACATTCCGAACGAACGTAATTTATAACCTACTAGATTCGCCGCGAAGGACTGCCGCCCATTGTGGCTCTGCGAGAGGTCCGGCGCGGAGGTGACTCGCTGCGGGGGGTTGTTGGGCGTGGACAAGGGTGTGGGCATCATGTCGTCCATGGAATTGAGGCGGCGCAGGCGGGGTCGCAGCGCCCTCGCCCGCTCCGCCATGTACATCGACTCGTCTGGTAAAAAAAAAGTAAAAGAAAATTACACCAAAGCACCGTTTTTTTCTTTGGTCATTTTTTTTCTTTGTGTTTTTTAGTCATAAATTGTGTTATCCCATTTGTTAATGGTGATGGCATTTTAAGAATTGAAAATATTTATATGTTAAAATTTGATTACGGAAACAGGAACCTAATGACGCCAAGAGCCGGGCATTTCGCAGAGGCTTCCCAACAAAACAGACTTAAGAAAACGGTTTTGAAAAACATAGACCGTCCCTCACTAAGAAAACATCACCGGTTTAGAAAATCTGTACAGAATTCAGCAACTCTGCCGTGGAGATTTGCATCACGTGGCCAAGAGTCCCACACCAGTCGGTGCAGTGGCTAAGAACAACATGCAGAATATAGAAAGAACTATAAACAATGATATGCGGAGTAATTAGATTTTATCATTGTATATTTTGCGGTAATAAGAATTTAAATTTGTGTGATTGTGTGTTGATTTTTTAAGCTTTGTAATTAATCTTTAAAAAATTTCTTGTTATTAGCTTAATTCCTCAAAAACAGCAAACTATGACGAAAAGATCCTTCCTTCACGTCATCATTACTATCATTACGATTATCATTTTAGATATTATCATCATGATTATCACAATAATTATTGTTATCATACTCACAATCATAATAGTAGGTATTCTTATAATGCCTATTATTATAGAAATAGTCAGGATAATTAGTAGTAGTGGTAATATCATTTTCATTTTTATTATTCGTCTACCACTATGGTTATGATTATCATTATCATCGTTATCATTATCATTATCATTACTATAATTTTTATATCATCAATATTATCATTATTATTATCATTATCATAATGATTACCATTATCATAATAACAACAACAACAACAATAATAATAATAATAATAATAATAATAATAATAATAATAATAATAATAATAATAATAATAATAATATCACTATTAGTAGTACTAAGATTATTATCATTATCGTTATTATAATTGTTGTTATTACTATCATAGTTGTTATTATCATCATTATTGTTATCATTATCGTTATTAGCGTCGTTCTCATTATCATATTATCTATATTATCATAATCATTATAATGGCACACAATAGTTCAGGTAAGATAACACTAACAGCAATAATTACAACAATCATGATAAAAGGAATGACAATCACAGCACTAATAGATTTATAATAATGATCTCTAGATTTTGTAAAAATGTGGTGAAAATCATTTGATTCACTTCACTACATTTATAATCTCATTCCTCAAGCTGTAATTTCACCAGAATTTATTCTTAACATGGACTGCGTAAAAAAAAAGATGATAATAGTAACAATTTTTAAGAAATAGAAAAACGGCGTTTCACCTTTTGTCAAATTTAAAAACTCGCGCCTTTTTTGTAACGACCGTCGGATTTCTGTTATACGAAAAGGCTGCACTGTAACTATGAGTCTGACATTTCACAAACTTTACATGTTTTACTACTGTTATTCTTTACTCTTGTTTTGTCTTTCTTCTCTTCTTCTTCTTCTTTTTCCTCTTATTTTTTTCTTTTTCTTCTTTTTATACTTTTCTTCAACGTCTTTTCTTTATTCTTATTTTACTTGTTTTGTTCTCTTTACTTTTTTTGTCTCAGTCACCCTTGACCTTTGCCCTTTCAGTAGTACTAGGCAAATTTTGGTTCTAAGAATTCACAAACTTTACCTGTTTTAGTACTGTTATTCTCAACTCTACTTTTCTGTCTTTCTCTGCTTCCTCTTCTTTTTTCATCTTCTTCTTCTGTTTACTTTTTAAAAGAAGGTATTCTTTTTACTCCATTCTTCGATTTGTTTTTTCTTCTGCTTTCCTTTTATCGTTTTATAACTTGTTTCTTTTTCTTTCTTTACCTCTTTTTGGCTCGGTTCAATATCTACCTACGTCACCCCTGACCTTTCCCTTTCGGAAGAACTTCGCAAATTTCGTCCGACATCTTGGTTCTATGAACTTTTTTCATTGATTTACTTATTGATTTATCTATTAACTAATCCGTTTCTTTATCGGTGGATTTGCATATTTATTGATTTCTTTATTTTCTTTATTTGTGAATCTACTTATTTATATATTTACTTGTTATTAAATAATTTTCATTGTGCTGTGTTGTTTTTTTTGCAACTTTCCTTATTGTGTACTTTCTAAATGTTCAAGATAATATCAAGAAACTTATTATCTACTTCTGCTTGTCTGTCTATTAATTCTACATTTCCGTCTATAACAATGAGAAGCAAATATACGTAATATATCTGTGATGAATACTTGGTGCTCTACTTAACTGTATCGATTTCCATACAAATTATAACTTTTGCGTCAAGATTTATTTTCATGCCAAAGTTACTTCAGGATTGGCTGCTACAATCTCTATTTTTGTTATAAAATGCGTACACACACACACGCTACACACATATGCACACACACAGACACACGCCACACACACAGACAGACGCCATACACACACGCTAGACACATATGCACACACAGACACACGCCACACACACACGCTACACACATATGCACATACACAGACACCCGCCACACACACACACACACATGCACGCACACGTTAAATATATGTGCACACATACACACACGCCACATACCTATGCACACATATATACACATACGTCACATATATGTGCATACACATACACACATACACGCCACAAGGAAATGCACACAAACACATGCTACATACATAAGCACATACAGACACACACCACATACATATGCCGACGCACACATACACGCTACATACATATGCACCCACAGACACACACGCTACATCCATATGCACACACACACACACACACACACACACACACACACACACACACACACACACACACACACACACACACACACACACACACACACACACACACACACACACACACACACACACATACACACACGCACACGCCACATGCTTAACCATATCAGCAACAGTAATTATCCCAATAATAATGAGAGTAATAATACTAATGCTAATAATGATGACGACGATAATGATAATGAAAAAAAAACAATGATGATAATGATAATAACAATAATAGTTATTATCATTATCATTATTCTATTATTACTGTAGCGATGATATTGATAATACTAATCACTATTATAATAATCATACTCATAATAATGATAATAACAATAAAAATGTTAGTAATGATGTTAAAAATGATGATAATTATTATAATAATGAAAATGATGACAACAATAATACCGATAAGAATGCTAATAATAATCGTAATATTAACAATAATAGCAATGATAATAATAACAACAACAAAAATAGCAACAATTATCATAACAATAACAGCAATAATGATAATAACAGCAACAAAAATAATGATAGCAATAATGGTAACGATAGTAAAGATAATGATGATCATAAGAATAATATTAATCAAAGCGACAAAAAATATAATAAGAATAAGAAAAATAATGATAATACTAATTAATTGACAAAAAAACACTTCCAATTTACCCATCAAAAAATCGAAAACGAAAGAACACCCAAGTAAGTCCTCACCCAAGTCAAGATTCTGCGTGTAGTTAACGGACAGGTGAAGGCCGGCGGGCGCGGGCATCACGCCGGAGAAGCTGTAGCGTTTCTTGGCGTTTCCCCCGACCTTCGCAACTCCTGAAGGTTCCGAGGAGAGGGGCGTGAGGCGTCGGGGTCGAGCGATGCCTGTGTTTCCTATCTGCGCTGACGGCCTGGAGGACAGAAGGCAGGTTAACGAAGAGGTACAGATGCATGAACTACACTCAGACGCATGGGTATATTATGTACACACATTCAGAAGCGTGTGTATACAAGCCCGCAGGTATACGCGTGAGTTCACAAGAACTCACGTGTATGTACACAAGTTCATGGTTATACATACCGTTCCCTCATGCATGTAACTTTTAAACTGAATAATATTTCAGGTTAGCCAGTGGGCAGATTATGGGTGACATGTCCGTTTTATTCCACACTTCCATTAAATCATCTGTGATCTTTATAATACTGTGATCAGCACTGCTACAGGAACAAATTCCAGCATAGGATGGTACCCTGACTAGAATGTTTAGAAATTTGGCGTACCATACAGTATGCCCTATAAATCCTCAGGTTAGCACCTTTTCTGTACAATTAGTGTTCGTTGTTGCTCCAGGAGGATCAGTAGAGGCATTACAGAATAGTTTTTTTATGGATGAGATAATATACCCTTAGTCTGGATGTTAGCTTCGTAACTTTGGGTTATGTTATTATGTGAGTTCTATATGAAGATGCAGAAAAGTGTATTTGAAAAATATCAATAGCACCCAAGCTCTATCAGTTGAAGCAGAAGACTATTTTTGGATTTGGAGTACAACAGATTACATACTTTTAAGATGTACATAAATACATACATACAATGTAACAAACCTATAATTATTTAGGTGTTCCAAAATCTCCTTGGCTTCGTACCATTAAATCAATTACTTTGTTTCCCGTACTGCGATGAGCTACCATCAAAGAGGCGATTCAAAGGATCACAAATTTACATATCTCAAACTCCAAACATAAGAACATTCATATCTTGATAATTAATATTTTGATACCCACGATAAATGAAAAGCAGGGGACAACAGGAAAACGTCTGATATTCAAGATACAAGTCACAGAGTAATCACGTCCCCAGCCATTGGATTACAGTTATGGATTTAGAGATAGTGCAGACAAGCGGGATTATGAAAACACGCACTCAAACTCACGTGCAGATACTTATACACATTTTTTTCTTCTTTTTTATTACTTTTAACCTCACAACACTGTAAGAATGGACATGGAAGGAAAAACTGTGCAAGTCGGGTTTCTTTTAAGGCCTATAACCTTTCGTTTGGATTTTCATCAAAGGAGGCCTCGCATGATACAATTTGGTCGTCAGCCCTTGATGAATTTCAGTCATTTCTTTCAGTCAATGCGTCTTCTCGTATGCTACGCTACTGCCGATTTTTACTCTTCAATTTAGTTTTTATTCTTCTCTAACTCCCCTAACTCGTTCCAACTCGTATACTCATCTGCTACTCGTATGTCTGCCTTGCTATGTAACTTAAAATCTGACCTTTCACACACATATCTGTATGCCTGTGACGAAACAAAACCAGAAATAGTTACCCATACACACGCGCGCGCACAAAAATAAACTCAACAACACTCATCCACACGAGCACGCACATACACAACTCAAAAGCATTCAAAAGCAGTAGATAATTCCAAAAGGACACAGACTAGACACAAGCACGTATGCAAACTTTATAAATGGCATAAAGTAAACACCATCATTATCATCACATTATGCATTATTTATCTTGCTGAATGAATACCCTTGATCCTTTTAACTTGCATCATTATAGAGAAAGGCGGTCAGAGTAAAGGTATCAACAACAACAGACTTAAGACTAATTCTTTTGGAATTATCTGCTGCTTCCCAATGCTTCTGAGTTGTGTGGATGTGTGTGGTTGAGTTTATTTTTGTGCGCGCGCGTGTGTGTGTATGGGTAGCTATTTTTGATTTTGTTTGTTTCGTTGCAGGCAAATTATACGAGTTGGAATGAGTTAGGCGACTTAGAAAAGGATAGAAGCTAAATTAAAAATCGGCTTTAGCGTAGCACACGAGAAGACGCATTGACTGAAATAAATGAACGAAATTCATCATGGACTGACGACCTTTTTCACTTGTATCATCATAGAGAAAGGCGGACAGGGTAAAGATATAAACAAACGTACAGACAAGAATTCTTTTTAATCCGCAGTTCCATGTATAGAAAAAGAATACCTTTGCCGTTCGTTCTGTTGCACTGAACTCCCGCCAGACAGAAAAACAACATTAGAGCCAAAATATTCATCTCCCGGCTTAGTTCGCTTGTTCCTCTCCTGACATGCCCCCTACTCCCACTTGGATATGGAACTCACTTTGACTGCGAGTGACACGAACATTCACGAATGCTTATGTAACTAAATATCTTCAACCAAATACACCCAACATGTAAGCAATATATATATATTTTTATAACATTATAAATCAGGCTCTCTTAAACCTAAATTTTTCTCCTACACGAAAAAAATACAACACAAAATGCAAATGGTCTGAATTGGAATCTCTAAATTTTCACAAAGGTAAAACAGAAAGATCTAAATCCTAGTTTATTGAAAGGCAATGCTTCATAAAAAAAAAACTCTTTCCTAATAAACAACTATATCCCTCTATATTACGACATCTATATGAATATCATCACTACTTGTTCAACTGGATGACAACTAAATGCAATCAAATCTGGTATATGGAGAGTATGAATGTGGAATAAAACAATAAATACCGATATTTTTTTCAAAATTTAAAAACACGATACTGGCAACTCATTCGATCAACACATACAAATATACCCATAGATATGTAGGACCTTAAGGGCTCTAATGAGCGGTTACTAAAATGCCCATCTTCCTGTATCGGTGTCTGTCTATCTCTGTCTCTCTGTCTCTGTCTCTGTCTCTGTCTCTGTCTCTCTATCTCTGTCTGTCTGTCTGTCTGTCTCTGTCTCTGTCTCTGTCTCTCTCTCTTTCTCCCTCTCTCTCTCACTCTCTCCCTTTCTTCCAGCCCGCACTTTCACCTATACCCGTAGAAGTAAATTAATGTAACTGAGGCATTCGAAATGTGACAGTTGCACGATGCAGTGAATCACACACTCATTCTGATCAATAAGCACACTAATAAACAAATACAGAAATTCGCACACAGGAACAAACACAGTACACGTCTATCCAAGAGTAAGCATGCTATTAACCTCCTCGCCACGACACCTTCTTTCACATTAAAAGAGAAACAAAGATAGCCTAAAACTCCTCCGAACGGATATCAGTCCCTTATGCCCGCATTAAAACAAGAATAATAAAAGTGACACCCATATGAGATGACGAAATGACATTTGCAATCGCAGCCATGACTAATAAACACCAAACTCACTGCATTCTATTTATCTATCTATTCATATGTTGATCTATTTATTTATCCTTTATTATCATTACATATTTACAACGGGCTAAGGACACAAATATGATCCCTATTTTCACTCTACCTCGCATTGAATTTCTAAATGGCCAGCTAATGTACACGATACTGGTCACACATAGGCCTATATTTCTTTACTGCGTTTCCGTCACGTATTGGTAACTAATGGGACGTTACTACATACCTGGTGTTGGAGATGCTCTCAGGGCGGCGGTGCCACTCGTTGCCGAAGACCCTGTGTCGACTCTCCAGGTACAGGGCGGCCAGGGTCAGCAGGTCCAGCTCCGTCGCGTTTCCTCCAGATCCTTCTCCTGCAACCTCTCCCACGTCGTCTGTCGTCCTCCATTCCTCGTGGCTCCTCCTCCTTCGTGATCCTCCTCCTCCTCCTCCCCCTTCGTCGGAATTCTTCTTCTTTCCCTTCCTGCGGGGGGAGGTATCCAGGGGGTTGTGGACTGTCATGGGAAGCCTCGTGCCAGCGCTGGCGGACCCCGAGGGCTGGGCGCCGGACATCTCCGCTCGGTCCGAAGCGTTCTGGCTTTCCGCCGACTTCACCTTCTGCGGGCTGCGCCGGGCGGTGGTCTGGGGCTGAAGGGCCACGCCGGGGAAGCCGTCCGTCGCCTCGGGCCGAGGGAGGAGGCTCCTGCCGGCTGCGTGGCCGGTGTCTCCAAACCACGTGCGTCGCTGGGAGGCGTCGCCATTCGTGTCCTGGTGTCGATGGGCGTGCTGGTGGGCGTGCTCGGCCTCGCCGGTGATAGAAGGGAGCAGCGTGAGGAGCATGATGTTCTGGTAGCGTTTCAGCTCCCTCATCATGGCGGGGTCGTTGGCGTGGCGGCGCTTCGTCAGGTCGGACACGGAGTCCCTACCGCTGGTGCCGTTGGATCCGCTGCCGCCCTCGCCGCCGCCCGCGACGCGCTCCACCTCGATTCTGGGGGCGCCTCCTCTGCCGTCGCCGCCTGCGGGGGGAACCATCGCTCGCTGGATTTCCATCGAACGAGCTAAACGGACACCCCGCAGCCCATGGCGACCGCGGCCCTCAGCGAAACGAGTTTTCTTAGGAAATCTCTATCACTTGTAATTTTCCATTTTCCTTTCCAGTGATTTGGCATAAATATCACCTTTTCTGATCCACTACAGTCTCAAAAAAAGAAAGAAAAAAAAAAAAAAGATTATTCACAAACCCCTGATTTTCTTCCCCCGCCCTCCACTTCCCTCCACTTCTCCACGTCAAACACCAGCGTGGTTCATCGATTAGTATTGTCAGCGTCGATATGAACTTGCGTATTGACTAGCCATTTGGACTCATTTCACGTAAACTGCCCCTTCGCCATTTCTCTTTTCTCTGCTTTCACCTGAAATTATAGAAAAAATATGGCACTTTCCACTACAACTAGAATCATGTATTGATGTTGTGGATGATTCTTTATGGTTATAAATGTGTCATGTGCGTGTGTGTTTGAGCGTGTAGCTATATTTTACAGTATGTGCATTATGATGGCGTCCGTAAATTATATGTGTCCATGTGGCGTGAGTGCTTTCGACCGAGAAATATAATTTCCCGTGAATAAACAGTTTGCTTTCATATTCTTAATAATTCAGTAGTCTTATTGTTATCACGAAGAAAACGTATATATTGTATCTCATACTTTGTTATTGTTTATTTTTCAAAAAGGAGAGAATGCTTTTAATATATATATGTAAACGAAATAAACAGCATATCACACTGCTCTTAATATGAACTGTATCGATTTACGTGTCTGTGATATATGAATGCACGCGTGAGTGTATGCTGTATGAATACATGTGTATGACCGTGTATGTATAATATTGACAAAAATTCGACGGACAAAGAGGAAGGAAAATTTATATCCGTAAACAGCTTGTAAGAGAAGGGAAAATGTAAGAATTAAACACGATAAAAGTGGGACGACGTAAAAAGAGTGAAGGTTTGAAGAGGGGGAATTGAGAAAATAAAAGAGGATGGAAAGTGGATAAAATGGATAAATAGATCAATAAAGTAAAATGGGTAAGCTTGAGGCAGGATAAAAGGAATGCGTAGAAACTAAGAAGTCAGAAAATGTAAAGAATGAGACGCAAAAAACCGATTCAATATTATGAAATAGGACGATTATAAAAGATATAAAGTGATAATAGTATTCTATGAATTGGTTTTACCATATTGAAAGCGCTGGAAGTCAGGCCGAAAGGATATAATCGAGGATATCAGAGCAAACTAAGGTTAAACATCTAGAATTACAAAATTACCGTAATTACCATAGAGAAATGAGGTTACTCGGCCTCTCTGCCCTTGTAGCATTAGTCATTCCCATTATTTTCTCTCATTTCATCCTTCACCCCCTCTCCCGTGACCCCCACCTAGCCAAACCCCGTTACTACGTCACCTGTCACTATTACCTGTCATTATCTCATTCACGGTCATCACGCATATATAAAACATGTCGAAAAACTCGTAAAGTATCGTGAAATTAGGAATTACCGGTTAATTACTTGCTAAAGATTCTTGAAGGATAATTTATACCCGAGGGACACTACTCGCCTTGTATTTTGCTCGGCCGCAAAACTGCGCAATGGTTGCTAGTTGCAATTATTATCCTTGTTATCAATCGAAAAAAGTTATTTCCTTTTGTAAAGTGCTCTTCCTTTTATGTCGATCTTTTGTAAAACTTTGTATAACCTCCAGAGTACATAAAACGAACTGAATTTGCATTCGGCCTCTACAAGAATAGCACGCTGTTCTTGAGGGAAAAATGAACATTAAAATCAAAGACAAAATAACCGAAATGGCCGATCACGAGGGTAATCTCCCGGTTGATAGGTCTATCATTAACTGTCTCGCAGCAACCAAGCCCAGAGACAAAATAACGGCCTTTACACACGACACCAAAGCCGGGAGAGGTTTGGCGCGCGAACTTGGCTGTTAAATCTATCCTTATCACTTCAAAGGACTAGGAATGATCATGTCTCGTGTTATGTAAAGTCATTCCACACGTCTATGGTATAATCTTGTTTTTCGTTTTAATATTACATATATTTCGCTAATTGACCAAAAAAAAATGTTTTAGTTTAACGTTACATTGATGGCGCTAATTGGCTAAAAAAAAATATGTTATCTAATTTAATGCTAGATCTATGACACTAATTGGCCAAGAAATTGCGTGTTATGTTTCCATAGTGTGGCAAGATTTTTTTTTTTTTTTTTTTTTTTTTTGGCAATGCTTCTGTCACGAATTCCGGAACTTAGTGCGTGTGCTGTCATAATAACATATTCAGTACATTGAAACTTGTAGTCGATGTGTAGCTCCATTCAATATCTTTTTTAAGGTCACGAAGCGGATGTGACTAGTTTATTCTGATTTGATATATATAGACGGATAAATGTGGGAAGCCGATTATGTAGAAGGATATAGCGTTGCCAAGTGGATATAAGGATGGATAATGAGCAAGGATTATAACATGCGCAGAAAACAAGGTTAGTGCGAAGGGATAACATGGCGAAGGGAATCAGTATTGGTGAATATGTTGAAGAAAGTGAACAGGGTTGGGAAAGGGAAAGAAATAACTGTTGAACACAAGATAACTGAAAGGTATGAATGAAATAGGCGTACTGATAAGAGAGATGAGTAAAAAATATCAGAGAGGACAATCAAATAAGAAAAGAAAAGCAAAAACACTAAACTTCACATTGTCACTGAAACACCACATTCCTTAGCACACCAACCCCAGGACAGCTTTGTCTTATTGGCACTCTTCGTCAACAAACCTTTTCACAGCAATAGTTGTCACCACTTTTTTCCACCTTTGAACAACATTACCGGCCAAAAACAATGTCTCGCTCTTCATTCTTCTTCAGTGTTATAATCCGGTTACAAGCACACTTTATACGACCTTTCTTAGGCGAACGCGAGGTCTGTCACGGAGTTTACCACGGGAGTGAGAACGAGAAAGCCAATACAGGTACAGTAGCCCGGGTTACCCACACAACACAGCACGGTCGGCACCACCACCTCACAGTGTCTTACACCCCCCCCCCCCCTGATTATGTCACATCTGCCTCACTTCCTCCTCATTTCCGAAGACCCTCATTGCACCAGGAGTGAGGGTCAAACTGGAGGGTTTTTCTCTGTTGCCTGAGGAAGGGGAGGAAGAGGTCACGTAAAGCTCGCGCAGAGACTGACGTGATATTGGTCTTGCGTGGACGACTGCCGTGCTGGGACTGTGTGTGTGGCTGTATGTCTGTTTGTCGTGGTGTAGGTGCCGCTGTCGTTTCAAAACCACCTATCACGGTGTTCTATGACCATTTTGTACTTTTCTTTTTGTTGCTGTTGTCCCTTTTTCGATCTTTTGTCCCTTTATTGCCTTCATTTTCTCTTTTATGTTCGTTTCCCCTTGGAGTCTGACTATCAGTTGCATTTTACTATGTTGCAACCTCGCACGACCTCTCGCCTTGCGGCCCCTTTCCCTCTCCACCGGTTTGACCCTTTTTCCGCGTTTCCTCATCCTTCTTCCCTGCTTCTTCCCTCCCCCCTTTCCCCCTTCCCCTTTTGTTACTGAAATTCCTCCTTTCCCTCATACGCGCATAGCCCCTATTGAGTAGTATGGCCCTACACGATACCCCATCGTGG
Source organism: Penaeus vannamei (assembly GCF_042767895.1). Lineage (NCBI taxonomy): Eukaryota > Metazoa > Arthropoda > Malacostraca > Decapoda > Penaeidae > Penaeus > Penaeus vannamei. Next base: position 12,720,539 of record NC_091549.1, read on the forward strand.
CCTCGGTATGACTGCTGGATCGGGCGCACATGCACGTTATCGATGCTCTTCGACGTCGAGGAATTCACGCCTGACCTTTGCTGGCTCCTGAGGGTGACACGGCTGCGTTTCTGCGTTGCTGCTTGGGACTGCGTCTGTTGCTTGCGTCAGTCTTATTACCGAATGAGTCTGAACATTTAGAAGAAAAAAACAGACATATCGGGGTCTCAGTCCTACTATATGTCTGTATGCTGTATGTAGATAACAAGAACAATCTACGTGAGTGGCATGCTCCACCCACCATGCTCCTCCATGCTCCACCCTCCTGCTTGTAAAAACATCGCTCCCGCATTCGCAACCTCATTCGAACGCGTCGAAGGCCCCCATGAATCAATGGGCTAATCTACGGCGCCCAAATTCCTTTTAATGATTCAAGGCAAAGAGCGGCTCTGTCCCCAGGTGTGCTCGCAACCTGCCTGACGTCATCGATTACTTCCCCGTCCCAAACCACGCCGATTTCGCGGCCACCGATTAGGCCGATTGACACGGGGCTTTCCGCTCTGATGATGCCAGTTATCGGTTATCGATACTTAATCGCAGTCGCCGCCTTGTGTGAACGCCAGCGGCCGATGGGGTGATTAGGCGGCGTGACTTTACCTGGGTTTGTCTCTATTAGCAGACGGAGGCACCGCAGACGCTAGTTATTTGCCAAGCATTCCGGTATCTTTATTTCTCCCATTACGGATCGCGATGAAGCTCACTGATATTGATATTAATCCGTAGTAATTGATATTAATAGACCTTTTAGCTAAACCAAAGATTATTTTTCTGATTGTACTGAACAGCTGGAGGCCAGGTAACAAAACCCACGACGACCTGCCTCTTCAACCTCACACAGCTGGTTCATTTGCCCGTTAAGGAGGCCAAGTGGCGTTGGTTTATTCATTAGCTTCGCCAGACTCTACCAGAGCCTACATCGTAATCTAAGTCTTCTTGATATATATGTAATGCAAGAGGATACTAAACCAATACAAAGGATAAACTGGACAGATATGATCAAGCAAACACAAACAAAAATAAACAAAGACGACATGATGAAAGATAATAAAGGAGATAAGAATCCCTCAGAAACGATGACGCTAAGAGATAAGCCTTGATAACAAAAAAAAGAACTAAAAAAAACAGTAAAATCAATTCTTGCTTACGAAGGTGTCACTGACCTCGCCTGACGAAACACGAAGGAGAGCCACGAAGTCTGTCCCTCCAGACTGTTCTCCTCTTGCCGGAAAGGTCATATACCTGCGACGTGTTATGTAACTACGGGGGCATATAAAGGTTATTTTTAAAGGTTAATTTCGTACGTCATGCAGTCAGGTTCGCAGTGGAGATATTATTAACGTTATGATCGATCGACCGTGTTGCTTGTACTCAGTAACGGGACTGTACTCTCAAGCAACCTAAGCTTTCCACTACGAGCTGCTAGAATATTCTAGAAGTTGTAAAGTTCCATACGAATGCGTAAATTATGCCACCGCTAGGAGCAATGGCGATAGATGGAAATTGTGATATCGAATCGGTTTATCTCGATGACGAGCCAGTGTGATATCAGCTGACTGGGTCTATTATTCATATCATTTCCCAAGCGAATTATTTTCCAACCATTTTGTTATGAATAATAAATGAACTTAATGACATAAGAGGGTGTTCAGTATAACTGCTTAATGGGTTACCAGGGCATTACTGATCTGTTCATTATACGGGTAATTATATCTATAGAAATGATATATTGTCAGTACATGATATCCATATATATTTTTTTTCAATGTTTCATTATATATGAACTTACATAGTCCTTGAAAAATTAATAAACATACTGGCTTCTTCCATTCAGTACATGGCCGCACTAGACCTATAAGAATCTATTAAAAAAATAGAACAAACCATTCTAATACACACACACTTCCGAGCGGCTTTATCCACAAAGGGCGCCCCTCATCAATCCGAAAAGAAATCCAAAATCATCATCATGCTTGTCGCCAGTGCATGGAAAATTTCTCCTCTCATTAGCTTGCGATGTGAAAGCAGACGCACGCCCAGTTCTTGGTAGAGCGACTTTCATGCTCGGGCGCTTAAACCCTTCCAGGAAAGCGCGTTCGTATGCATTGCGCGCGTCTCGAGTTGTGTGCGTGTCGATGTGTGTACATGCGTACGTGTGCTGCTTGCATGTCGATCTTTCGTGTGATTGTCAGGTTCTGGTGACCTTTGATTGCATGAAGGAATAGAAACGCAGTAATGCACTTGTACTGAAGGTGAGGTTGAAGACGCAACAGGACGGCACCTGGTCATGGATTCTTGTAATGGCATCTACTGAATATTTTACAAGATGGTGCTCGCTCTGTCTGCCATTAGTCACACATGCGAAGAGTATAAAGTATTTCCACCAACACCAGAGCCTGAATAATGTTATTGTTTCTTACTAATTTTCCATGAAACACTTCGGATATGATTTAGATTAGAATATTTCATTTTGGAGTGACGCAAAAACCGTTAACAAACCTAACAACAAAAATAGAAAATGGAGTGATTAATCAACGCATCGGGAATGCCACACATGTAAATAAATAAGAATCATAGACTCCTTGCATCGCCAGAAAAGAAAAACAATGATATAAACACCCCCAAAGATCCTTTTTAGGATGAGGATACTTCAAAGGAGATAAGGATAATGAACTTAGGAGAAAGGAACCATAGACTTAGAACAAGTTGGCAATTCTTTTACACGTCGAGTTTGATGTTTATGTCTTGTGATAAATGATGCTATTGCGTTGTGTCAGATGCCGCAATTCAGTGCCTTTGGGTAGTCTGGACCGCATGGGACTGGCACCTTGTATCACATGCTGAATATACAGCGTTGCGTTTATTTCATATAAGAGCGACAAGGAATAAACTCTTTGGTAAACAATGACAGTACTTAATTCATTTCAGTGAATCTTGCAAAAGCGAGAGTTTACGTGAAGGCTATCGTCGATATTTCCGTTTGACGCTCATGTGGGTGCGTGTGTATATATATACACACATGTGTATGTATAAATATATATATATATATATATATATATATATATATATATATATATATATATATATATATATATATATATATATATATATGTATATATATATATATATATATATATATATATATATATATATATATATATATATATATGTATGTGTGTTTGTGTGTATGTGTGTGTGATTACCTAGATAGTCTGCATGTATAAACGAGTATAATACAAGCTGGCAATCAGAAACTCATCATACTAACGGACATGAGGAAATGAAATAACAAATACCTAATAATCAAGCTACATCCTTTATTCCATCCAGATACAATCTTAACTAGAAATAAGAACACGAATCATACCTTCAACACACAAAAAAAATCACTTATATCTTCATTTACAACACAAACTCCGAGAACAAAATAAATAAAAAAACACGTATCAGAAACGAACGCGCCGAAAACACAACGCGTCCGATTCCGTAACTTCTAGTTTTTGCAGCAGTTCATGAGGGTGACGTGGAGGCGCTTGACGACCACCAGGAACGTTCCTCCTGCGCCGAACGCCAGTCCGACCACCAGGAGCCCCACGCCCACGCCCGCGAGGTCGCCTGAAGAAGAAGGAAGAGGAGGAGGAGGTGGAGGTGGGCGTAACTCAAATGGGAGTTTGAATGAGGAGGAAGTGAAGGAAGAAGTGTTGGGAGAGAAGGGGGAGGAAAGGGAGGTGGAAGAAGAGTTGGGAAAGATGGAGGTGGGGAGCGTGTATCAAGGGGGTGGGTATTTGGAGGACGAGGTGGAGAAAGTAGAGGTAATGGAGGAAGAAGAGGAGGAGGAAGATGAGATGGAGAAGGAGGAGGAAGAGGATGTGGAGGAGAAGGAGGAGGGATAGGAGGTGGAAGAGGAAGAGAAGATGAAGGAGGAGGAGGAAGAGGAAGAGGAGATGAAGGAGGAGGAGGAAGAGGACATGAAGGAGGAGGAAGAGAAGGTGAAGGATCAGGAGGAGCAGGAGGAGGAGAAAGAGGATGAAGAGGTGGAAGCTAGGAAGAGGGTAGGATCAGGAGGAGTGGGTGGAGGGCGTGGCAAGAAGGGACGGTCAGGAAGAAGTAGGTGGTGGAAGAGAAGGGGGCGTGTCAGGAGGGGGGGATCAAGAGGAGGAGGTGGTGTGTGTGTCGGGAGGCATGGGAATCATCTCAGATTTATGGTAATGGATCGCGCAGGATAGTAAAGGTGGATTTATGGCGCTTAGCAAACATGTGCTGAAATCTGTATTGGAGGTCGACTGTCCCTCTCTCTTTCTTTGCCAGACTCTTTCTCGTTCTCTCTTTTTCTCTGTCTATTCTCTCGATTTCTATCTCAATATCTCCATCTCTCTCCATTTTTTTCTTTTCTCTCTCTCTCTCTCTCTCCCTCCCTCTCGCTTACCTGAGGTATATATGACGTTGTCTCCAGGTGGCACATAAGGAGTGGTTGCACTGCCAGTTACCGAGGGTTCTGTCTCTGTGAAGTGATATGAAAGTTAATAGATATTAGCAGTGAAAGTAAATGTACCGAGCAAAGGGTTTACTCAATATTAACTACATTTTTTGCTTTTATACATTCATCATTTTTATCCTGCAATTCATCAGCTCATGGTTTCAATTAGTATTCACGGCCGTACACTGTAATGTACTTGTGTATATCTTGAAGGGCGTTATTTTGTGTATGTTTCAGTTGTGGATTAGTTTTGGTTATTAGTTTCTGCCAAGCTGTGAGTGTGCTTGGCGTATACTTGCCCTCTCGATTCCCTCTTTTCGAATAAGCGTGTTAAGATGACGTGTTTCGACTACAGCCAGTTTAGATGCCAATGATGGGAATTTGGGGGTATTTTAGGGAAGTCTGGGAATTAGGGCAGATGGATTTTGTCTTGCGATCGGGAAGGGTCAACGTGTACTGATCACCCTAGGGTCAAGGTGAACTGATCACATAATCCCTAGGGTCAAGGTGAACTGATCACATAATCCCTAGGGTCAAGGTGAACTGATCACATAATCCCTAGGGTCAAGGTGAACTGATCACATAATCCCTAGGGTCAACGTGAACTGATCACATAATCCCTAGGGTCAAGGTGAACTGATCACATAATCCCTAGGGTCAACGTGAACTGATCACATAATCCCTAGGGTCAAGGTGAACTGATCACATAATCCCTAGGGTCAAGGTGAACTGATCACATAATCCCTAGGGTCAAGGTGAACTGATCACATAATCCCTAGGGTCAACGTGAACTGATCACATAATCCCTAGGGTCAACGTGAACTGATCACATAACCCCTAGGGTCAACGTGAACTGATCACATAATCCCTAGGGTCAAGGTGAACTGATCACATAATCCCTAGGGTCAAGGTGAACTGATCACATAATCCCTAGGGTCAACGTGAACTGATCACATAATCCCTAGGGTCAAGGTGAACTGATCACATAATCCCGAGGGTCAACGTGAACTGATCACATAATCCCTAGGGTCAACGTGAACTGATCACATAATCCCTAAGGTCAACGTGAACTGATCACATAATCCCTAGGGTCAACGTGAACTGATCACATAATCCCTAGGGTCAACGTGAACTGATCACATAATCCCTAGGGTCAAGGTGAACTGATCACATAATCCCGAGGGTCAACGTGAACTGATCACATAATCCCTAGGGTCAACGTGAACTGATCACATAATCCCTAGGGTCAAGGTGAACTGATCACATAATCCCTAGGGTCAAGGTGAACTGATCACATAATCCCTAGGGTCAACGTGAACTGATCACATAATCCCTAGGGTCAAGGTGAACTGATCACATAATCCCTAGGGTCAACGTGAACTGATCACATAATCCCTAGGGTCAAGGTGAACTGATCACATAATCCCTAGGGTCAAGGTGAACTGATCACATAATCCCTAGGGTCAACGTGAACTGATCACATAATCACACATATTACGGATAATTCATCTAACTAAACTATCTATGTAAAGGTACTCAGGGGAAATGTGCAAAGTAGAGATCCGATGAATTCACTGTTCGTTCACAGCTCCGTCCGATTCCACGTCATCCTTAATGGTAAAGACTCTTATAAGGGAATATCACGAGTGAGGTGTCCGTATCAACTGTGAAGCTTTTGTGTGTGAATGTAGTGACCGGAGATCCAATGGGGTCTCGTAGTGGATGCTGTGATTCATTTGTTATCCGCGATTCATTTCTAACAATATCGACTAGTGAAATCTCAGTCCCCATTAAGAGTTATACAGCGACACAATACTAATGTCAATCATCAATTGAATAATGGAGTTATACATAGCCACAATACTAATGTCAATCATAATGTCAATCATCAATTAAATCATGAAATTTGAGATTCATAACTGCACGAGTTCGACAACGCTTCGAACGACGCGAAACACCCACGTCCATTCGAGGCAGTTCCCGTTCCAGGTTTTTTGGTCGTCGTTGTGGTGGTGGTGGTGGTGGTGGTGGTGGTGGTCGTCGTCGTCGTCGTGCTTGGCGTGGACTTAGTGGGTCCTGTGTGGTGTGTGGTAGGAGGCTGGGCTGTGGTCGTAGTGCAGTCGGCGTCTACCACAAGGGCTAAGGATCCTCTGACGGCCTCCAAAGAGAATTCCTGAAGTAGGGGACGTAGAGGATACATTTGGAAAGGATACTTTTGCGCTGTTCTCTGTCTCTCATTTCTCTCGGTGAGTTTCGGTCTCTCTCTCTCTCCCTCTCTCTCCCTATCCCTATCCCTTTCCTTTTCCCTCTCCCGCTCTCTCCCGATCCCTTTCCCTCTCCCGCTCTCTTCCTCTATCTGTCTACCTACCTATCTATCTACCTCGACCTTTCATTGGCTGTCCTCTTTCTCCCTCCGTTAACCTATCCCTCTCCCTTTCCTTCTTCATCTTCCTCTCCCTATCCCTTTCCCTATAACTCTTCATCTTCCTCTCCCTCTCATTCTTCATATTCTTCTCTCTTTCCCTTTCACTCTCACTCTTCATCTTCCTCTCTCTTTCCCTTTCCCTCTCACTCTTCATCTTCCTGCCCCTTTCCCTCTCTGGCTCATCTTCCCCTCTCTTTCCTTTTCCTTATCACTCTTCATCTTCCTCTCTCTTTCCCTTTCCCTCTCACTCTTCATCTTCCTCTCCTTTTCCCTCTCACTCTCACTCTATATAAACACAGTAGACAATGTACAATGTGCTCTGTGGCATTGTGATTACGAAGACACAACTGAGTATCGTCTTGTGAAGCGGCGATAAGACTTTCAACGTGCAATAGAAACTGCAAGGTTAATTATCCTTCGGGTAAATCAATGTTCAACTAGCACTGTAATTCTCAGGTGGGTTAAACCATTCACCGACTACACTCAATGGGCACACGTACCTTTGGAAAGCCAAAAAAGAATAAGATGGAAATGCACATATTTTTTGGAAGTAAAAAGAAAGAAAGAAATTTCACGTAACATTAGAGAGAGAGAGAGAGAGAGAGAGAGAGAGAGAGAGAGAGAGAGAGAGAGAGAGAGAGAGAGAGAGAGAGAGAGAGAGAGAGAGAGAGAGAGAGAGAGAGAGAGAGAGAGAGAGAGAGAGAGAGAGAGAGAGAGAGAAAGAAAAGAAAAAAAATCCATCATATAACGAAATGAACGAGACAGAAACAACACAGCCATATCAGTTAAAAAATCCCTTATAATAACTGAATACGATTAAATAACACGAAGAAAACGAAACTCACGCCACCACCGGGCTTTTGACCACCGAACGAGATCTCTCCGTTGTTGATAGCCGTTGCAATGAGGGTGTGAGCTGTAAAACCGGGCGTGAGGTGGGAGTAGAGTTCGCTGTCCAGTTCGCCGATCTCGGGGTGGCGGTACAGGAGGACGAACTCGATCCAGACCTCGTTCGATTCCTCTACGATCGTCTGGGGGCGAGAGTGGAGAGAAGTGAGAGGTGGAACGTTCTAAGTGGTGAGTGGAGAGAGGTGGAAGGTGGGAGGTACTAAGTGGTGAGAGGAGAGAGGTGAGAGGTGGAAGGTACTAAGTGGTGAGTGGAGAGTGGTGGAAGGTGGAAGGTACTAAGTAGTGAGTGGAGAGTGATGAGAGGTGGAAGGTACTAAATGGTGAGTGGAGAGTGGTGAGAGGTGGAAGGTACTAGATGGCGAGCAGTGAGAGTGGAAGGAGGTGAGTGGGAGGTGGAGTGGTGCGTGTAAGAGGCAGTGTGAGGTGGGAAGTGATGACTGGAGATGTGGTATGAGGTTGCGAGTGGTTGTGTGTTGTGAGGTGGTGAGTGGAGTGGTGGGGGAGGTTTTGTGAAGTAGTAAATGGTGTGTAGCGGGAGGCTGTGAGTGGAGAGACCGTGGGAGTTGCGAGTGGTGTGAGGTAGTGAATTTGTGGGTGAAGAAATGGGGTTAGGGGTGAGAGAGGATGTGAGAGATGGTGAGGGATGTGAGGTGGCGAGAGGTCGTGAATGGGGTGAGTGGAGCGAGTGGTGTGGCAGTTGAGTGGAGCGAGATGGTGTGTGGAATAGGTAATAGATTTAAGGTTGGCTGGAGTGGGGTATTGATGGCAAAGGGGTAAGTGGAGTTTGTGAGTGGCATCAGGTATTGAGTAGTGTCAGGAATGAAGTAGGAAAGGAAGGAAGTGGTGGTAAGTGGTGAGATGAATATCTGAGATGAGTGAAGTGAAGGCTGACGTGGTAGATAAGTGGAGAGGGGCTTTAGTTGTCGTAACATTAATACGATGAGTATAAGCTCGATCACAATTGCACTGAAAAGCATACGATAAGATATAATAAAAGAAATACAAAGATATGCTACTTTGACACTATCATCACTTATCACATGACGGGAAGTGAATGAAGAGATAAAAAATCATTCGGAATAAAAGTGATATCATCCATTCACAGATCAGACAACGAAATATAATAACTAGATATCACCAGATAACAAAAAAAAAAAGTGCAATGCATGTTATCCGAGTCGAATATCTGATAACGAAAACGAGGAACTGCAGTATACCTTATCTGCAACAAAATCATCCCATGCCAAACAACCCCTTTGCCTTTCCCTTACCTTATCCCTTTGTCTTAAGTGTGGAATGACAAGCAACTCCTTGGCATTTTCCTTACCTAACTCTCGTGGTCCCAAGTGTGGAATGGCAAACCCCTTTGCCTTTCCCTTACCTTAACCCCTTGCCCTAAGTGTGGAATGTTAAACAACCCCTTGGCATTTTCCTTACCTTAACACTCGTGGTCCTAGGTAAGCTATGGTAAACAACCCCTTTGGTTTGTCAGGTTAGGTTTGTTCCCTTATGCTGCGTCCAGACTGCTCGTCCAGACCAGTTGGATGAATGTTTTGACCGTTCAGAACCGCTACTATCTCGTCTCGGACAAGTTGTCCAGCTGGTGCGAAGGTGGGCGAGCAGGACGAGATGGTGTCATAATATCTTTTGTATGTAAACATTGACAGTTGTAGGTAACCAAAAGATAATGATGGGTAATTTATGGCCCATTATTGGTGTTATCAAAGGATATTTGGTAATTTTCTATATTACATCCGTATAACCGATATCGACGATTTTGGTATCGTTGGATTCCTCTCACTCTCCACATTGCAAATATATAGTTTTTATTACGCGGAAACCTCCCGTTAGCGACAAACTTGGCCCCGATAGCAGGGGAGGGCATGAAAGGTTCCAGGGAAAATGCGGGGTTAAATAGCACTAATAATATAACGCACTGTGAAAATAACCATGGTTATTCACATAACTTTCCATTGCAGGGGGCTGCGCCCCCGGGTAGAAAGCGTCTTGAAGGTTCCGAACGCGGCCAACTTGCCCTGCTGGAACTGGACAAGTTGTCTGGACGAGCAAGACGAGGAGTTCCAAACGCAGCTTTACCTTAACCCTCTTGGTCCTGAGTGTGGAATGGCAAACAACCCCTTGGCCTCTTCCTTACCTTAACCCTCGTGATCCTGAGTGTGGAGACGGTGCCGGTCTTCGCCAGGAGGACTTGCCAGTACTCGTTGAACCTCGACGATGTCAGGAGGGCGGTATTCACGATTTCGGGCCAGGATGAGACTGTTGAGGATATTTACAGCATCATATTTTGTTTTCATGGGTTATGGTCGTCTTCAATAGCGACCATAAGGAAATGTTAAATAGGCACTTATGATAAAAAGGAAGGGCTACTTGCGTGACTTCAAAATCGTATTGTAACTATGATAATCGCCAATTTGGATGAGGATGTTTTTACCAAATTAATGGAGAAGAGGATTTGTATTGCAGCTGGAAGTAAATGTTTGTAAGACCGTAGCGTATCTATTTATTCCATTTATTCCCCTTAAAACTTCTATGGAGTGAATAACAAGAAATAATAAGGAATAATCAACAGTAAATTATAAAGGTTGTCGTATAACCCGTGTATCTTATCTTCCAATGAGCCTGACTCTCAGTCTTAAAAACATTTTATCTGTCTATCGAGTAGTCTATCTTGAAAACACGCTTGATCACACCAGATAATTATGTGATATTCACATAAAAACCAAAATTTCAGACAACGCAACAGCACGTCACGGTTAAAATCAAAGTATTTACTAATATTAACATTAATAATAAAGATGATAATAATAATAATAATAGTAATAATAACAATAATAATAATAATAATAAATTAATTTATAAATATATAAGTAAATGGAAAACCATAATATCAGAACCTGCTTGTACGCGTTAACTTCTAGCCCCTGTATGGTTCGTTGTCAATACACGCGTACTCGAACGCAGGCGGCGCAGGAAGGGCAAAACTAATGGAAACATTCACGCTCAAGGTCAGCGCGTGACAGAAAAAGTGGCTCTACACAAGGGCCATCAAACAAAGAATTCCAGGAATACAACGTATATACACACAGTTTCGGAAAGTAATGTGACCGTGACGTACACAGCTCAATTGTTATGCAAACAATGCCATGGTAGATAGTCAACGGGACGCCATCGAGTGATCCAGCTGATGATACAAACGATCCTGGCAACAATAAATACCACCTGTCAGTATAGATTATCAGCTGAGCTTCAACCCAGGTAAGATGAACAATGGAATGCCACATACAGAGTCAGGATCGATGAAACTAGCGGCATGTTATACAAGGGCAGAGAAACGAGACAAGCCTTGGATGGACACTCCTGAAATAAAAAATGAAGAGCTGCATGCGTGACGTGTGTTTACAATTATGTCGATTCTTAACTGTCATAACCCCGACCTTAGCGGCTTATTGCAGTGTTGCAGGTTATCTGTGTCGGGGTCACGTGGACAAAAAAAAACCACATCGATCAGTGAAAACGGCGGCCGCTATTCACTGACAATTGCGCGATTCCAGGAGTTCTTAATAATCCCATTTCTCTCTAACCGAAGTCCAAGTCAATAAATACTTTGCAATACTTCGAACACATACAGTGCTTAGAACACCGACAAAACTGCTGTAGTTAAATATTTGGTTATAAGATAACAGGAAATTCTTGTTTAGCTATAAGATATAGACCGCACGTCTACCGATTGTCTATAAATACGAAGAGAGGATGAATATCGCAACTTCCATGATTATAAGCGTCTCTCCATGACTACAAATCATGCATTTGGCAGTAGCTTAGGCAACACAAAAGCGTGCTCCGCGGATATGACTCATGACCGAAAGCCTTGACAAAATATACTTTTTTGTGTCTCTGAAGCCTGTGCCTGCATTCCTCGGGCCTGCGTACATCGTGTCATTTATATTTCAATTGTATTACCTTTTTGCTTCGGGTCAATGGTCGATTTTTTGGCCACGAAAAAATGTTATCTAGTGGTTATTGAATGGTTTTACTGCCGAGGAAATCTGACAAAAAGATGAGGAAGTTGTTCTGCGTCCCATGAGCTTATCTGAATTATTTTATATTAGACCCTAGTGCTTATCGGCTTCAGTATACTGGTTGTCATAAAAAAACTGTTGATAATTATAAAAATATGTATATATAAGTGTGTATATGTTCTCCAGGGTGCAACCACAAATATTATTTTACATAAACGTAATTATCATTATCATTATTGTGATAAACATTATTATTATTATCAAAATTGTTACTATGATGATTATCATCGTTACTCCTATTATAAACATCATCGATATCACAATCATCCTTTTTCTGATCATTTCCCCCCAATCTAAACAAGTAAACACAGAAGACAATATAAACAGCCTTAAACTCTTAAACTCCCTCACCATCGAGTTTGAACTTGAGATGATCCCTCCAGTTGGCCGAGTAACAGTTGTAGACGTCGAAGTCGCCGCCGTCGCTGTAGAGGTCGAACTTGGCACTGGATTCGAGGTTGAAGTCATAGATCTGGTACTCGAAGGACGACCCCTTAGCTACGTGGCCAAAGCTTGTCTGGAAGTCCTGAGAGGATAAATAAAAAGGTTATGAAGCGGGCGAGGGACTACGGGTTTGTATGTTTTTTTCTTTATTTATTTTTCTTTACACTTAAAATGGCGATACGGGTGTGTGTATAAATATATGTGTTCACACACGCATATATATATATATATATATATATATATATATATATATATATATATATATATATATATATATATTTATATTTATATTTATTTATATATATTATATATATATATATATATATATTCTTATTTTAATTTTTTTTAGGGGGAGGGGCTACGGGCATATTTTAAAGGATTTTTTCTTCGAAGTTGCAAGTAATGTTTTAGTTGCTAGCTGTTTCTTTACGATAGAAGTATTTAGTTTTAATTCGCTGATAGCTACGTTGTTGCAAGATCCCTACCGATTACGAATCACCCAGAGTGTTTACTTACGTGTAGCGCCGTCACGCTGAGGCCGATCGGGACCTGCCGCTCCACGTACAGGTGGTCGCCGAGACTCGTCACCGTCGTCACGTTTTTCTGGCGGGAAAGGTAATGGCGACGGAAATATAATTGTGTGTATATGGCTTAGATACACATACATCTAAACGAGCACGCATGAACGCACACACGCACACGCATGCATAATCGCACACACGCACATGCATGCATAATCGTACACGCACATGCATACATAAACATCACACACGCACACGTATACATGAACGCACACACGCACACGCATGCGTAAACGCACACACGCACGTACAAACGCACACACGCATGCATAATCGCACTCACGCACATGCATGCATGAACGCACACACGCACAAGCATGCGTAAACGCACAGAAACACGCATGCATGAATACACACAAATACGAACAAGGTCTAAATATGTAGACATCGCAGGGACTTACGTTGGCGAAGGTCCACTGCCAGAGCATTTGGTTGTTTCCGCCCGTGACGTCGAGTGGCCAGTCTGATCTCGAGGCCCGCCATTCGTCGCCTTCCATGTAGCGTTCGAATCTGCCGCCAAAAGAGGAGGAGGTAGAGGGGTCACGGATGTATTTTTTTTCTTTTTTTGGTTGTTGGTCTATCTACTCGTTTATTAATTTGTTTGTTATCTATCAGCTCAGTTGTTTGTTTGTTTATGCATGTATTTGTTTATTTATTTAAGCATTATTTGTTTATTTATTTATGCATTTAATTGTTTATGTATGCATTTATCTATTTATTCATTTGCTTGTCTGTTTACTTGTTTATTTATTCGATTGTTTTTCTTTATTTATTTACTTATTTGGTTTGTTTATTTACTTTTGCATTTGTTCGTTCAGTTATTGTTTATTGATTCATTCATTCATTTACTCATTTGTTATTCTAAATCATTGGCACATATAAATAGACATACTGACAGTATTATTACCAAAGCGAAAAGTAGTCAAAACATTTAACAATCCCTAGAACTTGGAAACATATATATATATATATATATATATATATATATATATATATATATATATATATATATATATATATATATATATATATATATATATATATATATATATATAATCAGTCCAGAGACTTTCATTATGTAGTGAAAAAAGTGAAAAAGCAAACAAAAACAAGATAAAATAGTACAAAAAATTCCGAACAAATATGATCCACCCGAACACGCCACGATATCCCCCACCCCCACCCCTACCCCTCTCAACCCCTTTAGCCTTACCTACGGCCATAATAGGTGTAATTAACGAGATCGGAGCCGAAGAAGGCGTTGGGAGAATCCGCCCAAAGATGCCCGATGCCCGTGATGTCCGACCAGTCCGTCCTGGTGTCGTTGACGATGGTGATACGACACCTGGCGATCTTCTTACCGAAGGTGAAGGCCAGACCTGCCGGGGGGGGGGGGGTTAGTATCATTCATGGCTGGTTGAGAGGGAAAAGGTCTTCGTGTATGTTTACTTAGTTGTTTGTGTGTATTTAGTTAGTTCTTTGCGTATATTTGCTTAGTTCTTTGTGTATATTTGTTTCGTTCGTTGTGTATATTTGCTTGATTCTATATACTTTGGCTTGGTTCTTTGTGTATATTTGCTTAGTTCTTTGTGTATTTTCATTGATTTGTGTGTGTGCAATTATACTTATTTCTTTGCATATTCCGTATTTCTTTAGATATTTCTGCTAGTTTCTCTGCACATTTCGAACCATTCCTCTGCGCATTCCCACTCCTATCTCCACTTACTTCAATCACCCTTTCTCCTCCCTCTCTCCTTCACGTTAGCGGTATGAAGCTGCACAAATCTCACCGTCATTGAAGTCGAAAACCTCCGTGGCGGTGATGCGTTCCCTGGGCGTGCTCATTATCTCGTGGTCGATTCGGTACAGCTGTTTCTCGAAGTCATACCAGCCCTGCGGATCTCAAATGCCATTAGGAGGACTTAAATACGAGATCTTATTCGTTTTGACCAGCCCTGTGGATCTCAAGTGTCTTTAGGAGGACTTAAATACGAGATCTTACTCCTTTGAACCAGCCCTGTGGATCTCAAGTGTCTTTAGGAGGACGTGAATACGAGATCTTATTCGTTTTGGCCAGCCCTGTGGATCTCAAGTGTCTTTAGGAGGATTTAAATACGGATATTACTCCTTTGGACCAGCTCTTCGGATCTCAAGTGTCTTTAGGAGGACGTGAATACGAGATCTTATTCGTTTTGGCCAGCCCTGTGGATCTCAAGTGTCTTTAGGAGGATTTAAATACGGATATTACTCCTTTGGACCAGCTCTTCGGATCTCAAGTGTCTTTAGGAGGACGTGAATACGAGATCTTATTCGTTTTGGCCAGCCCTGTGGATCTCAAGTGTCTTTAGGAGGATTTAAATACGGATATTACTCCTTTGGACCAGCTCTTCGGATCTCAAGTGTCTTTAGGAGGACGTGAATACGAGATCTTATTCGTTCTGACCAGCCCTGCGGATCTCAAGTGGCTTTAGGATGACCGAAATACGAGGTCTTACTCCACTGGAATTGTAGCGGCCGGTTGCAAAGGGTGGAAAGTATATTTATTGATAGGGGAAAAGAAGGGTCGTCTGGTTAGTTTTGTGAGGAATATATGCTGTAAATGCAAACGGATCCAGTAGAGAAAACACACACAAAAGAAACGTGTATAGGGCTGATATACCAATCACGGCATTACTTTTTAACATTTTTTGAGATTCAACTGTTTGTTAGAGTATCACTGACAATACAAACGCACGCTTTGATTTAGTGTTTACACTTTTGATAAAAAAAACACTTACGTCGGCCCAAGTGAAGTCCTTCACTCTGCTGTCCCTCATCTCCATGCTGAAGGTGAAGAGCCTGTCCTTTGAGAAGTCCGGGAAGGGGTGTCCTTCGAGGGGCACCATGCCCTCGCAGAAAAGACCTTCAGGAATCTGGGTATGGTGAAGTACACAATTATTTTCACGCTGATGTAGAAGCTGATACGTGATGCATAATGCTAACAAAACGAACATCAAATCAATGTCCTTTATTCCGTTACTAAATAAGGAAATGCAAAATGAGTGGGAAAAAAACACACAACTGACC
The DNA here is from genome assembly GCF_042767895.1 of Penaeus vannamei. NCBI lineage: Eukaryota > Metazoa > Arthropoda > Malacostraca > Decapoda > Penaeidae > Penaeus > Penaeus vannamei. The sequence continues at coordinate 12,736,577 of NC_091549.1, forward strand.
CTGAACTCTTCGTAGTCTACCACCCCGGGGCTGAAGTCCATGATGTTATGAACAAGCGTCTCCACCGTGTAATACCCGTGGGATCCGCCCCCCTGCGGCTCGTGCACCTCCACCTCCCACCCCAAAGGGATGCTGGCTTCTGCCGTGGGCATCACGGGCATACTCCACTTCGACGCTGGCAGATTAATCGGAATGGAGATTAGAGGCCGGTTTGTTGGAATTGAGCGAGGCCCGACCCAAAGAATATTCCTATACTTGACATGCATGAATAAAGAAGTGAATGCATATTTAACAGTCTAGACATGCATATCAACCCGGCAAGTAGATGGTTATAGGCATATCTATCACATATATAGACAGATATGCCTTTATTTTTACATCTGTATTTATGAAAATTCATTGGGTCGGGCCTGGAACAGTTTTAGCAAACCGGCTGTAATAGTGCAGTTTAAATGGTCGGGAAAGCATAGACCGAGAGGACTTCGAAACTATCGTCTTATCTTCCGCATTAACCTATTTCGTAGCGAATACTCTCACTTCTGCCATGTTATCAATATTTAAACCATTTCTGTTCTCTCAAAGCAAAATTAAAATCACCCATTGCAAAGTGACTTCAGGAAGCCTTAATCCATAGACAGAACGGGACTCGAGCAATCTTACAGCTCCAGTAGGTCGCCATGGAGATGTTGTGAGAACCCGTCTCGTTTTCGAATTCCTTGAGGCCGCACCAGTCCCACCGGTCCGCTGTCATGCCTCGGAAGGAGTACTCTCCCTGCGTGGACATAGGAGTGCGAATCGTGAAAGAAAATAAAAGAGTAAATATAAATTACTAGTGAATAAGAATTAATAGTAAATATAGATAACTTGTGAATAAAATGAATGATTGATATAAATAACTAAATGAAAATGGGTAGAATATATAAATAACTACTAAAAATGAAAAGTGAATAAAGAATAGGTGTGACTGGATACAATATTAAAGAATGTCATTATCAAGAGCTCAGAGACACACAAGCAGTAATAAAGAGGTTCTCCGTTGGTGTCCAGATTCCTTGGTGTCCGAATGAGTAGGCTTGGAGGTCCGTGAGCCAAGTTCAAATTCTCCAGAGGCTCCCGTACAAATTATTCATGATAAGGCTGCTGAAGGAAATCTTTTAACACTCCTTTTCATGCTTCCATTTATCTAATTGCATGTTCGGTAACATGAGTATTTTTTTAAGAGGAGACTGATAGTTTAATACAATCAACTTGATGAGTGCATAAGCCTTTCCTAACTTGGGAGCCACGGAGAAAATAACTTAGAAAGGTTCTTTGGTATGAGAAGACTGGGATTGCATGTATGTATATACGTAGCAGGGGGAAATTAACTTGACAGAAGGAGTCCTCGGTAATTGAAATGTCTGAGGACCAGTGTTCGTAGTGTGTTTAAATGTAGCTGCACTGAACTGAACAAGAATCCTCGGTAACTGACTAAGAATAACTTTGTTCGTATTTTTGTACATATGCAGCTGGGGGAATAAAGTTACCAAATGTCTTCGGTAATTGAAAAGACTAAAGCTAGGGTCACACTGGTCTTCTCTGTCCTGGGATCTCTAGACAGCCTCGCCGAAGTCTGGCCAGCGACAGCCTTTGATTGGTTAGCTGGCCTGGCTTCGGCGAGGTTGTCTAGGGGTCCCAGGGCAGAGAAGACTAGTGTTACCCTAGCTTAAGAAACCGCTGTTTTCGTATGTTTGTTCATATGGCGTAGGGAAATATGAACAACGAAAAGAGTCCTTGGTAATGGAAAAGACTAAGAAACCCCTGTGTTGGCACATTTGTTTAAGTGTCGCCCACACAAACACATCTGCTAAGAAGACCTCCCAGCGTCACCTCGCGACGCCGACCCACCTTGTAGTGTGTCTCGTTCCAGTTGAGGATTCCCAGCACCGCCCCGGGACCCACGATGTGAGACACCGAGAGGTTCTGGCCCGACCCGAGGATGGGCGGGAAGAAGATCACGCCCTCGCTTAGTGGGCGTGGGACGCATTCTCTCACCTCGTTACCTGGGTGATGTTTACGATCATATTTTATTCATCTGAGTATTTACGAGTCGGCCTTGTGGGGTGGCTGGGCGGCGCCCCTCACGTGGGCCTCGTCGCACGAATAATGAATGCAATGTATTGATTTTAAGATCATTGGCCTTAGTTGAATGCTATATGCTATAATATCCTCGAAGATTCTGCGGACTTTGTGTATATGCATATCTACATGTCCCAATATGCGTGTACGCGTATATCATCATGTGTGTGTCTGTGTGTATGTGTTCGCACGCGCGCGAACATCTAATGCACACGCGTTTACCTAAAAACCTGACATTGAAACAAATTTTGCTCACAAGTAACGAAGGGAGGTTTCGAGTAACAGAAACCACCGGGCTTACTGTTTTTGGACGTATGTATGAACAGCATCTGCTTCGTGTTCCAGTTGAGGATGTATCGCTCCACGTAATACTTGGAGGCAATCTGCATCGAGAACATGTTCCCGGGCTCGTCGTACACTTCCTTCACGAACATCTCTGTGAAAGAAAGCAGTTAAGAAGGTAATACGTAATGTAATGATAACAATAATAATTAAGATGATGATAATAAATAAATGATAATGTAATGAAAACGATATATCGTACAGTCAAAATAAACTTGTTTTGGACATGAAAGGCTTCGATAAAGTAAACCAATACATGGAAAAAAGTGAAAATATACAAAATAATACTAATAGATAGTTCACACTAAAGTGGTTCATGATCTTTAAACTTTCGAATTGAGAACCATTCAAATTCAATCCACATAAGACAAAGAATAAAAACAAATAAATGCAAAAAACAAAAGAAAATACACAAAAACAACTAACAGACCCAAACGCATATCATATAAGACAAAGAACAAAAAAAATGCAAAAAACAAAAGAAAATACATAACAACTAACGGACCCAAACGCATGTCATATAAGACAAAGAACAAAAAAAATGCAAAAACAAAAAAATACATATAAATCAACAGACCCAAGCGCATATATAAGACAAAGAACATAAAAAAAACAAATGCAAAAACAAAAAGAAAATACATAACAACAATCAACAAACCCAAACGCATATCATATAACGCATATCATATAAGACAAAGAACAAAAAAAATGCAAAAACAAAAAAGAAAATACATATAAATCAACAGACCCAAACGCATATTAGGGTCTCCAGGATTTTCAGGCGCGTCGGATACCACTTCCATCGAGCAAGTGTATTGGTTGGTCACTTCCGGGTGCGGCGGAGGGTCCACTTGGGTTGAAGGTAAAGAAAAAATATTTATTTAAAAAAGGAAGGCGCTGTGTTCATCATACCTGTGATTGTAGATTATGGTTTATTGTTTTATTGATTTTATTATGAAAATTCTTTTTTTTATTATCAAAATTTGTTAAAATTATCAAAATTAGAATATTAAAATTGTTTACATATTTTAGTTTTGGTGTTCTGTTTAAGGCGCTGTCACACTAGCACTTTTTCCGTTAAATAAAATTTGACCATTTTATTTAACATAAATACAAACATTCTCGAATATAGCTCTTGGTTTGACTATGCTTGGCTGAAGAAGTTGACGGAAAGGTTTTCAGCCGGAAACGA
>NC_091549.1:12760228-12765228 GCF_042767895.1 Penaeus vannamei
TCTGTGTTATGTGATATGGCTAGCTCAAGCTCTTCAGGCTCAGTTTTTTTTTCTCTCTCTCTCTCTCTCTCTCAGTGCCAATGCTTCGAGTAAAACCCTGAGAGAACGTTTTTCCCAACTGCATGGTTATTACCTTTAGTCATTACATTGTTTTTGTTAAGGGACCAAATTTGTTTAGAAAAATAAAAAAGTACCATGAGAATCTCCATACTGCAAACTTAGGAGTGTATGGTATGAAACAACTATTTCAAATTGCCCATCTGAAATTCATTGTTCAAATGATTTTGCACCTTTTTCCCCCACCTGTTTCATGATCCTAAACCTTTCTATATGGCCTATTGGTGAATTGATATTGTGACTTACCAGCACCCTTTGAAATTTATTTTTTTCCTACATCAAACTAGCATTTCATAAAGAAGGTAATTATCTTTTTTGATGTATTAAGCTTTTTTGTTTTGCTTTTTTCCCCCAGCATGCAGACATCCTCTTTGTATATATAAAGCTGAGGAAAATGTTTACAAAATACAGGAAATGTCATGCACAGATAAGAGATGGGCAAATGAATGCATTTTGCACATGCACATGCACGCATGCATGTGAACACAAGCTCCCCACACATACACAAACACACACACAGTTCATTAAAAATAAAACATATACTATACCACTCATGCAATCAGCAAATCTTGACATGAAATCATACACTGTGAAATATTCATATATCTCTTTTGTTAGTGTTTTTTTTTATTGTGGAAAAAGCAAATAGGCACTTGACCAAGCTACTTGGGAAAATATACTTAATGGAAAGATATTTTTAATGGACTTTAATTATCATGTTTTTAAGTTAGATAATGAGATATTTCCTCAACCAAATTACAATCATGGCTTGTAGAATGAGTAATGAAATGAAAAGCATTTTTAAAACTAAGGTTTCTTGGAAGTGGTTATCACAAGAAAGTTAAGGCAATGATGTTTGAAATTTACATTTACAAAAACTGCAAAAGTACAATGATGTATTTGGTCAATAAACAGACTATGGTTAAAGTTTCTGGAACCAGACAGGTAAAATACTAAATATTTAGAAAATGATGTTCATATCATAATCTGTATTTCCTTGATAAAATATTTTGAGGACTTTTTCCACACTAATCAGTAGTTATTCATGGTCCTGCCAATAAAAAAGATAGAACAAATAAAGCCATATGTGTTGTATTATTTTCCTGCATATTTCCTTTACTAATAGATAGCGTAACAGATTGTTTTATTATTTTCTGTGAATCTGTTGAAAGTATGCAAGTATGTAACTAATTACATACAGTGTGGGTAGGTGAGAATTAGATCTTTGAAAAGATTAACATCATTTCCTCATCAATAATTCAATAAGATCTATGAGTTGAAGAAGGTACCTGTTACTGCAAAGAAAATTCAGTTTTGTAGAAACCAGAGTGATGAAAATGGAAATATAGAGCAATAGGCACTCCTGGTAATGAAATCAGTGACAGAATCAGAAGCATGGTTTCTCTCAGGATAACATTTAAATAAAAAACAATTATAGATTTACTAAATAGGAAAAGCTTGAGTACAAATTCTGATGAATGTATGTAAACATTTCCCCAAAGCAATTTAGAGAATAATCACATAAAAAATAATGTACCATGAATGAGGCTGCAACTCTTAATTTATGCAAGAATGTCATATTCTCTGATGTTCAAGACAACCCAATTTACATTAGAGAAGAGCTTTGTCTATCACTTTACATGAGAGTTATAGGAGTGACTATATAACAGCATGTTTGATACGCTGACAGAAATAATTGGAAAAAAGTGAATACTTCAGTGAGTCAAAATATTACTATCATTAATATGATGTATTGAATTTGATTTTTTTCCAAACTACAAACTAGTGCAACATGATTAAGAATTATAGGTAATCTAAATTAAAAAGAAGACATACAATTGATAAACTGCATGTTGATTTCTGTAGGTGATAAACATGCCTAAGACAGATGAGCAGGTAAAAAGAAATTTATATAATTAAGTTGGAATTTTTAAATACATTAAGAAAAATTATTGTTATCCTCACCCTTTTAGAAACATTTATATATGTTTCAAGAAATTATATACCCAAACTTTTTGAAAAGTTGAACAGGGAAAAAACTATTTCACATGTAGGAATAAAGTCTTTTGTGGCATCTTTTAATATAGTTTTAAATTTGAAGTATAAATGTAGGGATTCTTTTACTTTACTTAGCATTTAATTTTTTCCTATCATAGCCACAGAAAATATTTGAAATTGACTGTATATCAGCATAAACTTATTCACACATACAAAAACACTATATATGCAAACCACATCCCTGAGCTTAGATAAGACATCAGAAAGCCTTTATTATATCTAGATTTTAAGCCTAAATGATCCTCCCTCTTCGTTAGAAGTGAGGGACAACCAGACACTAGCAAGAAATCATCTAAAGGGAAAATCTACAATTAAATAAGTCTTTACGTGCACTGGTGAGTGAGGCCTGTCACAATTTGTTTAGGTTCCTAACTGAAAGTTTTTAAAGATGAAAAGGTCCACATAACTGCACGATATTTAACAAATGTGGACTAACATTAATGGGATAGCTAGACAGACAAACAGGTATACTAACAGAATAATAAACAGATAAATAGATATAGATATAAATAGATAAAGATATGTCTGTCTGTACCTTAATGTCCTCTTTGATAACTCATGTTCATATTAGGGTGTAAATGAGATCCAGGAATTTAAATATTAATTTATTTTGAAAGTAAAGGAATAGAGAACAATAAATCTTGAACTACAAGAAAATGAAATGAGTAAATGTTACTCACATTTACGCCACAAATTAAATTCTCATATATGATTTTGCTTGTGTTACATTTGGAATAAAATATCCCAGAAAATATTTCCTTCACAGCCTATAAATATTTCTGTTTTATTTAATTTTTCAAGTAACAAATATGATATATCAAGAAACATGAATATGATATTCTAGAATGTACTACCTACTTCTTGAAAAAAAATAAACATGATGTATTAGAATCAAACCATTACTTCATATCAACATCTTCCTTAGTAGGGTCGAAAGTCTCATCATCCATAGGTTGCGTTTCAATCTTCCGTTTCTTTGGAGGGATGTAAGACCCCAAGCCACCTGCTCTTTCTGATTCCTCTATGGTATAAGGTTCTAACTCTAGTGACTTCAGGCGCTTCTTGTGAGGTTTACTTTTGAAATGGGTTTTCAGTGCTTCCCGGTTTATAAAGTAACGCCTGTGGATGTATAAAAAAGTATGTACATACAAGGTTATCATAAATAATTCAAATGAGTTAGTGAACTATTCAACTGCTCTTCCTTCAACAGGAATAGTATTTCCACTAATACAATCTTTTATAATATCAAAACGATCATAAAATGGAAAAAATTATACAAACTAAATCATCCTGAAGCAATTATATCTGAAGCATAATATCAAATATAATCCCAAAATCAACATAAACTATAGGGAAAACTTACGCGCAATGAACGCAGTAATGCTGAGCATCTCCTGGCAAGTCTGGGTCAACCTCTTGGTGTAGTAATTTATGAATATTTTCTTCTTTGAGGTCATCATCAATCTATGGATAGTTTAATCAATAAATATGTACACAATTTTACCAAAAGCATCAACATTTCATAAATAAGTCACAACCTTCTGCTCTTACTTAAAATTACAACTGAATGCATAGCTATGAAAAAGACATAAAAGCTAAAAACTGTTATAAGCATCAAGATGGTACTAAACACTGTACAACATTAATCTCTTCTAGTTAACAAGTTCAGCATTCCCAGTTCAAAGTCTCTTGTTACCAAATTAATTCATAGTGAATAAATTAATATTAGTTTTATCTATATCTGAAAAAGGAAAAAAAGAAGTTTCGTAAAATTTGTTTCAGACACAAATAGTACAACATACTATTATTGCTTGGAAACTTTAAATTTGCTGTGATCTACAAAGAAAAACCTACAATCCTAATAAAGTTAGCAGTACAATGTTAGAGAGTTACTACATGCTTCGGTAAATGCCAAGAAACTTCTACCACATATTTTCTAGCAAGATAAAACTTGGACAATTTCTTTTTTGCATGATAAATTGCCATCACAGTATCTTTGTCTTGGTAGAATATAGAGTATAAAGGTTTCCTGGCCTTTATACAGGTGGTGTGGCAATTAACAAGTTGGTCAACAGTGAATTAATGATTATCTTGTAATCATGTACCAAATTGAAAATAAAAGTAATATTCTATAATTGGTCTATGTCACTAAATGTGTAGAATCTGGTACTGACCGATCCTTCATGATGCCTTGTATGTATTTTTAGTGGTTTAAGTCAGGCTTTGGCATAATAATGTTGATAAGAGTCCCAATAAATAGAAAAGGCAGGGGGTTTCATCCACAAATTGCAGAGTTGGATTATGCCCTACCCATGTATTTCACGTCATCGTGAAGAAGTTTACTACCTCTAAAATCACTCCTTATAGGAGGTTACTGCCTACTGATGCTGGAATGCAAAATCCCCACCACACCTAACTGATAAGACAGCCTAGAGAGGTCTAAGTACCACACCTCACATGTCAAGGTCTGTCAATTAAACATCCCTAACTGCACACTCAATTCAACTGTACAAGTTAAGAGAATTTCCACAGATGATGTAGCAGAAAGTTACCAAATAAAATAGTAAAAAAATCAACATATTAGTATGAGAAGCCGTCAAGCAAATACCATGGCCTGTCCAGTTTTGTAGCCCTAGCCAAGGCCAACAAACCTTTGTCCATTTTATTCTGGCAGGATAGTTTGGATGATTCAGCAGTGACAGTAAATTGCCCCTATATCCACAAACCATAAGAACAATTTAGAGGGAAAATGCCTGAAAGTCACTGCAGTATCAATTCTGCAACTTTGCACTATTTCTATGCCAAAACTATGTTATATTACTAAT
>NC_091549.1:12777728-12780913 GCF_042767895.1 Penaeus vannamei
CTGAGAGCACCTCCATTCAGACATGTCTTCATTCTCTATTCCATCCACCGTAAATACACATCTCTCCTACGCTAGCGGCCCTACAGGCAAAACAACGCTGCACCTGGCAACAGACATAACAGGATGGCTCGGGCGAGAAAGGTGCCCGTTTCTCTATAGACAGAAATGTGTTTACGTTATCCTGTGTACCATGACACTATTAGGTCATATTCCGACCTGCACCAAACCACTTTGCCTTGGACGTGCACAAAGTGAAGGACATTCTACGATCATTCGCTGCCAAGCCGCCAACGTCCTTTTGAACAGGAAGAGATCGAGAGAGGAACCATAATATACAGACTGAATGAAAGTGAAAAACGTGAGACGAATTTAGACACTAAATGGACGTCAAATTTTTTTTCTGAAAAAAGTGTAGGGCGAAAATTGCGTTTTACTTTCGTGAGAAACTCCTACCAACTTCATTTCACCAACTTCCTTCTTGGTTAGAATCACGTAACTGATAAGGAGGACAAGTCCACGGACGCTCTGTATATAAAGACGTATTCATTAAGGGAAGGAGGGCGGGAACGGAGAGGTTGGCGGTCTAAAATAAAACGGACAATTGGCAAAAAAAGAGAAAAACGAGAAGAAAAAATGATAAAAAAAACTGATTTAATAAAAGGGAGATGGGGTGGATTAGTGAAATAAGGGAGAAGGAGAATTGGAGGAAAAGAGAGACAGAGTTCGGGAGGGTCGGAAACAAGATGAGGGAAGTGGGAAGAGGGAGAGCGTGTGTGCGAAAGGGAAGGAGAAGGGGGGGGGGCGAGAGGGAGGGAGAGAAGAGAGTCGGGGAAGAGAGTGTGATAGAGAGAGAGGGGGGGAGAGATGGAGGGGAGAAACAGAGAGAGAGAGGGGGGGAGAAGGAGGGGAGAAACAGAGAGAGAGAGAGAGAGAGAGAGAGAGAGAGAGAGAGAGAGAGAGAGAGAGAGAGAGAGAGAGAGAGAGAGAGAGAGAGAGAGAGAGAGAGAGATAAAGGAATATATAAGCTGAAATAACAGTCAGTCACACAGACAGACAGAGACAGACAGACAGAGAGAGATACAGGCATATATACAGGCTGAAATAACAGAGTCAGAGAGAGAGAGAGAGAGAGAGAGAGAGAGAGAGAGAGAGAGAGAGAGAGAGAGAGAGAGAGAGAGAGAGAGAGAGAGAGAGAGAGAGAGAGAGAGAGAGAATGAGAGAGAAATGGGAGAATGTGGCAACATCCGCGGCAGAAAGTGTGTGCGAGTGTACCCGTCGACACCGCAAGTCGCCGAATGTCTGAGTCGAATTTACAGACAAAGAGGTTCGCCCTGTATGGTTTGGTGTATGCATGGGTGTTCTTCACTGTTCAAGATAAGATGTGTCTCTTCGGGCTTTGGTAAAACAGCAATGTTTACTACAAGCCTTTATTTAGACCAGACTGTTCCCGTTACGGCGGCGGAGCTGTGACGCATTTGTTTTGTTTATTCAGGGCGGTATCCGCAGCTACGGAAAATAAATCATGTCCTTTGTATTCACATTCCTTGTATAATGTTTTGCATATTGTATAATTTAAGAATCCGATGCAAACGGCTTGAAATGAGAGCCCCCAACCAAAAGAATGCATGGGAGGCCCATGCCATTTAGTTGCCAGTCATGCAAATGTTGGCGGCGACCTGCACATCCCAGGCATCTCCAGCCATCAGGTGTCATGAACGGCAGACTGTCAGTCATTCACAAGTAGCGATGCTCGGCGCGGCGGGAGAGTCTGTTGGGTGACACACGGGCACGGGTACGAAGCCCGGAATGGTACACATGAGCAGTAGTAGTTGAGGAAAACGGGACGACCTCTCTGCGTCCTCCTTAGGGCGAGATCTTCATGAAAGTCTTGGCCTTTCTTTGAACTTTGAATTTCGATCGATCAAAGCCAAGGCACGGCGTCACTATGCCTTCGGTATTTCAGTGTCAGAAGAATTACACAAGAAATGTCGCTCGAGATGGCCAATATTAGAGTCTGCGAAGGCGAGCAGTGACGGGAGCGAGGCAGCAGTCCGAGCGAGACAATATGGGGAGGTCGATACAATCTGGAATAGTTGTTGCGAGGGTAGCGTTCAGCGAGGCCCGGGCCCTCAGCGTCACCCGTCAAGAAAGCTTCAGCGCGCGCCCTTTGCACCTTATACTAATTTCTATGTGACATGATACACCTCTCATATACCTATTTGTTCCTAAAAGCCCAGTCTTAGTAACAGTCAGCAACACAGAGGAGACGCCCATGTCATTTCCTCCTGGCCGCCATTTTGTAAACTCAAACAAAGAGTTGCGGTTTTTTGGGTCGCTGAAGCCTCGTACGGGGACGGTGAATCTTTGAAAGCTTGGGGATTTATATATCTAAGAGGTTTGCTATATTCAGGAACCATATCAAAGTATGAAACGAATTTATTGTAATGTTAATCAATAAAGTATTTCAGAGCCTGCGCGACCGTCGCTAGGTGCAGATGGCTCTCACGCTCCCAGGCATCAAACACAGTCTTGTAAAAATTTAACTTCCCTTTTATGCCACAACGCCGCGGCAACGATACAAACTGGAAAATAATCTACGCAACCTTTATATTTTTCAACGCCGTGTTATAAAATAAAATCCGCCGAAAGTGAGAAAAACGCGCGGGTATTGTTAGTGCGTTGTGGTGGTGGTGACGTGCGAGGCGGAGTGTTGGAACGCGTGGTGGTGAGCCGCTCGCGAACAATACTACCGGCGGTGTGTCCTGACTCCGCTTCTTCGGTGCCTAGTGCGCCGCTCGTGACTGCCGCCCTGCCCCAGAAATGTGTTCTCGGTGTTTCTGAGTGAGTGCTCTCGTGTGTGATCACAAGGAAAAATGTCTAAGGATAGGAGCAAAGACGCAGAAGCGTATGACCGGGAATATGATGCGTTTCTCAAGCAGCTTGAGGAGTTTCATCAGCAGAGGGGGTAAGTGCAGTTATATTGTGGCTTTTGACGAGTCCTGAGATATGTGTTGGTGTTCTTTACGTGTTGAGTCAAGCACTAAGGCCGAATATGCCCCGACAGGACGCCCTTCAAGCGGCTCCCCCGCATCAACGGCAAGGGAGTGGACCTGTACCTGCTCTACGTGGTGGTGACGGCGCGCGGCGGCTGGCAGAAGGTCGGTGTCTCGCCACTCGTATTTTCC
>NC_091549.1:12781413-12801413 GCF_042767895.1 Penaeus vannamei
GAATTTAAAGAGCTATTAATAAGATGAAATACAAGAGAAAAATAAACACCTTACAAAGAGACCAAAGTGATTAAGAATTACATAAAAAAAGGAAAGCCAATACAAGAAAAAGATTACAAGGTGCAAAAACAGAACACAAGGATGATGTTCACAGGAAAATAGACTTGAATTTCTTACAAAGAAAGATTTCTTGGCTAAATTATGTTATACTACAAGGAGTCTTAAACAGAAATCATTATCAATATGCCAAAATATCCTTTCAACTTACAATTCTGCTAGCTAGTTTCTTTGGGTCCCCTGTAATAGGCGTGATAGGAGGTTTAGGGGTGACTTGAGTGACCTGCTGCACAGCCGGTGGTGCAGGAGCAGCAACAGCTATGGCTGTGGCTGGGACAACAGTACCCGTCTGTACTGTGATCGTAGGAGTTGGCAGGTTTGGCGTCACAGTCGGTGTAGGTGGTGGTGGTGGTGGATTTACGGGCTCTGGCTCACTCACTACACCAGTCACTGTTTCCACAACCTGAGAATACAAAAAGAAATACAAATGAACAAATTGTTCCCTCTTCTCTAACCTTATATCATCATCCATGCTTCATCACATACAATGTTATGCAAACTGTACCCATGTAAGTTAAAACTAAAAACAAACAAACCAGGTACTGACCTTCATTCCAATACAAGCTTCTGGTCCGTAACTTTGGGCTTCAACCGTCAATAACGATATAAGTGTATGTATTGACCCTTTTGCACGGACAATGGCATTGCAAGCAGGTGTTCCCAGAGATGACAGAGAGTATAGACATTCTAAGGTGTAAATTAGCAGCATGATGTCATGGATGGTAAGATATCTACATATTTGTCCATACACCTGTAAAAACAAACATCATCCATTAGTATGGGGGGGAAAAGGGGAGAAAAAAAATGTTGAAAAAACTAACAGAGAACTGAATGTGTAATACTATTTGGCCAAAAATGTAAATGGGACTTACAGCAGGATCAATATTGTTATTGAGAATTTCCTCGTTGGGATCATTCATGGCTAATTTGTTGAGGACTTCCAGAGATCTGAGAACAAATGCTCGATCTGGAGAGGACACACCATTGCAGATGTGAGTTATCAATGATGCTGTACAAGAGTCAATCTTTGGATCCCGCAGAGAAACTTCAGGTGCAATGTTACCCAAGGTATCCAGGGCATTTACTGCAAGTCCACCCCATTGTGAACACATACACAAAACTAAGAACCTGAAAGTGTAAAAGAAATAAACTGTAAATAGTATTTCTTATCAATCACAACTTGCAAAAAGATTCAATACATAAAAACATAGTATTTCTTACTACTCTCAACCCTAAATTTTAATGAAAAAGACCAAAAAATACAAGAACTGTTAGACAATGTACCTGAGGCATGTCTGAGACCTGGCTAGTGGGGAGACATTATGCTCCTCGAAGGATAAGTTACGGATGATATGCAGGATCTGGCTGATCCGCGTACCCTCTCCATCCTGCTGTCCAAGATCTCTTCCCAGATGAAATAGCTCTGCATCTTCCTTTCCCAATTTTAAGTCACTACCTTCTATCTCTAAAACCTGGAAAGCAAATGGACACTCAGTTTATTATCCTCTATAGAAAACATTTGCATAGATCAGATATTATGGGAGATCAGAACAGCACAGTAGAATGATCTTTCCCACTAAAAGGCTGATATAATTTTAAGAGCTGTAACCCTTCAAACCTTAAATAATTATATCTAACATTACCCTCTGTTATAAATTACATTATAAATGGTTGAATGGTATCAAGTCTTTGATAACTCAAACTTTTGTAGTTAATTCCTTGTAAGATATTCACTCCTTCCACAGTGAAGTTTTATGTAATATAAATAGCTGCAATCCATGAAGATGGGTCTAACATAGTACTCAAAATAAACTAAATACAAGCAGATCAATCCACATCACAGTTTACATTTTGAAGTGACCTCTTGCTGATTAACCAGATGAAACCCTTTCTTCATATCTCTCTATTAATCAGTTTATTTCAAAATGTTAGATATAATTCAGACAGTTCAAAGGTTTTCATATCTGATAATTTCGGTGAAATCAGGACCCACTTCTCTCAGCAGTATATTTCCCCCTTAGCTCAATCTCCTGAACATAAAATTTATAAGCAACAAGATCATCAAAAATAGCCATTCTTCAAACGGAGCATATCAAGTGAAATGTTACTCACAAAAACATTTATGAAGTTCAATACCTTCATCCCAAATTCCTATGGTCCATTCCCATAATCGTAAGATCAGGTATCAATAGAAAAAAAGTATATTTGTTTCCTTTCTCCTTTCAAGCAAAACAACACTTATCATTATCATTAAATATGTACAAGATTCTAGTTATCACTCACATGCCTTTCCCATCCATATAGACAACCAAACTTTATCCTAATTCCAGATATCCAGTTAGGTCTGGTTGCGTCACAGGTGCAAAAAATACGGGCATTGGGTTAAGCCATTCATGCCGGTATATTTTGAAGCCAAAAATAAAATATTCTGGGCAGCTACAAAATCGGCGGGCAGAGCTTCCCCAGAGTCTGCCCACCTGCCGGCCATGGCCCGCTGCTGCGTCGGAGCGCGAGCCGCGATACAGCATCACACTGGCGGGACACCCGGCAATGTTTGTTTTTTCGGGTGTCTCATATATGGGACATCCGTCACTAATGGGTTAAGTAAGTGGCAACCATCCCGTGCAAACAACCATGAGCAGTGATAAGACTATGCCTCCCATTTGCAAAATTATTTTGTGTAAACTTTTATAGCCTTTTTTCCCCCATTTTCCAATATCCATTCTGTCTTTTGATTAGTTTTATCCAAATGGTGATAATAGCTTATTTTCCTTGCACAGACTCCATATCATCTTTCTATGTAGTATTGGACGCAAGAAAATATATGGAACATTTGGTTAATTATCATCATATCATATTTTTTTAGTAATTTTCAATTTTCCATGTTACAACCTGCACCACTTGTCACAGCAGCCAGGAATACAGTGCACAGCATGGAAATGGGAATCTCCCTGGAGCCAGCACTCTTCCAGTCACGGCTTATGCACGTTACATTACACATTCTTTTATTGATAGGAATAATGCTAAAGCCCCCTTCTAAGCACCAAATGAGTCAAATCACACTCCAAGAGGTTTGTGCACTTGTGGGAGTCACCCTGGCCTTCGCTCATGAATACAAGTTCATGTCACCCGGCCAGTGGCCATTTTGTCTGATGATGCCATGTTCACGCCAAGCAGGTTTCAATCAAAATTTTTCCATGGCAGGACCATATCATCATCCAGGGCATAAGAGTTAACCAGTCATTCTAAAAAATATCAAACTAAGGCTCTAATGTAATCAAATTACTCTTTAAAAAATATTGAGCACTTATTAATTCTCCTTGCACTCTCAGCCTGACTGATAATACAACACTATACATTTAGTATTGTAATATTTCCTTCCACTAAAAAAACTAACAAGAAAAAACAGACAGAGGCATAGAACTATATCAGTTAAAGGACAAAGCTTAGTAGCAGATAAATGAACATTGACCCATAGGCAAAAATTGGTCAATAAACAAAATAATCAAACAGTCCATTCCACATCGACATACGGATAAGTTGTCACTGACAAACTGTTGCTTTCCATAATGGAACATAATGTGAACTTAAATCCTCCAGCCTAACCAACATTTCATCCCCTCTCTCCTCCATGGCCCTTCTTGTTGCCTGGAGTCAAAATATACATTGAAAACATTATATATATATATATATATATATATATATATATATATATATATATATATATATATATACATATACATATACATATACATATATATATATATATATACATATACATATACATATATATATACATACATATATATATACATATATATATACATATATATATATATATATATATACATATATATATACATATATATATATATATATATATACATATATATATACATATATATATATATATATATATATACATATATATATACATATATATATATATACATATATATATATACATATATATATATAAATATATATATATAAATATATATATATACATATATATATATATACATATATATATATATATATATATATATATATATATATATAAAAATTTACATGTACCCATGTCAATTATCAGTTGTCATATTCCCATTAATTCCAATACATTGACTACTGGCAAGCTGTTAAAAACCAATTTTAGCTTTAACACTCCCCTGTGGGGTATGTAAAACCAAGCTTTTTTGAAAAGGAAAAGACCAAAATCTATCTTTGCAAAACTTGTAAAATTAGGCCCAGACTGTGGCTGAGGGGTGGGGGAAGGCAAACTAATGGATCTGCAGTTCCAAGGACTGAAGAGAAGTTGCTTTGGCAAAGATCATGGATATATCATCAACTAAATACAATTTACTGAAGCACAGTACAATATACAGACCTTTAAAATACATTTTCAAGATCATCATTTTATAATCAATTAGTTATACATGTCCAGAAATGACTGATGTTCAAAAGTTATATAAAAGAGTATTAATTCCATAAAATTGAAGAACACTCTAGAATAAGTATATGCATTCGTTCAAAAATAAATTACATTTTGGGAGTAAAAGTATCAAAACACACCATAGAAGTAATATGCTAAATCAAATTCATAGTAATATAATTATTAAGCTTTGTACACAGTCACACCACCAACAGCAGCAGTCACAGAAGTGTGATGCTGTATCATCGTAAGCATGAATGATAAGAATCAATGTAATGCGAGTCACAGCAACAGGCATAGTAATCAGAAAATATATTTGCTATAACAGCTGAAGTAATTAGTCATTATGAAAACAGTGGAAGTAGCAGCAGCTTAAATGAGTTTCATTACTCAAACAATTAATCAAAATACTCCAATCACAATGGAAAGATAATATATAGTACATGACACCATAGTTCACTAAAGTTCAAATAAGCAAGATTTCAATTCTAAAGAAATAAGGATTCAAAACGAGAGAGAGGGAAAAACAAGCGATTTTCATATTTCATGTTCCTCCTCCAAGCAGGAAGGAGAAAGTGTATCCCGCACCTATCCTCTCTCAAACTGGAGGGCACCTCTGATCAGCCTCACACTGGAATATTCCTCTGTTAGCTTCATGGATACTGTTCTCTTTGAAAACTTGATCTATACTATGCACTTATCAGTCCAGCAGATAAAATACTCTACCATTCAAGCCTGTCAGGAATATTGGTACAATGAACAGAAATACCTACAAAAAAAGTAAGTTGCATGCTGCAGAGGTATTCAAAAGAGCTCAGAGTTGTATTAGTAAAGAGGCCTTCATACTAGCTTAGAGTTGTAGCTGTTCTAACTTGTTATATCTAGTAGCTGTAGCAATGACACTGGTAACGATAATGGTTATGGTTATGCTTATGATTATGGTATTAGCTAATGGTTGAGGTAGTGACTGTGACAGAGGTAGTATTAAAGATGGGTATGAGTACCAGCAACATGGCCATGTTGCACACACAAATCTGCCCATTCCAGTAATCAATTCTTGACCTTGAATTTTGTGTTATTTATACCAAAATCAACAAGGAGCAGTCCATAGTTTTGGTCTATTTTTCATTAAAAAGAAAAAATTTAAATTGCAAACTAGAAACTAATAGGCCTCAAATAATAGCTAAAATTTTAAATTGCAAACTAAAAACTAATAGGCCTCAAATAATAGCTAAATTGAGAATAATACTAGTAAGAAAATATCAATGCATAGTATGAAAACAGTTGTAAAAATGTTGAAAAGAATATTGCAACAAGATAGCAGCTAGCTGTAACATAATATAGTATGAGATGGAAGAAATAGCAGCATCACTGAATTATGCTAACACTCCCAAAACACAAGATTGACCCTTTATCTCATGAATAATGATGGTAGACGCTTTACTGGGAATAAGATCAACTATTTAACAATAATCAAGATATGAAAAAAACACTGCAGGAAATGAAATGCAGTGCAAGTAGTTCTTACACATACATTTTATAAAGCGAGAATTAATAATGAGAATTAATAATGAGAATTAAACACAAACTGACACCCATCATAAACCTAATCATCGTAACAGAACACAAAAGATTCAACCATCATTACATAAAACAAATGGAAATAAAGCCTATTCCAAAGGACAGCAATAGAGCACCATTACACTTTAGTTTTTACAACCTCAAGAGAGATGGGTAATAAACAATCTAACAATAAAGAGTGATACAGAAAACACTGCTACACCAACAACTAACTCCATCAAGGTCAAAGTGCAAAGTACCCCAAATACAGATAAAAGTTTGGATCATACCATGCTTGACAAGAAAAAACAAAAATTATATGACAAACATACAAGAAAGAACTGTAACACATTGATATCAAAATTTTCATTCATTTCTGGAATATATCCTAAAATACACCATAAAAAATCAGTATCTTAATTACACACAAGTAATTCTGTATGTGCAATCAAAATACATTACATTAGCAGTAAAACATTTTCAATTTGTAATTTGTTTAGAAACCCTGAAAAAGATGTACATAAATGTTTTGTTTACATCCCCTTAACAACCAACCATTGTTCAACTAGAATCACAGAACACTAGTCAGTAAAATTAGCCAAATCTCAAATCCTAGTGATAATGCAAAATAGAAAGGAATGATTGCCTTAATATTTTCTCCTTAAAATCAGCTGAAACTGAATGCTTCTGCATTGTAGCATGATCACAAAGCAGAGACTCAGTTCATAAAATGCAGTTCAACATTACTTAGAAATATAACTTTAAATGAAATTAAAAAGGATAAGAACAGACCTATGAACCAACCACCCAATTAATAAAAGACATGGAATCTTCAATTCAGTTTATCTATCCACAAAGGGGTAAAGTCTTACCTTTTCTAATCTTCTTAATAACAAGTCCTTCTTTGAAAGCTGTGCTTCTTCACTTGTTAATTTTTCACTTTCATCAAGTGCTTCTCTGCTTCCACTACTCACTGATTTCACTAAGTCTGATTTTGATTCACTTAATAGACAGGAATCATTTAATAAGAAATCACTGGTTCCTTCAAGTACAAAATTTTCCTTATTATTTAAAGTTTCCAAAATATCACTGTTAAGATTATGGGCAATATTATTATTTATAGCACCAGTATTTTCTTCCAATTCATTTGTCTTGCTAGTGTCCAAAGCTCGACTACTGATTTTCTCGAAACTCTCGGGTGTCAGCAAGTCTAACACTGTACGATCTTCCACTGAATCAATCCAAAACTGCACTAGGCTCCGGCCTTTTGCTTCTTTGTAGTTTGTCAAGAAATATTTCTGCGTTTCCCCTGAAATAAACATTTTGTATGAAAATATAAACCTTGTATGAGCATACAAATTTCAAAATCAATCCTTTTTTATGATCTTTCCCAAGTTGTTGACAATCATAAATAATACAAACAATTTCCCTACTTTTTCACAAAAAATCTGTAATGATCAAAGATCTTTACTTTAACATTGAAATAATCTCATATTATTAAAAATATATAAATAAAATAAAAAATAGTGATATCTCCATTGGCTTCCATATCAACAATGTAATACTACAACAAAAGCACACTAAAGTTATTTCTTCTTTTATAGAAAACAAAATGAAAAAAAACTCCAATAACCTTCTAATTACTATAGATAAACTTACAGTCTCTGTATACACCAGCATGGGCTAGCATGTGCTCCACCAATCGTGGGTATTGACCAAGCTGCAGAACATGGCGTCCTTCGTTGCTCAATATGGTGCACACATTGAAGGCAAAGTCATGCTCATTGGGCATCGGCGAGATGAGGGAAAGTGCGAGTTTATCATATGGAGAAGGCCTGTATAGTGCAGAAGACAGCCCAGCACCAACTCTTATAGCTTCTGTTATGGAGAGAAATAAAGTATATCAAATACAAATCTTCAGAAATAGATTCAAAATACAATTACTCAGAAGCATATGAAAAACCATTACAGGAAATCTTCACTGTGCTCAAAAGCAAATGCGAAACCACACTTACACACTGCAAATATAAATATACAAGATAAGACCAGGAAGTCAAAAAGGCTAACACACCTTCTCATCACAGCTGCTCCCCCTTACTTACCTACAACATTGTGCTGTTGGTGGTTATACGAGAGAGGCACAGTGTTAAGAGATCTGATTGTACGTTTGGCTCGCATGGATCGGGAGTCTTCCCCGTCGTCCATCTCTGTCCCACGTTCTTCGCCATCTTCGCCAAGAAAATTGATACGCTCATATGCATCAAGGTATCTGGAAAAACAAAAATAACTTGTTATGCATCAAGATTTTCATATAAATACCATTAGTCACTTTCGATTAATCAATACAAATGATAACCGAATTACTGGATCTGAAGGTGTTTACTGCTCAATATCTTAGATATTTCACTACTGAAAACACTTTGTTATTATTGTTGTAATGAACTGCTAACCAAGTAACAATCACAATTTTATTTTCAATTGATGAGGAAGTGCATGTATACATGTATGGTTATTAACTGTGTAAACACATTCATGTTCCAAAGTATTTACTTATCAAGGAGTCATTCACTACCTGTACCTAATAATTGTAATAATGATGAAAATATGGTGAATAAAAATGACAAGTAAAATTCTAAAACTTAAGAAATGCGGTTGACAAAAGAAATCATGTAGGCCAAGTAATTTGGTTCCTTCTTAACTAAGCACTTGTGAAGCAATGTATGAAGAAACTTAACTATTACAAACAAAATCACTGGACAGTGCAAGTACCCAAAGCATCAATGGGTTAAAGAGATTCACTAAGCACCCCATATAGATGCATTTTCATGTGTGTTTGTGTGTGTACTTTTATCAGTATGCATGTGTGTTTGTGATCATTAGTGTGTGCGTGAGTGTGTTTACCATATCTACATGCATAAGCAGGTATATATATAATCAAAGATGCCTGTGTATATTTTCGAAGCTAAATTCATTAACCAAGTCAATTTTCATTTGCATAGCCTGTGATTTTCTTGCCAAGAAATAAGCTTTTAAAACATTCCAAACAGCTACTTCAAAACCGGAAACCTATCATTTGTGTTCCAATTACCCGCCCAGATTTCCCCGGGTAAGACCAAAGAAAAACACACTGGGCGATTCTTCCCCGTAACTGCCTTCCCGAAGCTACCCCTACCACTCCCCCCATCCCCCAACCACACACTCCATGAAGACCGGGAAAGCATCCTTCATGAGCATATACCTGTTCTTCCCCTCTCCCTAACCTTGCCCACAACACCAAAGGTAAAAAAAACACCCGCGTGCCATAAACATCACCTATTCCTGATACCATGGTGTGTTAAATCTCTTTTCAACTGTCTCTTTTCTTATCTTGAGTACACGCTTACATAGTTGCACAATTATGGAAAAGTAGACACGCAGATCAATCCCAGCCCCCATATACGTACCCCCCAGGAATACATTAAATCGCCACGCCTGATGAAAATTGGCAGACTCCCAATCAATCCCTAAATCATGATCACAGCTCCAAGCAGCACCTAACCAATGCAATCAAGCCGGCCGCCGCTCCCTAAAGCATGCGGCCGCTCAAAATTTCCCTTGAAATGATTCATCCAAGCACCCATCATCCCTTTGAGGGCCGCACATCATCTACTTCCCCGCCACCCACACACAAGCTAAAAATGGCTACCTCCCGTCCATACATAAGCCTTTGTTTCGCGTTTCGGGTCTTTAGTGTGGGCTTTCCCGCCTGCGAGATATTAAAATGACCCAAGGATCGAATTCCGCCTCAAATTCAAGCTAAAAAGAATCCAAAGCGTGCATTTATTTCTCGCTTTGCATGGAGCAATATTAGGGCATTTTGACAATGTGGCTCAGACGCGGCAACTAAATAAAGAAAACGAGTTTTAATCGTTGCGTCATACGTTACAGACATGGAACCATATATCTCTATGTACAGATACGTTCCGTAGAGATACAGCTTCATATCCCCACAGGAGGGCATCAGTGACATGCATCACATTAAAATAGGAACGAGTCTGATATCACGACATGCGGCAGCAACAGAGGCAGGGGCGCCAGCAGTGGGCAGGTTAGCTCACACGTATGCACATTACTCCGCTTCCCATGAAACCAAGCCCAGCCCTTCATGCCCATGTGGCCCAAGCTCCTCGGTGAAATAAGCTAATATTCCTATAGAAATCAAGGCATGCAGGGGCTCCAGAGACAGGTAAAGAGGAAGATAAGAGAGAAGAGAACAGAGTATTGATCGGCCTCCCGCAGCCCAGCCCTGGCGCGCACACGTGAGGCAGCCCCGCGCTAATCTCAGTACACACATCCACATGGCGCACCAGCCCTGCACACACGCGCACACGCACACTCGCATACACATAGGCACCTGCCCTGCCGCCCTCCCTCTCCCGATAACGCTTCTGATCTTCGGCGCCCTTCGGCATCGTCGTCGTCGTAATTATTTTATTCGCTAAAGTTTGTCTCTACCAACTTCTTCCCCCATGGCCACCACCCAGGACGAGAGGAGGTACCTCTCGCTTGGTCACCACTCCCGCCCAAACCTTTTCATTACTCCCGACATAAAATGGCTTAAAATAAATATTTCGGCTTAATTCTCATTAACAGAGTTTTCGGCATGACAGTCTTAACTTCTGATACGAAAACGCCGCTCACGAAAGCTACTTCTGGCCACCTGCACAACATACAATATACCGGTAGGAATTTCGAATAAACCTGAAGTTCTTGATATCAAGACACGTATCAAGTGGTGGCCGTGGTGCCGATGAGGCTACGAAAAAATGATTAAAATATTCTTAAAAATTATCTGCACTCTACCACATCACCATAATCATCATCAGACTTGATAAAACAAGGAACAAACAAACAAACAAACAGGAGAACGACACATCATGCCCTCTCCAGAGAAAATACCCGCCACATCCAACCGGCCTTCCCTCTACCTTTCAATTCCTACGATAAGTGCCTGAGAGAGAAACAAACGGAAGGTAAGGTTAGTGGTGTGGATGGCACGTGAGGCAGCAACAGTTGCTTCGACACCCCCCCTACCCCCTACTCCCTACCCCTACCCCCCACACACCCAACCCCACCACCCACCACCTGGCCACAGGAGAGCGTACAATTCTGTCTCGATCTGCAAAATAACGCTAAGGTCTTTAAGGCTTTTCATTTCACCCGGGGTCTTCGATACTATTCACGCGCTTGTGGCGTGGAGTATGAGACGCAAGTATATTTAAAGTCCCGTGTAGAAGTCTGGTAAAATGTAAACGACTGAAAAAAATGCAGAGACAGCACCAGGCTCCCTTGTGTGGATGGAGATGCCTTGGGGGAACACTTAAGCCCTCAGGACAGGCATAATTATCAACAACTGCAGAGAACCAAGCGACTCCTGTTGGTATGTTCAGTGACAACTGTCTGGAAGGCCATTCTGGCGTAGAGGGACTTTCAACGTGCATTGCAACGCTGAAATGCTCAGACACTCGACATCCATTCAAATCTGTTTTGATCGCTTTGAAAAACTGGCTCCAAAATAAAGGGAAACGTTTCTCCCGCCCCGAGACAAGAAACGGCGCCGACGGATGCTACAATAACGCCGATCTCTGGCTGGGCACACGTCGCGGGGACCCCCCCCCCCTCCCCCTCAAGCCGACACGTTGCCGAGCCGCCCCTTCCCCGGCAAAAACGTTGGTACAGCGAGATCGACTAAGTGTGCCGAAACGTAAGGCCCACCACGTGGCCTACCATCGATCTGCCTATCCGCCGACCCTGGGTCCTTCACCAGTGGCCGCCGCCTACCCGCTGCAGATGGCATATCAGATAAAACTTAACGTATCTCCGGAGATATACAGTAGGTAACGGTCGTTTTATCCTGGTCGAGATAAGTTACGAAAAACCGAACATTAAGGTTTCGTTTATCAGTGATCAGGGTTGCCACTAAGGTTGAACAAAGGACGCCCGAGGTTACTCGTCTCAAGCCCGTTCTCATGGCGCCCCTCAGGAGGAGGTTCCTTTGAGGACCCCTCAGCGGCTTCCTGCTGACTCCGCCAGGCGCCCCGACCTTCACCTCCCCCGACGACCTATCCGCCAATCAAAAAGCCCAGAGTGCGGCCAGGGCCAAGCTGTGGCACGACTAGGGTGAGGGTAGGACACGGCCTCAGGTGGTTGTGGTGGTACTGTGGTAGTCTCCGCCCACCGAGGGAGGCCCCGTTATTGAGGGCGGCGAGGCAGGGCCAGCATGAGTCACGGCATGTCCCGCTTGGTTGGCGGACGAGGGAGGCGGGAGGATGTCCGTCCCTGCACTCGAGTTGGGAGCCTCCACCCGGAAGTCGCTCGCTAAACGTTTCTTCGTTCGCACGGCGCTCACTGCCCGCGAGAAACGAACGTGTATGGGGGCGCGCGGCCGCCCTACCGATGCGTACGCGGACGTCCGCCAATATTTACGGAGGAACGGAGAATGCACACGCAAGTTGGAGGGAGAGGGAGAAGGGGGGCGGAAGGATGGGGGAAGAGGAGGATGGAGGATGGAGGATGGAGAAGGAGAGGGAGGATGGAGAAGGAGAGGGAGGATGGAGAAGGAGAGGGAGGATGGAGGAGGAGAGGGAGGATGGAGGAGGAGAGGGAGGATGGAGGAGAGGGAGGATGGAGAAGGAGAGGGAGGATGGAGAAGGAGAGGGAGGATGGAGGAGGAGAGGGAGGATGGAGGAGGAGAGGGAGGATGGAGGAGGAGAGGAAGATGAAGAGGTGAAGGTGGAGGGGGGGGAGGGAGAGAGGGTGAGGGAAGGGGAGGGAGAAACTTATCCACCTCCGTTACTTGTTAACATTTCCGGAAATAACAAAGGCGAAAACTCGAGACCATGCCATCCAGTTCCTGCGCGAGTGACTTTATTTATTATTTTTAATCTTGACGCCACTATTCCTTATTATTCATCTTGGACTCGAGAGTGGTTCCCATCGTCCATTCCCTTTAGCACGAAGCTATACGCGGAGGGCAAAAGCTTCCTCCGCTTTGGTACCTCAACATTCTCCCCTCTACTCTCTTATTTTCTTTCCTTTATTATATATCTTACCGTTTCTTTTGTTCTATATTCCTCGTGCCCGCTTTGACAACCCCCCTTCGCTGGAATCACCTCTCATAAAACCCTCTGCTCTCCCCGACATAATAGGGTTTCCTCAATCCTTTCCCCTCTCTCCCACTCTCTTCCCTGCCCGCCTCCCCTTCCCCTTATCTTTCTACTCCCCAAGCCTCGTCCTCTTCCCTTTCCCGTCTCCCTCTCCCGCTCTTTTGTCTTCACGCCATTCTTCTCTCCTCTTCCCGATCGTCTTCTCTTCCCTTCCTTTCCTTACCCGTATTTCGACTTCGATCTCCCCGCCCGTTTTCTCTTTTCTTTCCTCCATCTCCTCCCACTCTCAGCACCGCCTTTATTTCTCTCCCCCCCCCTTCCCCCTTCTTCTCATCACACTCTCTGCCTGTTTTCTCTTTCCTTTCTCCCCTCCTCCCCCTTTCCGCCCCTCTCCTCGACTGTTCTCCCTCCACCGTTCGTCCCTTCGACCCCCTCCTCCCCCCTCCCCTCTCCTTCCTTCCCGCCAAGCTGCGACCTTACAGTAACCTCTTCGTCAGTATTTCTTGTACCCACCTCCGGCTCGCTCTCTCACCCTCTCTCTCACCCACCCAACCGCCCACCACCCACCCTCGCGCTCTCCTTCCCTCTCTTTTTCCCTACTTCCTCTTCCTCCTCTCCTCTTTAATGCGACGCCCACCTTCCTCAACTATGCATCAGCGTCCACCGTCTTTAGTTCGAGCGGGTGGATAAAGCAGATTTTATTTATACCGTGAAATAAGGTAACGGGCAGAGGAGACTGGCAACTCCGCCGATCAAAAATGTCGCGGGGAGGACTGTTAGAGCCGACAACTCTTCTGTGTGACCGAATCGTCGTATTAGTTTCTATATTTCTAACATTAATGGAATATATTATGATACATAATGAGCGACAGCTGAAGTCTGGCGCAAAACTTTATGCGGGTTGATGACGGCCGAAAATGTGAAAGTGTCAGCACCTCCAGCCAATGAAAACTCTCCGCCACTCCCACTCTCACTTCTGGTTGGCGGCGTCCGTCGACAAGGGCAGCGCTGCAGCCAATAAGAACGCGCGACTAAACAGATTCTGCTTTGTGATTGGGCGAGAGACAGCAGGGTCACTGACACCCAGGGCCTCAGCGAGCGCAACACCGCAGCCATCAGCACCACCCGCCACTGTTGCCGCATCTCCCGGAACATCAAAACATTTTCATTTCTCCTTCCTATAGCCGCCGAATTTCTTTGTCGTTGCCATACATAATACGATGAAACATGGGGAATATTATACTCACAGCTGCAACACACACTGTTTGCAAAGAAGGGAAAAATGCACTGTCTATGGTGCACCACAGCATTAGGGCAATGGAATTTCCCCTTCAATGCTGAACAGTAGAAAGGGTTGCAAGTTCTTACGTGTCGCAGTTTTGAAAAATGTAATTAGAATAAGACATCAAGAGCGCAATGTGATGATAGAGAGGTAGAGAGGATGATATGCCGGCGTGGATTCGCGGCCAAGCTTATCGCAAGACATGTGAGCCCCTCCTCCCGCAGGGGAAGGTACGTTGTATGAAGTAACAAAATGCGACGGAAAGCATACCCCCAAGCCAGAGGGGGCAGCAACCCCTGTGTTAGCCCGCATAACAAGTCAGAGGCCACGGGAATAAGATGCTTTGGCCAGAATCCCCGCATCCCGCGTGTGACAAAGGACGGGATGTCAGACATAGGGGAGACGCTAGTCCCGCGCCCACAGCCTTTCAAGTTCATGCCCAAACCACAAGTGACACCAGGAAGTCGGGCGACTACCTGGCTCTGCAGGTAAGCGTCGAAGGTATGCGCGAGCCGCTGCCTCCTCGGCCGGATTGATATGCCAATCAATCTTCATCTCCCTATGGTAGAGGGACAACTGGGCGTGAAGTGAACCAAAGCCCGATGACCCGGACGAAGCCGCGCTCGATTTTACACGTAGTCGCGAGCCACGAGACGGACTCAAGTTATATCGCGATGAAGTTAAATCGAGAGGAAGAAACTTCAGAAATCAATGGAAAAAAAATCCGATTTCGACCAGAAAAATAAACCAACGATGCTCCGAAGACTCGGGGGGAGGGGGAGGGGCTATGTGAAGACGGTCAAGCGCCGCAGACGAGCGCTTGGGAGTGTAATAAGCGTGAGAGGATGAATGTATGGTTTACGGCCTACGCTCCTAGGCTCGGGGGAGCAGGGGTGCGGGGGGACCTCCAGACCGCTACCTGCTGGAGAAAGACTTCTACTTGTAACTCCAAGCCCTCATTTCCAGCCGTTACCCTACACAGGATAACGAACACGACCGAGGGCCCTTGCTCTCAGACCTGTGATGTAATGTCAAAGCAATGTCAGAGCGACCGACAGGCGAGACGCCTCCGCCGCCGGAATGCCTCCTCCAACCTGCAGAACACGAATAACCTGTGCTCGTGAACAGCCCGACCCGCAGTCACACCGTGCGCCCGGGGAGTCACACTCACTGGAGGCTTCAGCACGGCCGCACATGCACAGCCATGACCATACCCATTCATCGTAGCAGCTACTCCATCGATTAAGCGGGGGAAATCATGCAAGCGCCAGCCGCAGACGCCGTCTCAACAGCCTTCGAGAAACACTCTCCATCCTTGCCGCCGCCCGAGTTACACATTGATGGGGCCATTTTCCCCCAATAAAGATTTCATGGAGAAAGCAAGTCCTCGGCGGCGGCCCTTCCGCCACGCGCCCGAGCCCTGCGATCGCGAACGCTGAGCCCGGAGTGTCCGCGGCCCTCCATCCAGTGCCTCCTACTGACTGTGCCTCGTGCGAGCTGCCTTGTATCAACAGGATCCACATCTTGCTCGGCGCCACCGCCGACACCGCCAGTGCCACCGAAACCATGCTCCCCGGCCCTCCTCTCTCTCTCTCTCTCTCTCTCTCTCTCTCTCTCTCTCTCTCTCTCTCTCTCTCTCTCTCTCTCTCTCTCTCTCTCTCTCTCTCTCTCTCTCTCTCTCCCCTTTCCTGCACAAAGAAATCAGGTCAAGACCTTATCTCCCTTGAGTTAAATTATCCACTCATACTTTCAGCTGCATATTTCAGAGGTTATGTAAAAATACTCTTATAACATAGATTCTACCCCTCCCCCCATAAACAAATAAAAATGGGTCCTCTCCCTCCAGATTAATCCGCAAAAAATGAGTCTTTCCCCCGCCTAAAAAAGGACATGGGTGAACATCCTTCAAGATTCTTGCCGCCCGCGCCAACAGAGGACGCGTGAATGAATAAAAAGCAGCTCTGCTGCCGACGTCCCTTGCCCAATACATCAGCTGGTGTTCCGAGTCCTCGTTTTCCTTTTGCTTTCCGTGCATTGCATGGCCGCTGTGAGGCATCGCAAGGAGCCCAGCATCTGAGAGCTTTGGAACTCTGGTTAATTAGCCAATGACGATGCCGTAACCTCGCGTTTTCCTCCCACACACTGCCGTGCTTGAACGGGTTTCACAAACGAGGCAGAGAGACAAAGGTACGTAGAAGCGAAGTAGCAAGAGTGACGGCATGCTTCCCCCTCAGAGCGTGGGGCCCGTCGGAGGCAAGAGGGAGGGCGGGGACCAAGAGCGCCCAACGTTGACAAGTAAACACACGAACCCGCCTCACCTCCAACACGTTCGCGCCGAGATGCAGAGGAATGCTAAAAATACACTTTGGTCCCCCCGGTGAGCAGCATCCCGGCCACCAAGGCGGTCCTGCCCTCCACTCATCACCTGCGCCACTTCCTCATCATGCATCGTTGGTCTCCAGGGGCTTCAACTATCGCATAAATGACCAACAGAGCATATTATTGTAAAAGGTTATGAAGATATACGTAACGGCATATGAACTGAGTTTACAATAATCTATTTTTACCCCATTACTCGTTCTGACTGCAAACCCGCGGCGACCAAACGAACGGGATCCACGGTCACATCCCGGCTGCAGGCTCGCACTCTCCTTCAAGAAGACTCGCCAAACACCTTTTGCAAATTCAAAAAGGCACTATATACCCGAGAGGAAAGATCAGAGGTCAGAACAACTCCGTGCGTAATGCGACGCGACAACCAGGGTAACCACTCCTACTGTCGCAAAGACGCCCCACCCCTCTCAGGGGGCAAAAGATAAAGGTTGGTCAGCAAAATCCTGGCCTTCCATACTCAACGTGGCTCTCCTGCCCGTGGCACCCTTACAAGCCAGTGTTAACCGACCTCCACTGGAAACCGAGTCGTGACCGGACCGAGATGCATCTGTTGCTGGTCCTGGTAACCGGGGCGCCAGAGGTACCCTGACTCAGCCTATGCTACTTGCTCCCTCAGCTCGGGCTGAAGTGACAACAGCAATGTCAAGCATTTCCATCCGTCCTTGGCTCGGCATCGGCACCAAGGTCCTCCGCACCCCTTCATGGCCCCGTGGTGGCTTTTAGCGAATTCTTCTGTTACACGCCTCGCTTTTGCTGTAAATTATTCACAAGTGATCAAGGCAGGGCGTGGGTGAGAGCCAGGGTGCGTGTGGTGCAGGCAGGGGAGTGGTGGGGGCTGGTATGGGGGAGGGGATGGAGAGGGAGGCCTCCCTGCCACCTGGGCCTTTAAGCAGCCACGCTGACGCATCCAATCGACACCGCCGCCCTGGAAACCCCTCGCCGCGCCTGCATCAAAAGTATTCGAATTACTTGAGTCTACCAGCGTCACATAGACTGCATTGGTCAGCGGCAACGGGAGGGAGAGGGGCGGGAGTAGGGGGCGGGGGCGGAAGGGAGGCGGCGGACGACGACGGCGGGGATGGGGCCGGGGAAGGGGCCAGGGAAGGGGCCGGGGAAGGGGTCCAGGGAGGGAGACGGGGAAGGAAAGTGACGAGGGTGGGAGGGCCCGCGCGGACATACCGGATCAATACGCAATACCTCGCTACACAACACAAGCGGCAGCTGGTGGCGGTGGCGATGGCGGGTAGCGCCGTGGGGGAGGGGGAAAGGGGGGGTGGGGCGAAGGTGGTGTTTATACTGTAGGGCAGGGATGTTATGGCTGCTACCAAGACTGGTGGTGTCATGCGGGTTGTGCTGAAAGAGGCTTCAGCGCCGGGGACGTAAGTCGCAGCGGGGCCACGGGGAGGCGAGACAAACCATGGAGACGGTATTTCCAGCCGTAGTTTGTAAATAGCGGCGGAGAGCTTTGTTGTTGTGCTTCGGGTATGTGCTGTTGCAGGAGGGGGGGGGGCAGCTGGCGACTCAGAAGACGCCTGACTGAGGCGGGTGCAGGAGGCTGGGGTATTGGCGGGGGTTAGGGGGGGGTCGGTTTCATTGGTGTCTTATCGGTGTCAGTATTCGCGGAGGGGGAGCCGGCGATGGTACTGTATTCTGATAAACCCCGGCGGTGGCAGTGGGCGGCAGGGGAACGCCTTCGCAAAATTCGCACGGAGGGGAATGCAACGCCGTGTTATCCGTCATGAATGAATGGAGTATGAGCACCTCCCTCCAACCCCACCCACACCCCGAACACACCCCCACAACCCCCACTTCAAAAAAAAAAAAAAAAAAAAAAAAGAAACACTGAATGGTTTACTTATATAGAGAGAACGAAAACGGCACTGAGCTGTATGACGTAGGTGAATAAGGAGGGCTAAAATAAAAGTATGAGCAATGACCATAATGATGATCACCATTATTTCTAGGATCAATAATAACGATAACAAAGGCTATATTACTATTTTTACCATTTTAGAACAACGACGTCGTTCTTTCTCCCCATACCGACTGAACTACTAATAACCACGAGACCACGCGTCAACATACGGGCGTTCACAGAAGGGCGTCAGCAGTGCAGCATCGCGATCATAGCGCCAAGCGAAAAGTACGGCACTCTGAGAGAGTACCCCTAGCGGCATCAAAAAAAAAAAAAGACAGGGAATTTCGTATGGAATAAACACCGTATTGCATACATGAACGCCACTGCTACAGTCTGAGGAGTGAGACACACTCCGTGGGACGACCGCACCACTGTTGGTAAAAGGGACTGTTTCTCTCTACTAAGTACACGATTAAAGCGATTTTTGGGGGGGCTCTCGATGAAAACGGATCCATTTTCTTGTGCGCTCTTGATCGGGGGTGTTGGGACTCGAGGCTACAATTACCTTGGAGAGGAAACCTTTGTAAAACCGCCGGGCTACCAAGGCAATGAATCTGAGGCTATGGGACAGGATAAGGAAGCAAGGGAAGGGAAAGGACAGAAGACGAGGGGTATAGGGATGGGTGATGATGAGGAAAGAGGGGGGGAGGAAGGGTAAGATGGGGGGAGGAGGGAGGAGGGAGGGGGAGGAGGAAAAGGAGGAGGAGGGGGAAGAGGAAGAGGAGGAGGAGGAGGAGGAGGAGGAGGAGGAGGAGGAGGAGGGGGGCAGAGGAGAAGAAAAGGGCGAGGAGATGAGAGAAAGGGTGATGGTAGAGGGTACGGAAGAGGAAATGGTAGAGAAGGGAGGAGAAGAGAGGAGACGGGGGGGGGAGGGGAGGGACCTGGTTGGCTTGCGGTTTCCACTCCTGGAATTCCCGACGTTTGTTTCAGCTTTAGAGACATATTCTCGGGACGGAAGGGAAATTTCAGACTGTCGAGAAATACGACGGCAAGAGTAAGCTTGCTCCGCTGCTGAAGAAGAGAAAGGAAAATGAGAGAATGGGGGCAAAGAAACGGGGAGGGAGAGGGCTGCAGAGGAAGAGGGAGAGAGAAGAGATCGATAGATAAATAGACTAGCTGGGTGAAAGACCAGACGATGGAGAGTCAGGACAA
>NC_091549.1:12816413-12818761 GCF_042767895.1 Penaeus vannamei
GTCTCTCTCTCTTCTGTGTGTCTCTCTCTCTCTTCTGTGTGTGTGTGTCTCTCTCTCTCTTCTGTGTGTGTGTCTCTCTCTTCTGTGTGTGTATGCATGTGTATATGAATGCGTGCATGTGTCCTTAAGTGTGTTAAATGTGTCCATATATATGTGCCCGCGTCTCTCTCTTTGCAATTAGTCTGTATGCCTCGTTTCTGCTTCCACAAGGTAATTATCTTATTCTCGATCACTCTCCCATTCCCTCGATATCCCCGTCTCTGCTCCCCCTTCCTTACGAGCACTCCCATCCGTTTATCCTACGTCCTCCAAAGCCCCGTTCTCTCTCCTCTCCTTTCTTGGGGGCAAGCCGAGGCATTTTTGCGAGGTCACTTTTACTTTCAGCCAAATATGATTATCTAGCTTGTTCTCTTCACCGTCTACAGATGAACAGCCAAATGCATTTACTCACCGCCACCTTGCGACGCCAGTCTCGGCCGAAATGGAGGGGGGGGGGGAGACTTACCTAATATAAATATGTTTCAGCGCTGTGGCAGAATTCACACAAGCAGCTGGGAGGCGGAAATCTTCAAGGAGCTCGTCCCATTCGCAACGAGCATTGACCTAAAAGTAAAAAAAAAGAAAAAAATATATGATTAAACAGCGGTAACAACACTACAGAAAGAAGGAAAAAGGCATTAAAAACAACGGTGATAATGCCTTTAAAAATACTACTACTACTACTACTACTACTAATAATAATAATAATAATAATAAGTGACACCATTACATTAGTTACTCTTCAATCGAAGAACAAGATCTGATACTGCGTCAAAATTACATTGCTTAGTAGTTGGATGGTTGTGATTGATGAAGGAGGGGCCCCTATCCTGGTCATATTGTGTTTATATTTGCCAGGGTGAAGTGTGTGATTCATGAGAGATCATTACAATTATCAGATGATACTGGGGGTTGACTGTCAGGCGATAGAGGAAGTAGACAGCAAAAGCGGAAATCAAGAGAGTCGGCTGCTGTCGCTCATTCAACATTTTCTACTCTGGGGTGTGTTCTTTAAAGCATCTAAATTAAGAGGATTGGAAAAGTGGTGCACATGCATGTGTCAGAATGTGTCATGTATGTCTGTGTTTAAGTCTGTGTGCGCGCGCAGGTGTAGGTATGACTTGTGCATACTGTTCAATGTACATACGCAAGATGTACATACAAGGAAGCACATTTGTGCACGTGTACATTAGTGTGCTTGTTGGGTGTGCACTTGCGTGCTTGTATATGCAAGCTCCCGTGTGTATATGTGCTTGTATTGCATTGTCTTGTGTTTTGTGTACGTGTATATATTTGGCATTATGAGTGCCTGTGCATTTGTCAGTATGTAGACACTGGGGTATATGTGTCACTGCATGTGGATGTGCATGTATGCGTGAAGAGAAGACATCTGCACATACATGTGTACATAGGCACTTGCATGTGTGTGTGTGTGTGTGTGTGTGTGTGTGTGTGTGTGTGTGTGTGTGTGTGTGTGTGTGTGTGTGTGTGTGTGTGTGTGTGTGTGTGTGTGTGTGTGTGTGTGTGTCTGTGTGTGTGTGTCTGTGTGTGTGTGTCTGTGTGTGTGTGTGTGTCTGTGTGTGTGTGTGTCTGTGTGTGTGTGTCTGTGTGTGTGTGTGTGTCTGTGTGTGTGTGTGTCTGTGTGTGTGTGTGTCTGTGTGTGTGTGTGTGTCTGTGTGTGTGTGTGTGTCTGTGTGTGTGTGTGTCTGTGTGTGTGTGTGTGTCTGTGTGTGTGTGTGTGTCTGTGTGTGTATGTCTGTGTGTGTGTCTGTGTGTGTCTGTGTGTGTGTCTGTGTGTGTGTCTGTGTGTGTGGTGTGTGTGTGTGGTGTCTGTGTGTGGTGTCTGTGTCTGTGTGTGTGTGTGTGTGGTGTGTGTGTGTGTGTGTGTGTGGTGTGTGTGTGTCTGTGTGTATGGTGTGTGTGTGTGTGTGTGCCTGTGTCTTGTGTGTGTGGTGCCTGTGTCTTGTGTGTGTGGTGCCTGTGTCTTGTGTGTGTGGTGCCTGTGTCTTGTGTGTGTGGTGCCTGTGTCTTGTGTGTGTGTGCCTGTGTCTTGTGTGTGTGGTGCCTGTGTCTTGTGTGTGTGGTGTGTGTGTCTTGTGTGTGTGGTGTGTGTGTCTTGTGTGTGTGGTGTGTGTGTCTTGTGTGTGTGTCTTGTGTGTGTCTTGTGTGTGTGTCTTGTGTGTGTGGTGTGTGTCTTGTGTGTGTGTCTAGTGTGTGTGTCTTGTGTGTGTGTCTAGTGTGTGTGTCTTGTGTGTGTGGTGTGTGTGTCTTGTGTGTGTGTCTTGTGTGTGTCTTGTGTGTGTCTTGTG
>NC_091549.1:12819261-12829261 GCF_042767895.1 Penaeus vannamei
ATTCCTTATGTTAGAAATTTGCATTTAGGTCGTTGATATCATTGTATGGAAGTCAAACTTTGTGGTATCATTTTTACTATTTATTTTTTAATTAGCACGTTTCAAATTTTAAGTTTCAGAGCTTATGTAGATAATGTCCGGATGCAGTGTTTTACTGCCTAGATGGTAATTTTAATGAGTAATCTCAACTTGCTAAATTTTGCTCTATATGACTAGTTTAGCATGATGGTGGATCTGTCAGCACAATTTTGTAAATTTTGTACACAGTGTATAAATACCATAACTTCTGTACATGTAGACTGTAGTGGAAAAAAATTCTTCTGCTAAAAGCAAGTTAAAGACAAGTTTCCTCCAGTACACATGCTTAGGAGAGGCAGCTGAAGGCAGTGGTGCCGAGTGCCCACACAAGGTCCAGCCAGATGTAAATGGGTTTCATATGTAGATATATATATGGGCCTTTTAGAAAACCTGTGAAAATTCATAAAAGGAGAAAGTTGTGATACCAAATATATAAATCTTGTTTTTTTAATAGAAAACTTGAAATCTACGTGAAGACTAATTCTATTTTCTATCATTATTTGTAGAATCATAGATGGGTAGCATATTATTTTTTACCAGTTTAACATGTATGATGCAGACACTGGCCAATGAATAATGATTTTTTAATAATCGATTATGTTACTTGAGGAGCATATACTCTGTGCATCAAAATATCAGTTAGTTCAGATTATAAATTAGGTGAGGATACTTGTACATTTTTATCTATATTGTTATGCCGTCTTGAAATGGGATTCACTATTAAATCTCTGTACCTGAGTCACATGATACACTAATAAATCATTGTTTTGATGTTTAATGTTCTCAAAGTCAAGCCAGAAACCTGGTGTCACAAACTGTTAGAGAGACCCCAGTTTAGTGGTGATAGCCAGGGCTTTTACAGTAACAAGTCTGTGTCCAGCCAGATCTGCTGCTGCCATTCACTTACTTGCATGACCAAAATGTTGAAACTTGGAGTTTTGTTTTGCACATGCATTGGCTAGATGTGTGTGCATCTGTGTGCGAGCGGTTGTATGTCTGTGTATGTGTGAATGATACATCACTATTTGTTATTGCTCACATCAGCACCATCCAGCTATGTTCACGTGCCATGTGTAAACAAGTGAATGTGGCCAAAAGGTTTTTTGGAAAATCATCCATTAGTCCAATTTTTTTTTTTTTTTTTTTTTTTTTTCCAATAAAAAAAAAAAAAAAATGTAATGACATTCTCTAGTTCTTTCATTAGTGGGCGCTTGTGGCATCTCCCACTTGTTAACCATGGTGCTAACATGGAGGTGAGCTTGGCAGCAGCAGGAATAATTTTTCTTGCTCTTCATTTTGCCATTCCCAGTTAAATGTTTCTGTACTATACTTTCTTTCCTGATGCACTGAGCAGTGTCTTCTGTTTAATCATCTCGCCAAACAAAACATTTTTATTTTTGTTCTTTTATTATTATAATTATTATTACTATCATCATTATTATTATTATTACTATTATTATTGTCATTATCATTAATATTATCATTCTTATTTTTTTGTAATAAAATATTGTAAATGTTAATGGAAGTTTTCATCAATGAAAGTATGAAGACTGAAGTTTGTTCTCATTTACCCCTTGAAATAAATGCAGTTTCATCTCCGGAATTTCTAGATGAAATGAAGGAATGGGATCTAAAGACGGTGTGTGAATGTGTAATGATTACAGTATTTATCGGGTAAGGATCGAGAACAAATTATGTTGAATGATCATTTATTAGCCTTTTTTTGACAGTAGACAGTTCTAAATATATGACTTGTTTAGCATCCTGGATGAATATCCATGGTAAATTTGCGCTCATAAAAATGCAGGCACGAGGACAAAGCTAAAATACCTAAACGCACAAAAACTGCACACAAAAAGACACAAGCAGGCACAAATCATCTCTCTCTCTCTCGCTCTCGTTCTCTCTCTCCCTCTCCTCCTCTCCTCCTCTCCTCTCTCCCCCTCTCCTCCCTCTCCCTCTCCTCTCTCCCCCTCTCCTCCCTCTCCCTCTCCTCTCTCCCCCTCTCCTCCCTCTCCCTCTCCTCTCTCCCTCCTCTCCCTTCTCTCCCTCCTCTCTCTCCTCTCTCGCTCTCCAGTGATGGCTTAACATAACCATTACTGTTGTTAGAAAGTCGAGAGAATTTGTTCCCTGTAATCGTGAGTAGTAACTGTTATATGTTATCCTCGGTATTTAAGTCCGGTTGAGTTCACTATTCACTATTGTAATATTCAAGTTGAAGCTGGGCTTTCTGCGAGGTAAAAGTTTCAGTAATATATGTGTATATATATAATTTTCTTTGTAGTTTTTAGTGAACGAAAATATAGTTTGCTAAGCATTCGTCTATCATGACTAGTTTCAAAACATAAGCATCAGAATTTTGTACTTTTAGAGGACTAAGCTGTCTGATATTTGTCGTTCAATACACATTGATGATAATATCCACTAAAGCCAGGAAAGAACCTTTATCCTGGTTTCATTTTTCCCCAAGTCCCCTGGGGTGTCCTGAATCTGAAGGTTGTTATTTTGCCAAGAAAAAAAGGCGAAGAAAAAAGAAGACAGCTGAAAAATACTGAACGGTTGTTATGGAATGATTGACAACGTAATTTATTATTTGTCGTAGATATTTTTTTCTTTTCACTTCGATTGGCTGTCATAAGAATTATTTGTTGCTTTTCTTACCTCAGTCCCTTCATGTTTTTTTATTTCTTGATATATAGATTACAGTTTTCCATATTTTGGTACAATAAAAAATGGCGCATAATAACTTCATCTATGTTATTTGTGTCTGTCGAACTCTACTTCATCATGAATCATTTTATTAATGAATTATAATGGTGAAGGATCAGAATTAATCTTCTGATCAATAATTATGACTTAAAACCTGACGCTATTAGGATGTGTGTATGGCATTAATGTGAACCGAAGAATCTAAACCTGGTCTGATTTTGGAGCAAATCATATTTTGTAGTGTAGTGTGCATCGTTAATCTGATACGGATTAGTAATGCTAGTAGTAAAAATGCACAAGAAATTTGACAGCGTATGAAATCGTTAAACGAACCGATATCAGATAATGAAATGTATGCTGATTATCTTAAGAATGGGAGTTTTGGGATATTTTGGACAGTCCTGATAATAGGTGGGCTGATTGAATATGCGTTGGCATCTGAGAAAAAGTATAGTAATTTGAAATATGATACTAACTAGCTATCTTTACAGGTTGCGCGGTTTTACAAATTACAAAGCTTAATAAAACCCAATAGCTTTTTCGTTTTTATTAAAAGAAGTGTACATTGTTGATCGAGCGAGGGTGCGTGGTAGTGGAGTCATGCGGGTGCGGGTTCGGGCGAGGGAGAGGCTCGAGACGACTCCAACTGCGTGGCTTTGTATAACTCGTCCAGGTACTTGATGTAGGCTTTGTGCTGCTGCTCCTCCATCAGTCCTGAGCTGCTCCTCCGGCGGTGACCCAGCTTGCGGGCGACGGACTTAAAACCGCGCCTTGTGGCCCAGTCCGCCGGAGTGCGGCCCTCGCTGTCTTCGGCCTGGGTGTTCGCTCCTCGGCGCATCAGGAGGTTGCAGGTGAGCTCCTTCCCCTTCGACGCCGCCCGGTGGAGCGGCGTCATGCCCGAGCGAGACGTTGCCTCCAGATCTGCGCCGTGGGCCAGCAGTAACTTCACCACCCTGTTGTGGCCCGCCTGAGCAGCCGCATGCAGGGGCGTGTTACCAACCACATCTCTAGCGTTAACATCTGCCCCTGACTGAAGCAGGAGCCGTGCTATGAGGTCGTCTCCGTGATGGGCTGCGCGGTGAAGTACAGTCGCATACGCAGGCCAGTGGAGAGCAAGAGGAACGAGAGTATTGCAGCTA
Source organism: Penaeus vannamei (assembly GCF_042767895.1). Taxonomy (NCBI): domain Eukaryota; kingdom Metazoa; phylum Arthropoda; class Malacostraca; order Decapoda; family Penaeidae; genus Penaeus; species Penaeus vannamei. Next base: position 12,823,188 of record NC_091549.1, read on the forward strand.
GCGCCTTGAGAGAGGCAGTTTTCTACAGTGAGGGGGCATCCCTCCTCCAGTCCAAGTATGAGCTGCACCGAGACAGGGACTTCCATTTGAACCACTGGTGCGCATGTACCTGGCCCTGAGGACCTCCTCAATTCTGCAGGGCTTCCAGTAAGTCCAACATAACCTAGATGTTCAGCAATCGTCAGAGCAGATTCGCCGACTTTGTTCTTTAGGTAAACGTCAGCGTTGAATCGTATGAGGGTCTGAACCACCTCTACCTGGCCGTAAGAAAGAGCCGTCTGCAGTGGCGTGACGCCGTTCCGATTGATGGCATCGACATGGGCGTTGCTGTACACGAGGCAGATGACCACCTCGTTATGGCCAACGCGAGCTGCTTCATGCAAGGCGCTGTTTCCCTGCTCAGACCGGGCGTCCACGTCTGCCCCAGCCCTGAGTAGGGCTTGCACCACATACAGCGCCCCGTCTCTGGCCGCACGCAGGAGCGCGGGGACGTGACCTGTGCTGATGTTCGGGTTAGCTCCGTGCTCGAGAAGCTCCCGGACCTTCTCGATGTTATTTCGCACAACGGCTCGGCTGAGGGATTTGTCGAGGCTGTCGTGGTATCTCGGGCCTTTCTCCCTTGGCACTTCGTCAGTCACCTCCATCTCCTCCAGCTCACACTTGTCTAAGGCGACTTCGAGACATTTTCTGAGTAGATTTTCGGTAAAGCTTGCTTTTGTTCCTCGTCGACTTCCGACATGGGTTCTGTCTACACTGCCGCGGCGACTGTTCAGACGGGATGAACTTCGTCTCTCTCTGCTAGATCTTCTGCTACCTTTGTAAAATTCAGCCACACTACCCTGTCTCGAACGGAGGTTCTTTTCTCTGCTCTCGCGTCTGCTGTGTGGGAGGCTTTGTCGTGGCCCATTTTGTTCACTGCATGGAGGTAGAGGTGGCAGATCCTCAAAACTGCTTTGTTTGCTACATGGAGGTCTTTGATTATCTGCATTACTCTTGCTAATCAGATGTACTGTTAGATCCTCTAAAGGTTTCTTCCCATTGCTTTGCTTCCGTCGGACTTTGTGGGAGCTGTCCCGCCGCTCACCAAGTAAGCTTGAACGTCTTTTCCCATGAGGAGACTCCTCGCCCTGCGTCAGTTTGGGTTGAACTACGGCAGGTTTCGGGGGCTCCTTAACGACAGCTGGCTTAGCGGCTTGTGTCCAGAGCTTCCTCGCTGTGTCTCTCCTTCCCCTTGTTAGAGGCAGTGGGAAGATGGAGTTAGTGCAGTGCCTTAGAACCATGTTTTTCGTCTTGAGCTGAAGGATGGCAGCTTCATTCCAACGCTTTTGAGGATCCTCTTTGACACTAGATTCGCTTTCATATGTCATGAAAGTCTTGCGGCGTTGCCATGCAGGCGAGTCTGTGGAGTTCTCAGGAACTCTCTCGGAGGCAGGACTTGCTGGCGATGTGTAAGTATCTGAAGAAATTGGCTTATGATCTGTCACGACTGCTCGCCCTCCGATGCTTGGGGTGGTTTTGACGGCAGGGCGGGTAGGGTCAGAAACCAGGAGAGATGATTTTGTTGCATTGGGGACAGGCGTTCTTAGTTCTGACTCCGTGTTCTTAGGGATTATGATTTGCTTATCCAGATTCAGTATCTCGGGTTCGTCCATCTTTGCCATAGGTATAACTGACCCTGTTTTCGCAGCCGCTTTACGGGGTATTGTAGAGTCAACAGGTAAGGCGCTACAAGTTTTCGTACCTGTTACAACAGGGACTTCGGGTGTTGGTGACTCTGGAGGAGATGGTGACTCGAGTTCATCCGAGGAGAAAGAACCTAGCGTTACAGGCTCCTCAGAACTTGGAGACAGCGTGTCCAGCTCGTACCCAGTCGTGGAGTCAACAGGTGATGTCATTCCACCGATTTCTTGGGATATTTCATCGTAAGTGAAGCCAGGTGGTTCAGGAGAAATCACGGAAGAGGAACTTTCACTCTGAAGTTCTGGAGAAACTCTGGCGGAGGGAGTCTCGGTCTGAGGATCTTGTTTCTTGGTCTTCGGCCGACGGCGTTTTTGCTCGACTTTACTTTTCCCCTTTTTGAGTCCGGGCCTTTCGATCCCAGCAGGCGATGGCGCCACAGCCTGCGTAAGAGCGACCTTCAGGGTAGTTGACAGAGAAGCCCTGTAGTCGGGTTGCTCGGAGCGTCGATCTTTGACTTTGTTCATTAACTTCGAAGAGACTTTATTCAGGGACGCGATGTGTTGCTTCAGATCAATGCTTTGGCGAGAGTCACTTTGTTGAGATATTTTACTACTGGGTTTCGGCTTCGGTTTGATGTGTCCTGCTTCGTGGGCCAATGAATCACGCTTATAGTTATCATACGATGGTTGGCAATTCGCTGGATTTGCAATTTTATCCATAGTGGGTTGACCAGTAGAGGAAGGAGGATTCGTTTTTATATAAAGGTCAGCGGTAGAGTTACTAGAGTCAGGTAATGAGAGAGGACAAGGAGGGGCGAGGATGTCAGTGTGTGTCTGAAGGCCAGTGGCTGGAGGGATGTCTAGCGTCGAGGGTCGGACGGGGATGCTGGAATCAAGAATGGTATTGTACTGTCTTTCAGCTACAGTTGGCTGGTTTTGGTGATCAGTGCCTTCAGCGCCACGTGTAGCTATTTTCTCTAAGGACGAAGGTTCTGTCTCTGATTCACTGGTCAATGCTGATTCAACCTCCCCTTTTGTTGATTTCTGTTTCGGCAATATGCTGTCGTCGGTAGTATTGTTTATCACTGTTTCAGTCCCACTTCTTTCGTCAGCCCAGGTTGTGTAAGCGTGGCCATTGGCTGACTGATGATTGCTATTAATTGTTTTGTTTTTTATGTCCACTCCAGTACAATTTGTTACTGTTCCATCCATTCCTAAAGTATTTGAATATCTTTTAACATCACCCGTTTCACTTAGACCCTCAGACTGAATATAACTCTCAGTCTCGTTTACATAACCTGAATGTACGTCTCTGTCTGCTATTTTACACACGAAATCACTATGAAAAGTTTCACCGCAAATTTGATCTGTTTTCGTTCCACTTACCATCTCTGTCGTGAGAGTCGGTTTATTTCCTCCTTCTCTCGCACCAATTGTCCTTTGTTCAAATACAACAGAACGCTTGTAATATTCTAACTCCTTTTCTGAATGAATGTCCATGGGTTCGCCACCTTGGCTCCTTTGTTTAGCTCCTGAATGAACATGGACATCCAGGCCCTGTAGTGTGGGGTGATGGCGATCCGTCGATTTGTGTTCACTATTGACAAATCTGTCGTTCTTATATTGGGTTTCTGTATTCAAAGGCGGGTGACTGATGACCTCGTTTGCACTGGTAGAATTTGTTTGCTGGATTGTCGATGACAGTTCTGCGTTTTTACTATTGTTCTTATCTGGCGCTTGTCTGTTAGGAGACCAGGTTCTACCACTAAAGGTCATTCTCGTATGAGTTATCGGAAAGATTTCATTTTGTTCTGTTAAATTCGATGTGACGGAATCTGTAACGTCTTGGTTCTCTTTGTCTTTATATTGGTTGATATCACCGTTTTCGCTGATGCGCAAATTTTCCTTATTATCATCAAAAGAACCAACAGTCTGATTCATGTGGTTCGTCTGAACAGGTTCTTTGCGCTGTCTGATGAAGTCCTCAAAGGAGTCCGTGTGTGATTCGATCCTGTCCGTGGTTTTCTTCACAATGGTTTTGACAAGCGTGCTACAGAATTTCGGTCTCTTGTAGTTGGGTCGCTTGCATTCCGTCCGTTGCATCAGGGTCTGCAAACGGTCCTGCAAACCTATGTTGAATCGCGGAACTCTGCAAGCTTTGTCGTTTTCCAACATCTTCACTATCTTGCGCGTCTCCTCATTCAGGGAACTCTCAGGACGCTCGTGGAACTGAACGAATTTATCTCGTAGTCTGAACCCCGACGGCTTGAGGTTCCCGAAGAAGGGTTCACTCTTCTCCTTTTGGCTTTCTAGAAAGACCGCTTTCGGTAGCCGTCCGGGTCGAGTGGTAGCGGGCTCCTCCATGCCTTTTACACTGGGACTCTTTCGGTCTATAGTCAGATATTTCTTGCTAATTGTGTTGTTTTCGTCCATACTTGTAGTATTTGCTAAGCATTCGGAAGCAGAGTCAACTGAAGCAGATGTCTGAGAGTTGCGACCCGTTTCATCAGAGGAACTTTGAAATCTGTCCAGCTGTTTCCACGCGGGTGATTCATGGTGTTCCTTTATAGAAGTGTCCGTATTCGGTGAAGCGGCGGCACAGGTGTCCCCCGCCGTAAGCCTTGTTGTGCAGTCATTTGAATATGTCACATTTTTGGCAGAAGTATCTATCAAATTATTGTTTTGACTAACGCATGTGGCCGGGGGTTGGTGGCAGTCGAAATGGCACTCTTCCAGCTCCGCCCGTGTCGTTGGCGCTCTGAGCCCACTTACCTCACCACCTGTGGAATCCTGTAAGCGTCCTTGAACACCAAAGGCGTCGGTCTCAGCATCGGACTCGCTGTCTGTCTTGGAGTTGCAGCTTTCACAATGAGTGTTCACTTCGTTTAGTACAAATGCACTTCTTTTCCTGTCTATCACAGAATTGGTCACAATTTCTCGCGTACCAATGTATTTTTCCTTTTCTAAAAAGTCCTTTGGCTGCGTATCGAGAGCATCTTTGAAATCGTCGAAATCCTCGCAGTTTTCTCGAGTGCGCGAACCAGAGAGCCCTTCTGCCCCGGGAAACAGCTCGTCGGGGGCGTCGAAAAACTCCTCGGGGCTTGACGGATCGCTGGGCGCAGCGTCGAGGCCGGGGACGTCGACGCTCAAGAGGCAGACGGGCATGGACGTGGGTCGACGGCACTTGCTCTGAGTCCATATATTGTTGCACTCATCACTGCCTGTGTTGCATAATCCCATCCGATCACCGCCACACGTCTCGCCAGATTGCCTTCCGACGAACTGCACTTCCCACTTCCCCTCACTCGCCTCGGGGGCGCGGCCGCCCCCTCGCTCGCCCGCACGAGGAGCAGCCTCCCAGACCTCACGCGTTCGGCCCCCGCGAGCACCTGTGGGGCCGCAGGCGGTCTGCGAAGTGGAGAGGGCGTCGCCGTGACACTCCGAGGCTTCGGCGGTAATCCTGACGTCGGGCGTGTCACCCGCGGTATGTCGGCCAGCAGCTTCGGGCGCGAGCTCGGCGGGGACCAGAGTGACGGAGGCGAGGTTGTCACACGTCATGAAGTAATCATGGCGTCTAAGGAGATCTTCATTTGCGTTATCGCCCCCGGCTATATTTGCACCACCATCCCCCACTCCAACACCCTGCTCGCCAAGGGTATCCTGAACCCCCGGGTCTGCGTTGTCTCCCCGAAGGTCCCTTGCGCCCACTTCTGTATCACTCGAGAGGCTGACCTCCGTGGACGCTTGGCTCATCATATTTTCGGCGGAAACGCTTAAAAATGATGAATGGCCGATGACGTCAGCAGGTCGTCATACCGGAACGCCTTTCAGCACGGCCACTGACAGGGAGGGACCCTTTTCTCAACACTCGCATACACTGCATAGATGGCATTCCACCAGCTCTCGTTTACGACTGCCAGCGCCCTTACTCTCGGGGCGAATCCCTGGCCGCACGACGCGAAAAACAACAAAAGACCAAAGAAGCAACAAGAAAACGTCTTGGTTATGCTGCGTCAAGCGGTGCAGTGGCAAGTATGGCTCTCCAGCCCGCCCTCTACCCTAGGCTGTGTGTGTAGGGCGGGGGGCAAGGGTGGCCGGGAGAAAGGGATGGCACCCTGCCCTGCTTATTCAGTCGCCGTGTCCACCCTCTTCCGCCACAGGTGCCAAACCCTCGCCCTCACCTGCCCGCTACATCAATCAGGCCTTATCTTTTTTCCACGAGATTACCTGTCTATCATCCTTTTTTTCCTTCTTCCACCTCACGCAGACACGCGTTTTAGAACACCTACTCATTCATAACATTTTTTGTTCTTGTATCATCACATATAACAAAATCGAGGAACAGAACGGAATGATGTGGTACTCACAGTCTGATATAACATGTAAGCCAATATT
>NC_091549.1:12846761-12854261 GCF_042767895.1 Penaeus vannamei
ATCAGGTTAATACAGCCTTCTGCAATTTCCCTTTTTATTGCCAACAGATTACATAAATTAAATAAAACATGAAAAATAAGATCAACCTTTGGAAAATAGCCTTCGTTTATCAGTCACTCCTCAGCTGTCAAAAAGAATGCACAGACAACATAATGTTCATATTATGTGAAAAACTTTCCTAACAAACATGACTAATACAAACACAGTAACATAAACATGGCATAAACACACACATACAGAGCAAATGATCTCATGAACTAATCAAGAATAGAGTATTCTTAATACAGTCTTGGAATAACATTTATTGCTTTGTCATACAAATTACTAATGAAAGAATGTTTAGTAGAAATTTCAATGAAGATATGAATAATCCCCTAAAATAAATTATTTGTTACAAAGTTCACTGTGCTCCATAATAGCTTGGTAATCTACCAAGATTTACAGACAATTCTCTTTAATAGGAAAATAATTATACTCTCTGATAATAAACTAAATGTTTAAAATAAAACAATATTAAGTATTCACAACTTCAAAGCTACATTTTGAAAGGTAATTTAACAACATTTCAAGTATATACCAGTAATACATTGCACAATATGGTAATTAAATTTAAGAAATGTATATCTTTCTTTTACAAAACAAAAATAAATAAATAAATAAAAGTATAATCAAACATCAAAGAATTGAAAAAACTGCCACCAAACAACATTAATTTTCTGCCATTTCTCAGATACTATATAAAATATGCAAGGTGAAATATGGAAGATGAGACTGAAGATAATGATGTAGTACGAAGAGGTAATGCAGTAAGAAGGAAAACATGGAGAAAAAAGAAGAAAAGCAAGAAAGAGAATGATGATAAAGAAGGAGATAAGATGCAAAAGAAGGACAATAAAGATGAAGAAACAGAAGAAGAAGAAAAAAATTGGGACTACTTTATTCATAATTCCTCATTGTTTATAGGTCATCTACTTTACCAGACCATGGATTCTTTTCCCTCCTCTAATTCATTTGGCATTTTCTTGCTGACAATATATACCAATAATATATAAAACTAGAACTATTTCTGGAAGAATAGACCATCTGTTCTTAATATTATATGTCCTTCCACCTTGCATTTAAAGCTTATTTTCTGGAGGCTAAATAAATGCCAAGACAAAGACTGAGTAGCACCAATAACATCGCTGGCAGTGTTCACAACCTAAGTTGCTTTCACGCACCCCTTCACTTATCCAGATCTCGGCAGGCAGAAATCAAGCTACATCTGACAAGGTGATGACTGGAATAATTCATTCCATCATTTCGTGACACCTTCATTTTTCGGAGATCGGCGTCTGGATAAATTCAAGGGTGAGGAATTGCATACAGATATTCAGACATGAAGGCATAATGAGATACTTATGAATGAAGCAAAAAATGCAGTGGAAAATCTGACATTTTATCATTATTATATATTTCTTTTTGGCATGATTTAGCTTTCTTCTGAGCAAGAGAGACTTCAAAACACCATCTTTATAAACCTCTTTCTTCCACTGCACGATTGATAGTGAGATAACAGAGATATATGATGTTAATAAGATAAAAAACTGCAGTAAGTGATGAACTGTAAAGCATCACAAAATTTTGAACCCTTTATCATGGAATAATTGTATTAGGCATCAGCTTCGTACTGCTTAGCGCCAACCTTGGCCAGCTTCCTAGCCTCATCATTACCGACAATTCCTGATTTTGCCTTCACGTGGATCTGCAAAAAATGTAATGATAATGCACTTTACAGAGGAATTCCTTCTGACATATCTATATTTTTTTTCTATGCATTTCAAAAATACCTAACATCAAAAGTAGATTTCAAAATCTTTACTCACTAATGTAAGCTGCAAAAATATATTACATTATCAAATCTAGCTTCTATTTTCACTCACCCATTTCACAGCGAGTCCTTCTGTAGCCTTATCCAGTTCAATCAGTTCTTCCTTGTTCTTCACGGACTCTCCATCACTCTTCTTCCAGTCCTTCTTCTTCCAGTTCTTCAGCCATGAGGTCATGCAGTTGATCATGAACTGTGAGTCAGTGTGGACTGCCACCTTGTCATAACCTTTTGGAATTCAAATGCAATATTTTATTTTGGGAGAATGTGAAGTTGAATCTATATAATTAACCATGTAATTACACGAATCAGTAATGAATGCATGAAGGGTTTGTCACATGTTTCCAGAATTTTGCTACATCTGTATCTACATTATATCCTATCGGCTAATATCTTCACATCTCTTGTGCCACTGGAAGCCAAACAAACATACATATACATATTTATTCTACCTTTGGCCATAAGTATAAGTGTTTTATTCTCTTTTATACAATATTTGGGTGGGAAGAACTTCTACATTGAAAACTGTGACACCATTAAGCTGCATCCATAGTACAGTAATACATATGCAGGAGACCAGAGTATATATACACATCACAAACAGACTGAAAATGTCACTGACTGTTTGTCTACTTGTGATCACAGACATATTTTCCGTCTGTGATTGAATGCAATGATGTTCCAAACACGGAATTGTGACATGTTTTACTGTTTTCACCACATGTTTTATAATACTTCAATATCTATAGCAAAACACAAAACCTTTGCTTTATATTGCCATGCGCTATGTGATGGGTGGGGGGGTTGGGGACAGCAAAGTTCTGCTTAAATCATCTGCTTAATAATTCCATTTCAACTACAAGCTACCTACCATACGATAAATCACAGTTATCCTGTTAAACCTAGTGTGGGGTGGCTGTTCAGCATCAGTGAGATACCTTGGTACGTGTGAAATTGTTGGTGAAAAGGGAGGGTATAAGACCAAACAACTAACAATCACAAAAGAAAAGTGTATACAATTTATGGAAGAAACATGGGCAGGTTGCATAAGATCTGATAAATTTCAACTGATAAAATAGAAAGAAAAGAAAGGAAAAGAAAAAAATATCTTTCAAAGATATTTAGATGAATGTCAGTTCAATGTAATCATTTCATATCAAAGTTATGGAAATCATACTGTAAATCATCACCAGCAAGAAAGTCAGGGATGTAAAATTTAAATTCTTGCACATGATCTAACCTGTAAATGATACTTACCAGCAGCTTTAGCAGTAATAAGTGCATGAGTGGCTGCCTGAATGTCTGCTGCGTTGTTGGAGGCTTTCCCCTTCAAAGGCACAGACACATTCCTGAAGCATGATTTGTTTTAGCTTATCAATTTGACCATGGGCCCTCATAAATCTAGTCTTATTATCATTATCCCTGCTAGAATGTTACATGATTGTCAGGACCTTATCAAAATCAGCATCATTATTTATATAAATGTTCTATTATCTCTTATGCATACATGTATTCATGCGCGCACGCACGCACGCACATATATATATATACAAACAATAAGAAATACTGAGTATTTAAATCAGACTGCAAAGGACATGCCTATTGATCCATTAGAAAACAATAATCTTTACCTTTCGTGATCCTCTGCAAAGAAGACACCACAGCCAGATTTCTGTCCGCTTTTTCCATGGAACTCGCACACCCCAACAGAATAAACAACAAGGTAACCTTCATCATCTAAAGATAAGCCATCCTCGGTTTTCTTTTCTCCTTCATCCACATGCAGTTTCTTCTCTCCTTGGCCTTCTTCTTCTTCTTCCTCATCATCATCTCGTTTTCTTTTCCCTTCTGTGGAAAGAATTCTTTTGAGAGTTTCTTCTTCAAAATAAAGGAAGTGTTGGAATGCTTAAAAAAAACAAAACAAAATGCATTTAGACATTTTGGTTTCAATACAAAAACATATCCATTACAGAAATAATAACTAATTTTTCTAATCAGTCACTTGCATTCGGAGAGAGTACAATGTAACCCTTCTACCAGGCAGACTCTGTACTATGGTGGCTGGATATTTTTCATCTTTATTTTAGCCCAAAAGTAACATTAAGGCCTCTTATATATGTTTGCATCATAGCCACAAACCAACGTATAAATGGCATAAGAACAAGCATGCCAGTTGCTCATGCACTGCTATGTTTACAAGCTACTGAGACAGGCCTTTTGGGATTTTAACTGCCAAGAGGCAGTTTGGTTGAGAAACACAAAACCCTTATAACACGGTCTTACCAACTTGGGAATCCCCTGATGCCTTCTCGCGGCGGTCTACCACTGGCTTGTTGAGAGCATTTTCCTTGACAAATTCTTCAGCTTCATCTTTGGTATCAAACTTCTTGTACCGAGCTGCCGTATAGCCATTAATCTGGGCTTGGGCATCAGGCCTGAAATGTAATTCAGTTTTAATTTCTTGGAAGATCTTGCCTGGTACTAATCATACATTCATTCTCAATATCAAGAAATAGTTTGTAAAGAATACATGATACTCATACACGTTCCTTAAAAAAAACAAAAAAAACTGTAATCCAAATACCTGAATTTATAATGTGACCTTACTTTAATTTTAATTTGTTATGATTTCTTAAACTTATATCATGAGATTATTTGCCAACAGTGTTTTATGTATGCTTTATTCCTGAAAGGGTTTGCAGAATATTGACACGTCAACTTTTGCAAATAATGTTTTCTAAAATTTATTATCGAAGGGCACAAATTAAATGAAAAAGAATATGTCAATGTTATAAGTACATTGAAAGAAAGGAAAGAGTTAGACTTAGCTCAGCTGTGACATTTTTTTTTTTTTTTTTATCTATTTATTTTTTTATGATTCCTATAGAAACTAAAAAATAAGGTCTTCAGATGATACAACACTCAATCATCCATACATTAAAGAAGGACAACAAACTGACAGACAATAACTAATAAAAGTGAATACTGAAAATAAGAAATTAAGTATACTACACGTTTCCCATTTTCTTTTATACTCTATCCAACCAGAATAGACTGTGCCTGCCAAGAATGTACCTGAGAAGGTCAAAAGGGGGATGATTCATGCATGTTTTGAGAGTAATCAAGGCAACAATGTCCTGAAGTGTGGTGCAATGTATTCAATTAGGTCAATAGCTTATGACTATAAAGAAATAGGCTACAAGTTACTGCATACTCGTACACCAAATACAATGTTATAATAAAATTGTTCTAATGGGGAAAGTTGCTAAAATGATTTACTTTAATACAAGACCAGGAAGCAAGTAGTTATAGCTGTAGTAGTAGGAACTGCATTAACAGTAAGAGTATATAACATTAATATAGAAAAAATGTTGAAGCAAATATGTGTAATGACAATAAAAAGAATATCATGACATGAGTTTTTTCTTAAATGATAATTCATATCTGTGACTGGTTTAAGCCTTAACCTGTCATATACATTACCAAGATGGCTAATGCATATCAGATTGAATGGTAAAAACTGCATGGGTATGAATACCATGTGACCTCAGATGAACTCACTAATGGCATGTCCAAACTTTTATTGACTGGGGTGCCATGAAGCACATGTGTATGCAAGCTAACATACAGACATACATACACGAACTTCATAATAGCATTAATTTACCATTTTTTTCACCACTTATAAACTCTTTTACCTAACATGAGAAAAGTAAAAAAGTGTAAAAAATCAAAGGTAATGTAGTGGTAAGTGGTGAATCAAATTCCATAAGTGGCACATGCCACCCCCTGGCCACACCCCTGAAACTGACCACTTTCATGGGGTTACTCATCCACTTCTGATATAACTACTGGTATTTGATAACTTAATTACTTTTTTCTTACTTATCAATACAAACTTATCCATTCATGGGTCCATCTGGTTACTAGGTAACTCTTCTTGATACTTCTGAAGAGAGAGTAACTATACTGTAAGCAATCGCAATTCCCACCTACAACAACCTGGAATATCCTGACGATCCCAGTGACCTGCAGCCTGGCCTGTTAGGAGTTGATGCTTAAGGCAAGATGTGGTTTAAACTTTTCCTGGATCTAGGCTATCCTGCTGTAACATATGAGGTGAATATTTTGTAGACCAGGTAGGGGTTGGGGGTGGCAGCTTCTCCAGAAAAGGTGTATAAGGGAGCGAAGCCCCCTATATCTACTGAAAACATGTCATACCCGGTTTGACTGGGCTCTATTCTGCTGGAACATACGCTCCCTTAAACCCCCCCTGAAAGGGGGTTCAAGGGGGCGGAGCCTAGACTAAAGTTTGGTCTGCGCGAGGAATGTGTTCCCCACGCAAAAATTATTTAGTCAAATTCTGTCCACAAATGTAGTTCTCGGGTAACTTTCCGTGCACACTTAGTTCTTTATTAAAAAATCCGTACATTAAATTCTTTTCACCTTTCGGCAAACTTCCTTCATCATCCGTCTGCAGATCCGTCCGTGCAAATGTAGACAAAATGATGTTTTCCAAGCATGAAAAAATGTAATACTCCCCGCGCAAGAAAAATACTCTACAGTTTGGGGTGGAGCCCCATGTACAACCCAGAAATGTGTTAATATTCTATGCATACTAGTATTCTACTGATATTTCTCGAAATTCCGTTATGTATCATGCCCTCCCCAGTTATTGAGACCGATATCGTAGTAATGCTTCGTTCCTGAAAGATATGTGTGCTAGATTCGTTTGAAACAAGATGGAAACTAATGGAAAATTATTCTATTTACCCAAAATATGGAGTGAGATTGCATTTCCAATTTTTACCCAAACATCTCATAAGGAGCAATAAAAGGGAGGATATACTAACATTGCTATTATCTCAGCAACCGCCTCTAATTTCACCCAGTTACATGTTAAAAATATTGTCAAAAAGAACATTAAAAAACTAATATAACTGACCCAAATGACTCTTAGAGCTGTCAACTTCAACTTTCACATAGCGCCCGTGCCTGTCATTATACCTAAGACATAATGATTGATCTTAAATACATTCCCATTTTCAACATTGCCGTTCCACTGACGGCCCTTTGCTCATCTTCAGTGCCAAAAGAGCCCTGGCAATGCCGCTACATTCACCCTCTTACAGTGCCACGTCAACATATGCTCAAGGGAAGAGCCGGAACTTCAACTTCCGCCTTCAAAACGAACGTAACCTACACTACCATTCTCACCCGCATAAATACCCCGAAATCTCCACATATCACAGTTCTCACCATGAAGTGTAAACTCCTGGGCTGTGTCCCCTGGCAACAGCGTAGAACGGCATCTCGGGAAGGTACTAGAGGAGTTGTGCGAGCCGGTGCCGGTGGAGACTCGTGCTAAAACGTGTGTCGAGGCTGAAATTTCTCTTTCGTGAATCATGCCACATGTTGGGCGATGATGTCACCACGCCCAACCCCCGCTGGGACGCGCCTTTGTTTTCGTTCTTCTAGGGCGAAGTCGGATTAGAATCGTTCTCTTAGCTTTGAATCGTTTCATATATTGCGTTAGCTGAGAGAGGTTTTTATGGATTTAGGATAATATTTCTACAGATACAAAAACTATAAATATTTTAGTATGATATATTATATCTATAGATTGTAAAGTA
>NC_091549.1:12879261-12899261 GCF_042767895.1 Penaeus vannamei
TTCATCTCCCCTCCCTCTCCTCTCCCTTCCCTCCCCCTCCCCACCCCTTCCCCTCGGCTCTCCACACCTCTCTTTCTCTCCAATCTCCTCCCATCCCCTTCCCTATAGTACCTTCCTCTCCCCTCCCCTCCCCTCCCTTCCCTCCCCCTCCTCCCCCCCCTTCCCAGGCCCCCGATCCCAGCCGGCGACAAGTCTCAGTGATCAGCAGGCAACTCCCAGGAGGAGCAGCAACGGGACACCTCCTCTCAGCCGGCGACGGAATCCCCGGCGAACTCTCGAGCAAGGGCAGTAAGCAGGTAGATTGGAGAGCAACGAGGCAAAGATGGAGAATATTTTGTTCTTTTCATCAGTTAGTGGCGGAGGTTCTGCAGTGATGCGAGGGGGATGGGTGTTCTGTTCTGAAAAAAACAGAAGGAAGAGATTGTGGTGAATTCATTGAAATACGGCGGGAGAAGAGAAGACAAACTGAAAAGATAAAAGAACACATAAACATCCGGGGGCATATATATATATGTATATATATATATATATATATATATATATATATACATATATATATATATATATATATATATATATATATATATATATATATATATATATATATATATATATATATATACCTATAAACACACACACAAACACACACACACACACTCACACATACACATATACATATATATATACATACATATATATGCATATATATATATATATATATATATATATATATATATATATATATATATATATATATATATATATATATATATACATGTATATATATATATATATATATATATATATATATATATATATATATATATACATACATATATATATATATATATATATATATATATATATATATATATATATATATATATATATATATATATATATACATATATATATATCAAACATGAAGCCCATTCGCAATTTGAACAAAATCGACATCACTGAGTAATAAAAACGTGTCAATTAAAATCATAATGAACTGTCTGTCAGCAAAGAGAATCCTCATCGCTTTTGTAGTGGATAGGAAAATAGCTTTTAATTCCGAACATTGTTATTGTCATTATCTTTGCAATTGTTATTGATACCTTTGTTATTATATATATATTTTTTACATATTATCATTATCTTCCCAATACATTATGAATATTATTATTTTTTCACTTTTTCATCGTTGCTATAATTGTTTTTCTTCTGTTTAATCATTATTTGATGTGTGCTATTATTCTTTATTATAACTATAAAGATAATGGTTATGATTATCGTTACTGTTATTGTATCTTTTTGTACCGTGTTATCATCATTGCTATCGTTATCATTATCGTAATAATTATCATTATTCTGTATTATGATTATTATTACGCTTGCTATCTTTATCATAACATATTATTTTCATCATTGTCATTATTTATCTTTATTGTTTTCATTAATAATATTATTCATATTACAATTACAAAGCTTCACGTCGTGCATTAACGTCGTATATTAACTTTCATAACTATCAACAGTTGCCTCAGTTGATATAATTAAAACTATTTCTATGCATATGCAACATCAAGCCGAGCATTTACTACCAAGAAGCGGCCTCCAGTGCTTGACTTCCTCGCTTCAAATTCAAAAATTATCGGACCTCATTTTGAAACTGTTTATCTTTCCTTTCATCCTATATATTTTTTACTCTATTGTGCAAAGGGATCGTTTTTTATCCTTGCCTTAGAGTATCATTATATCTGCGGCTTAATTTGCAATATAGCATGAAAGGCTTTAGGAGTGTGATGATGAGTAATATGGAATTGATATGGTAAGAGGGTTTAAACGTGTGATAATGTAAAATTGATATAACGAGACGGTTTTGAAGTGTGGTTATTGCATAGCACGGAAAAGTTGCAATGAATTTGATGTCTTTTGGAATAATGGAAATACTTACAAACATAGAAAAAAACAAACAAACAAAAAACACGGGAAAATTATTCATGGGCAGCAAAGAACACTGTTTTATAGACCAAGGAAATGTAATTTCCTGTAAAATATATTAGCGTCTGCCTCAGTAAAAAAAAATACCCTGGTTAAAATCCCCGACAATATTAGCTTGCAGAAGTCCTTTTGTTGTAAATGTTTTCGAGATTTTATTTCTTCCATATTATAATTTTACCTACAGTGTTTTATTATTTGATTCACGTCATCAGTATTAGTATCAACCGAGAAATGCGGGAAATACGGTTCTTATGAAATACTGCTGAGAAATCAGTATATTAGCGTCAAAAGAGAAAATAAAAGAAATAAAAGTGACTAATTTCAATGACAAACACAAAACGATCCCTTTGCACAATAGAGTAAAAAATATATAGGATGAAAGGTGGATAAACAGTTTCAAAATGAGGTCCGATAATTTTTGAATTTGAAGCGAGGAAGTCAAGCACTGGAGGCCGCTTCTTGGTAGTAAATGCTCGGCTTGATGTTGCATATGCATAGAAATAGTTTTAATTATATCAACTGAAGCAACTGTTGATAGTTATGAAAGTTAATATACGACGTTAATGCACGGCGTGAACTATCAAAACTAAACATGTACAAAAAGGGATAATAATATCTCAAATTTGTGATATCATAAATATGATAACCACAAAGGGATTATGCATCCACCCCTCTCTCGTGTCATCATAAAAAAAAGGTTTAATGTAAACAAAAGTGCATTTCCAACGTATCTAAGCTTGCCTATAGCATGTACAGTTAGCCAGGATAAGGTGTGAAAGGATTAAGCTGAATCAAAGCAAAGTTAGAGATATGCAACGGTTTTACCAAATCCGATGTGTTAGATATTAAAAAAAAATCAGGTATGACTGCAATGTAATGGTAAAGTTATAAGTCGGGTGTACTGAAGCTCCCTCTGGGCATTACTGGTAAAAGAGGATAAAAATACCAAATGAAAAATGCTATTATCCAGACCAACTAGCATAAAATTTAACCTCTTCTCTCTCTCTCTTTTCTTCCTCTCTCACCTCTGTCTCTTTTTCGTATGATTGTTTGATCACTATCGACATCATAGAGCGGGGTTGTCAAACTCATCTACCCCAAAAAGGCCACATTTTACCGTAGTATACAGTATGCGAGCCTGGTAATCATGAAACTACTCGACGGAACGGCCATGTGGTTGTAAAATCGTAGCAGACTATTTCAATAAAAAAAATAAGTGTTAGTGATAGATAATCTTGAAAGAAGGACTGGCTTAATTGATCATGTAAAACGGCCGACATTATTGAAATAGTGAATGTGACTCGGGCCTCGTGTTTGGCACCCCTGCCATTGAGGGTATTTATTGTCCTTGTGGATAGGAATATTAAAATTTTTAATTTGATTGATATACTTTTATTTTGTTTTATCTTATTTCATATAACGTAATATAAGGCCTATTTATATTGTACTGCCTTAGACATCTGTACTACAAAAATCATTTGGACTTCATGATAGATATAGTCATAGCAATCAATATATCTTCATAATCTGGACCTCATGACAAATAGTCATATTGATAATCTTGATTCTGTAGACCAAGAAAATGAAATAGTAATCATGATGTTTTATTTTCTATGACAGCACAAACTGGAGACCACTTAATTTATTTTTTTCTTAATGAGAACCTTGGGTGTTCAGTACAATTGTATATATAAGAGTTGAACGAAAGTGAAATAAACATGAGCTAATACCTAGAATTCGGAGGAAATTCCATATTCAGGTTCTTGATTAGGAAAGCGAACCGACACTGTAGCTCAATTTAAAGGCGTCGGATGCATAGTTCCCGACGGGTAATATATTCCAGGAAGGGAGGGTCCTAATATGAATGTGCAGTGGGAAATCATGAACATATGAGACAGCGTCCAATTTGAAGCATCTCGTTAATAAGTCCTTGTTTTCTTTTTTCTTTTTAATTCGTTCTGGAAATCTGTGAGGAGATAATACAATGCGAGATGAAAGAGAAAATAAATGAGGTGGATTATCTGTGGTAAAAAAAAGGATTATATTTCCCAAAACGAGGGAAGCAGGGAAGTTCTGGACTAGGCCTGTATTACGCCAGGTGAGCTAACAAGAATAGTTTCTCAAAGTGTTCTTGGAAACTCATGCTGGAAAAGGTGACAGTAATGCTACCCATGCCATGCGCTGGTATATACAACTTCCTTTTCGTAAATTCTGTATTTTTTTGCGCAGATATGTCCCTGTACATTGTTTAGGCATCTTGGATAAAGTTTATATGGAAATGTCTAAATCTGAACTACTTATGTCAGTTCTCCCGCCTGACTCGTTTAGGTTTCGCTATGTTGACATTATTTCTATGTGACAAATGAACCGTTCTGATTTCGGTGATTTTCTTCAATAGATTCAATAACCTCGCTTGTGACTATTAACAACCTTATAGTACTTTCATGACGCATGTAGTGTGAAGACAGGTCTCATAGTACCTCTCATATTGATTTCAATTGACTGACTGAGGCGTTGCGGTCCAAGGTCCCATGCGAATCGATCTTCCAGACAAACTACTGTGATGCACGGTGTACTATTCCAGATATTCCTTCGTGTATTGAAAAAATAGGCTTGTTTTATATTTTAGTATTTTTGTGCCTCTTCATAATGTTTTAGTATTCCTGTATATTTTTTCAGGTTGTAAATAAGGACTGAACTAAATTTAGTTCGCTAATGAACATTTTCACATATTCACAAAACAATATGATAGCCTTTTTCACATATTCACAAAACAATATGGTAGTCTTTTTCACATATTCACAAAACAATATGATATTTTTCACATATTCACAAAACAATATGATAGTCTTGTTATTAATACGAACAAATAAAATGCAATATGACACATTAGCTAATAACAACAGTTGTATACGCACAAAAATACAGTATTTTTTCAATGATCGTCACCCATATATTGTTTATAAATGAAATTGGCTGAAACTATATATGTAATTTCCTGGATGTGATTCCCTATATTTATGATATAATTGACTA
Source organism: Penaeus vannamei (assembly GCF_042767895.1). Classification (NCBI taxonomy): domain Eukaryota; kingdom Metazoa; phylum Arthropoda; class Malacostraca; order Decapoda; family Penaeidae; genus Penaeus; species Penaeus vannamei. The sequence continues at coordinate 12,884,287 of NC_091549.1, forward strand.
TTTTTCTATAGGCCATTATCAGGGTGACATATGGAATTATGCTCCCTATCATGATGATTATAGAAATGACAAGGTAGATTTATAGGTAATAGTAAAAACACTGGCAATACCAATGTTAAGAAGAGAAAAATAGGGACGATGATTGTGGAAATGCATATATTATATATGTTGGGGGAATCGTGTTAACTCTATTTCATATAAACACATATATACTTTAGAATATATATATGCTCACATTTATACATATCACTTAAAGGCACTCATAGATATATACACTCACAAATACATATATACGCACATACACAAAGCATATATAGACATACACAAACGCGTACACAAACACATACACAGGAACACACACCCATAGCAATCTTGCAAATTCTTGATTATATATTAGACGGTTCTTGAATCGAGATTTTCCCCCCAAATGGAGCGCTAAGCTTTATGTGTTAATCCATTTCATATACTTTCTCTCTCTCTCTCTCTCTCTCTCTCTCTCTCTCTCTCTCTCTCTCTCTCTCTCTCTCTCTCTCTCTCTCTCTCCTCTCTCTCTCTCTCTCTCTCTCTCTCTCTTCCCCCCCTCTCTCTTCTTCTCTCTCTCTCTCTCTCTCTCTCTCTTCTCTCCCCCCCCCCCTCTCTCTCTCTCACTCACTCACTCTCTCTCTCTCTCTCTCTCTCTCTCTCTCTCTCTCTCTCTCTCTCTCTCTCTCTCTCTCTCTCTCTCTCTCTTTTTACACCATGGAGCAACTGGCATTACAGGACGGCTGGCTTTCATGGGCTTGTGTGCGTGAAAGTAATGGGATTATTCTTGGTAAGTCGATAATAACTTCTCAGTTAGGGAGAATTTGAAAGGCTCGCTTCACGCACGGACTCGCGCATTCGGCTTGTTTCGTAAACACACACACACTCAAACACAAATACATACACACACACACACACACACACACACATATATATATATATATATATATATATATATATATATATATATATATATATATATATATATATATACTTATTTATTTACACAAACACACACACACACACTCACACACACACACACACACACACACACACACACACACACACACACACACACACACACACACACATATATATATATATATATATATATATATATATATATATATATATATATATATATATATATATATATATATATATATATATATATATGAACACAAGCACAAACACAGTAACGTGTACACAAAAATGAAAATGAAAATAGCCACAATGAGAATTGAAAATAACCGTAACGTTTCGAACTCTTCACGAGTTCCTCTTCAGACAAAACCGAAATGGATGAATGTTTAGGCATCTTGGATAAATTTTATATGGAAATGTTTGAATCTGAATTACTTCCGTAGGTTCTCCCGCCTGGCACGATTTGGTTTCGCTATGTTGATGACATTTTTTTCTATGTGGCAAACTTCGGGGATTTTTTTCAATAGACAATAACCTCGCTCGTACTTTAACTTTAAGTAGAATGGGAAATCAGTCAAATTACCTATTCTCGACGTTCTTTTATCCAGTGTAAATGGCTCGCTTAGATTTTTTAAAATCATAAACCCACCCGCACCGCTAAATATCTTGATTTTTTTACTCGAATCACCCGTTGTATATTAAAAAATCAGTTGTCTCGTCAATGTTCCTGAGATTTGCATAAGATTTGCAAAACGAATGTATCGATCGTGAGCTTGATGTTATTTCTGAGACATTTTCGAAATTAGGATATCCTCGTTTTTCTTAAATCAGGCTCATTCATCTGCGAAATTGAAATTTTATAATCATTCCCGTAACATGCAACAGGACAGTGCCAATAACCTCTTAATTATGCCGCACAACCCCGTCCCTAGATGAAAAACGCCGTATGTTTAAAGGAGCTGGCATTGACATTGTTTTTACTTACCTGAACACGTTGCGTGATTAGGCATAATATAACTAGCGGTGCTCTTTATATGTCTCCAGGTATTTACACGATTCCTTGTAAGGTCTGCCCGAAATTTTACATAGAAACCGGCAGAACTTTTGAAAAGATAATTAATGAGCATAGACGAGATGCCAGATACGGCAGAGAATCAAATGCTTGTTTTATTAATTTACGTGACGAAGGGCATCAGTTAAATTAGAAAGACGCTAAATTCATTCTTAGATCGTCAAATTCGTACGAGAGAAAAATAACTGAAGCCCTTCTCATTAGAAAATTGCCTAATTCTAACCTGAGTTCTGGCCAATTGGGTTGGATGATCTTATCAATAGTTAAGAAAGCCTTCCCCAAACTCTTCGACCTTGACCCTCCCCCTGAGACCTGATTCAGATCTTATTCATTCTCTCTCTCTACCGCTATATAAACGTCAAAATTAAACTTCTTTCAATATCGGTTATGACGGAAGAGGAACTCTTGAAGAGTTCGAAACGTTACGATTATTTTCAATTTTCATTGTGGCTAGTTTTATTTCGTGTACACGTTACTGTGTTTGTGCTTGTGTTCACACATATACATACATACATATATATATATATATATATATATATATATATATATATATATATATATATATCATATATATTATATATATATGTATATATATATGTATATATATATATATATATATATATATATATATATATATATATATATATATATATATATATATACACATACGGCTTGTTTATATACACTAATACTATCAAAAGTAACCTTAAAGTGAAACAACAATCAATGACATTCATTTCCCTGCAGGATGAAGCTGGACATCGTCAGGAAGATAGGATGGTTCGCGGTGTACACAGTCTTCCTTCAGTTGGCGCTCATCCTCATGTTCATGGGCTTCGTCCGCTACGACTCCCTCTACGATGGCTACATATGGAACAGCACAAGAGTCTACGGACACAGCACGCCCGATTTGAATCACTTCTATCCTAGTGGGTGTTGAGATTTCTTTTTTTCTATTTTTTTTTGTATGATTTTTTTTTTTTTTTTTGCGAAGGGATGGGAGTTTTGTGGATATATTTCTTTCTTTTGTATAATCGAGAAATTAGAAGAAATGAAAAAAAAAAACAGGAATGCTGGATGGACTTTTGAAAACAAACAAATAAATACACAAAAAGAACAAACATACAAGGCGACAGAGACACGCAATCCATCGCTGGAAATGAAAAAGAGACAGAAAACAAACAAACAAACAACCATGTTACTGGGTCCAGAATCACAACATGCTTATCACTGACATACATAAAGTCTTACAGAAAGTAGAGTCGGCGGATACACGCTGTAACACTAGAGAGAGAGAATGAATGATTGGCAGAGAGAGAGAAGAGAAAACGAGAAACCAAGAAGAGAGAGAGGGAGAGAGAGAATAGAAGATGAGAAACCAAGAAAAGAGATAGATAGATAGATAGATAGATAGAGAGAGAGGGAGGGAGAGAGATAGAGAGAGAGATAGAGAGAGAGAGAAGAGAAAACGAGAAACCAAGAAAAGAAGGAGAGAGAGAGATAAAGAAAGAGAGAGAGAGAGAGAGAGAGAGAGAGAGAGAGAGAGAGAGAGAGAGAGAGAGAAACAGAGAGAGAGAGAGAGAGAGAGAGAGAGAATGAAAGATTGAGAGAGAGAGAGAGAAAAGAGAAAACGAGAAACCAAGAAGAGAGAGAGAGAGAGAGAGAGAGAGAGAGAGAGAGAGAGAGAGAGAGAGAGAGAGAGAGAGAGAGAGAGAGAGAGAGAGAGAGAGAGAGAGAAGAGAAGAGAAAACGAGAAACCAAGAAAAGATAGAGATAGATAGATATATAGATAGATAGATAGAGAGAGAGAAAAGAAAACGAGAAACCAAAAAAAGAAACGAGAAAAACAAGTAAGTAGGTATTAAGTATTAAGCGGAAGCCGATCCGGTATTAATTGCAAAAAACGTGCAATTTGTAAACAGGAGGATTTTCTGGTTTACTGGTGTATATGTTCGCTTCTCAAAAATAATTACTCTATATTCTTTTTTTCTCTGCTCTTTTTGTTGACTGTAGTTAAAAAAAGAATACATTGCTTATTAAGACAGATGTTTACGTTTAACCGGACACGTTTTAGATACATCTAAACAAGAAATTTGCTGATATCTAATTCACGTGTGTTTCCTTACATATTAGAAAACATGTGCTCCATTATCAAAACATATTCTAACATATATTTTATTTTTTTTTTATACCGAACGATGAACTTTCTGTTTTTTTTCTCTTATTTAGATATAAGGCTTTTAGAATCCGTTTGCAAAATGGAGAAAAAACGAAGAGAAACGAAAATCAATCGGTCTTTTGTCTTGCATTATAGACCTGATCAAGCTACAATAAAGTAAATACTTTTTATATTTTTTCCCTTCGTATAAACAGATCACAATATTTTACAAATTCCCAGACTGGAAACATCATTTTAATCATAAGTAGTACACAGGCGCATGAAATGGTACTTTCAATTGGCATTATGTCTTTATTCTTTCGAAATATATGGATTTCCTCCTTTCAGTATCCCAAGATATTTTCTGCTCTTGGTGTTTCAGGATATTTCGTCCTCACAGTGTTTTAAGATATTTTCCCCCCTCCTAGTGTCTGAAGATAGACAAATAGACAGATGGTCGGATAGATAAGTAAATTGGCAGGCAGGTAGTTAGTTATAGGTGGAGATATATGAATGTCTAAAATTATTTTTAAAGATTTTCTCCAAATGCTTCGAAACGATGCTTGAAGTTATTTTAAAGACGAATTTCTCTCACATTGTTAGAAGACAGATTTTTTTCCTCCCAATTTCTCCAAAAGTAGATTCAAGTCCGATTTCCCCCTCCCAGTGTTTTGAAAAAGATCTTCTCCTCCCAATATTTTAAGACCGATTTTCCCCTCTAAAAGTTTCAAGATATATATCTTATCACAAATCTCCTCCTCCTAATATTTTAAGACCGATTCTCCCCTCTAAAAGCTTCAAGATATATTTCCTATCACAAATCACCTCATCCCAATATTTTAAGACCGATTTTCCCCCTAAAAGTTTCAAGATACATTTCCTATCGCAAATCTCATCCCAATATTTTAAGACCGATTTCCCCCCCTTTCACAGTGTTCCAAGACATTCACGTCATGATCATCATCGGTTTTGGTTTCCTCATGACCTTCCTGAAGAGATATGGATTCTCCGCCGTCAGCCTGAACCTCCTGCTGTCCTCCCTAACACTCCAGGTGGCCATACTCGTCGACGGCATAGCCAGGTCCAGGGGAGGCTATATCAAGCTCAATATTTTAACGTGAGTGAGCAACAGGTGATGCTGGCAATGTCTGGGGTGTTCCCTTGCATAGGAGAATACGTGGGGGGACGGTAGCAGTGTAATATAAAGTATAAATATGTAGACGTGTATGTATATGCATATTTGAATATGTGTATTTTAAAGAGGAGATATTTAGACAAATTTAGATATTAACATTAAAATGTTACGAAATTGATAGATGAATTGTTATACGTGTGTCGTATAGATATCAATATATTCGACAAAGGGGCAGCAGATTATTGTGCCTTATATTGGGGGAATACAAGTTTAACAACGATTAACAGTGAATTACTTTGAATTCTTAAAAAGTTAATGATAGAGTTAAATACTTATCAAGACTCAAGTGAAGTTGGTAAGACGATAATGTTGTTGATAAGACGTAATAATAAGTTAATAAGACAATGATAAGTTAAGTTAATGGCAATAATGTTAAGTTAATGAGACGATATTTTAATAAGACATAATGAATTAATGAAAGAAGTGCGATAGAATGAGAGAGAAAAGAGGACAAAACAACAAAGAAAAAATGTATATAACGTAAAGTATACACTTAGGTACAACCTTAGAAAATTTAGAAAAAAAGGCAAGAATTTAGGTTACAGCCTTTTAGGAGAAGTTAGAAAGTAATGTAAGAGTTTAGATTGTGTAGACTTACCCTCTGCTTTCCACTCGTCCCTCCCTCCCTGTTCGCCCTTCCTATCCTCCTTCCTCCCTCCCCTTCCCCCTCTTCTCCCGCCCTCAACTCCCTCCTACCTTCCCTTTTCGCTCGTCCTTCCTCCTTCCCCTCTTCCTCCCGTCCTTTCTTCCCTTTTCGCCCTTCCTTCCTCCCTTTCTCTCCCCTCTCCCTATCTCTTCACCCTTCCCCTTCCCCTTCCCCTCTCCCTCCCTTTTTGATTTCCACTTTTCTTCCTCCCTTCCCTCCCCTCTCATTATCTTTTCGCCCTTCCCCCTTCTCCCACCCATCCCTCCCCTTTCGCCCTTCCTCTTTCCTCCCTTCCATTCCCTCCTCTCTCCCTGTCTTTTCACCCCTCTCTCCTTTCCTCCCTTTCCTTCCCTCTCCTTATTTCCCCCCCTTCCCCTTCCCTTCCCTGCCCTCTCCCTATTTCCCCCCCCCTTCCCTTCCTTCCTCCCATCTTTCCTTCCTTCCCCTTCCTTCCTCCCATCTTTCCCTCCTTCCCTCCCTTCCCCCTCCCTCCTTTCCTCCCTTTCCTTCCCTCTCCTTATTTTTCCCCCTTCCCCTTCCCTTCCCTGCCCTCTCCCTATTCCCCCCCCTTTCCCTTCCTTCCTCCCATCTTTCCTTCCTTCCCCTTCCTTCCTCCCATCTTTCCCTCCTTCCCTCCCTTCCCCATCCCTCCTTTCCTTTCCTGCCCTCTCCCTATTTCTACCCCCTTCCCCTTTCTCCCACCTTCCCTTCCCCATCCCTCCTTTCCTTCCCTGCCCTCTCCCTATTACTTCCCCCTTCCCCTTCCTCCTTCCCTCACTTCCCCCTCCCTCCTTTCCTCCCTTTCCTTCCCTGCCTTCTCCCTATTTCTTCCCCCTTCCCCTTTTCCTTCCTCCCACCCTTCCTTCCCTCCCCGTCTGCCCCCCCCCCCCCATCCCACCACAGCCTGATGGAGGCGGAGTTCGCGTGCGCCACCGTCCTCATCTCCTTCGGCGCCGTCCTCGGGAAGGTGTCGGCCACGCAGCTGGTCCTCGCGGTGCTCCTCGAGGTCCCGGCGTGGGTCGTCAATAAGTACGTCGGGGTCGAGGTCCTCGGAGTCGTCGATCTGGGAGGTACGTTTTTTTTTTTTTTTTGAAACTTCGAGGAGAGGAGGGGAGGGGAGGGGTTTTCCGTTTGTGTGTCTCTCTTTCTTTTTCTTTTCTTTTTTTTTTTTTTTCGTTTGGGTTTCTCTTTTTTTATCTGTTGGTTACTCGTTCTTTTTTTTGTCTCGTATTTTTCTGATATAGATATAGATGTTCACATGTATATATACATATATATATGCTTATATATATATATATATATATATATATATATATGTATGTATATATATATATATATATATATATATATATATATATATATATATATATATATATATAAAACCCACACACATACACACGTGTGTGTGTGCGTATATTGATTTATCTGTTTATATACACGCACTCACATACACGCACGCACCCCCGAGAGCCCCCTCCCCCGCCGAGGCGACGCGAGCCCCGAGCGCCAGCCCTGACCAATGTTTCCTCCGAAGGGTCGATTCTCGTGCACGTCTTCGGGGCCTACTTCGGGCTGGCCATGTCGAGGGCCCTCTCCCGGCGCGTGTCTCCCATGGACCACGACCTCGAGGCCTCGACCTACTACTCAGACATCTTCTCGATGGTCGGTGAGTGTGAGGACTTTGTGGAAAGACTTAATTTGTGGAAAGACAATTATTAAAAGACTAAATTAAAAGTTAATTAATAAGACTTGACCCTTTTAGCGGTGTCAATCAAATGCTTATATGGCATTGTCCCTTACGTTTTTTATCATCATTTCCCCCAAAGTACCTATTTAAGAATACAAATTTTCATTCATTTTTTTTCTTGCAAATACATGCCATAAAATAAACAAACATCATGGTATCGAATTCGAAATTAGAGTGGCATCCTTTTTTTTCGAATTCCCCCGTTTTGACGTAAATGCATTCGGCCTCCGTTCATGAATACTAATGGTCTCCGTATTGAATTTCCACGAGTAAACAATGCCCTTTGATAGTTCCTGGTTCTGCGCCCTCCAATTCCCTCGTGAGTGGCGGACAGTTTTCAGTGTAACAGAATGTCAATGTGTAAAACTCAGCGCGAGGGAACTAGATAATTATTGCTCACAAAACATACTTTCTGTTTGTCATTTCGCTTGTATTGACTTTCCACACTCATTGCAGCCTCTTTGTTATCGGCATTTCGGTCCGTTATTTCAATTGTATCTGATTAAAAAAAAACATTGTTAATAGATATATGAAAAAAAGACTGGTTATCAGAGAAAGAATGTTAAAGAGATATCATATTACAATGCACGAACCACACTTTAAAACGATGGAGAGAGAGAAACTACGATATGTGATGGAAAAAAATCAAATCCTAATATCAGAACGTGAAGAACACATCAAAACAGAAGCGAACAAAAGAACCGCATATTATGAAATTATGAGAATACATAATTCAAAAGGAGCAAAAATGTACGATTGCCCATGAAAAACGTAGTGCAAAAATATGAATCAAACGACCTCATATTACAAAAAAAAGAAAAAAAAAGAAAAAAAACATAAAAAACATGAATCAAACCTCATATTGCAAAAAAAAAAAAAAAAAAAAAACATGAATCAAACGACCTCATATTGCAAAAAAAAAAGAAAAAAAAAGAAAAAGAAAAGAATCAAACGACCTCATATTGAAAAAAAGTGTGCCAATAACACATGACCACTTATCATTGTTCTTCGCAGGGACAACCTTCCTGTGGGTGTTCTGGCCTTCCTTCAACGCCGTGTTAGGGACAGAGAGAGGAGCTGGAAGAGCGGTCATCAACACTTACCTTGCTCTCGCCGCAGCTGTGGTCGCGGCCTTCGTCACCTCTGCTTGGAAAAATGAGTGAGGGAAAATGAGTGAGGGAAAATGAGTGAGGGAAAATGAGTGAGGGAAAATGAATAGGGGAAAGGAGTGAGGGGAAATGAGTGAGGGAAAATGAGTAAGGGAAAATGGGTGAGGGAAAATGAGTAAAGCAAAATAAGGTGAAATGAGTAAAGCAATGAGTAAGGCAAAATGAGTAAAGTAATGAGTAAGGCAAAATGAGTAAAGCAAAATAAGGCAAAATGAGTAAAGCAAAATAAGGCAAAATGAGTACAGCAAAATAAGGCAAAATGAGTAAAGCAAAATAAGGCAAAATGAGTAAGACAAAATGAGTAAGGCACAAGCAAACACCCGGACCCGTTCCCTTCTGCCCCCCCCTCCCCCCCCTCCCCTCGCACCCAGGGGTAATAACAAGGGCTGCGGCGCCGGCATAAAATATGGACTATATATTTCAAAGCAGATAATGAGAAAATGGTGAATGTCCGACCGGGCTCACGTGCCTTGGCTCAGTCCCCCCTAAACTGATGGCTGGGGACGCGTTTCTCGCTCTTCCTGTCCCTTTCTCTCCCTTTTTTTCGTATTTCGGTCTGCGGTTTCGTGTTTATTCGTCCGGGTGGGAAATTTTCAAGATGGGAAATTCTAAAGGTTGGGAGATTTTAAAGGGAGGGAAATCTTTAAGGGGGTGGGACCTTTAAAGGGAGGGAAACTTTAAAGGGAGAGAAAATATAAAAGGGAGAGAAAATATAAAAGGGAGAGAAAATTTAAAAGGGAGAGAAAATATAAAAAGGAGGGAAATTTTAAAGAGAGGGAAACCTTTAAGGGAGGGAAACTTTAAAGGGAGACAAAATATATAAGGGAGAGATTAATTTAAAAGGAGGGAACCTTTAAAGGGAGAGAAAATATAAAAAGGAGGGAAATTTTAAAGGGAGGGAAACTTTAAAAGGCGGGAAACTTAAAACAAGAAACACGTACCCCCCATTACCCTTGACATTACTCGAAATAACAAGCGAAAAAGAATTCGCGAACTTATCATCAAACGCGACTTGGAATTAAGTTCAGTGCATCTCTAATAATTACTGATATTAATAAGTATCATTGACATTAATAAAATTCACAGGTGATTTTGTCGGGACCTTTTGAATTGTCAGGATATTCATCGGGGTTGAGAAACGCGATACGGCAATTCACGAAACGATAAAGAGAAAGATGAGATAAAGAGAAAGATAAAAAAAATAAAGATAATGATAAGAAAATAAAGATAGAGAAATAGATAAAGAGAAAGATAAAAAGAATAAAGAGACAGATAAAAAATAAAGATAAAAAAGATAAAGATAAAAAATAAAGATAAAGATGAAAATAAAGATAAAGATAAAAATAAAGATAAAGATACAATAATGACATAGAAAGATAAAAAATAAAGAGAGATAAAAGAGTAAAGAGAAAGATAAAAAATAAAGAGAAAGATAAAAAACAAAGAGAAAGGTAAGAAAAAATAAAGAGAAAGATAAAATAATTAAGAGAAAGAAAAAAAAAATAAAGAGAAAGATTAGAAAATAAGGAGAAAGATAAACAACAAAGAGATTCGTCAGTCAGTTATCTTGGAATAGAAGAAATGGAATGCTGTCTTTGCCTTTGATTTGATTGAGAAGAGATATTTCCTTGAATTGTATAAGCACCGGAAATGATCATGAAAAGTTTGATGAAATGTTATAAAAAAAAGGAGGAAGGTCAGATATGTTCAGCAAAGAAAATTCGAGAAAGAAATGAAAATGTTGATTTACTTATGTATTGATTCGTTCGTTGTCTTTCTCTCCCTTTCTGTCTTTCTATCTTTCTCTCTCTCTCTCTCTCTCTCTCTTGCTTTCTCTCTCTCCCCCCTCTCTCTTTTCCTTTCTCTCTCCCCCCTCTCACTTTTCTCTCTTTCTCCCTCCCTCCTTCGCTACCTCTTCTCCTTCTCTCTCCCTCCTTCCTTCGCTACCTTCTCCCTCCCTTCACCTCTCCATCGCTACCCCTTCTCCCTCCCTCCATCTCTCCATCCCTCCCTCGCTACCCCTTCTCCCTCCCTCCATCTCTCCATCCCTCCCTCGCTACCCCTTCTCCCTCCCTCCATCTCTCCATCCCTCCCTCGCTATCCCTTCTCCCTCCCTCCATCTCTCCCTCCCTCCCTCGCTACCCCTTCTCCCTCCCTCCATCTCTCCCTCCCTCCCTCGCTATCCCTTCTCCCTCCCTCCATCTCTCCATCCCTCCCTCGCTACCCCTTCTCCCTCCCTCCATCTCTCCATCCCTCCCTCGCTACCCCTTCTCCCTCCCTCCATCTCTCCATCCCTCCCTCGCTATCCCTTCTCCCTCCCTCCATCTCTCCATCCCTCCCTCGCTACCCCTTCTCCCTCCCTCCATCTCTCCATCCCTCCCTCGCTATCCCTTCTCCCTCCCTCCATCTCTCCATCCCTCCCTCGCTACCCCTTCTCCCTCCCTCCCTCTCTCCCTCCCTCCCTCGCTATCCCTTCTCCCTTCCTCCATCTCTCCATCCCTCCCTCGCTACCCCTTCTCCCTCTCTCCATCTCTCCCTCCCTCCCTCGCTATCCCTTCTCCCTCCCTCCATCTCTCCATCCCTCCCTCGCTATCCCTTCTCCCTTCCTCCATCTCTCCATCCCTCCCTCGCTCCCCCTTCTCCCTCTCTCTCCCTCTTTCTCAAATTCATGGCTTAAAACGACTTTATCAAAGAATCGCAGGCAGATTCATCCTCATCTCATGAGTTATTCGTAGCCAGGAAATCATTTTTATAAAGTTTATATAAACACGAAAACAAGCGAATATCAGTCTTGAAATCCTATGCAAAATGTTTTGTATGATGTACTGGACATATTCTCTTTATTTATTTTAGCAATTCCCTGTCGTCCGAATATAGTCGTTGCTTTCGAATTGATAAGCATCATCATTATCATTATTATTACCATTATCATTTTTATCATCATTATCATCATCATCATCATCATCATTATTATTATTATCATTATTATCATTATTATTATTATTATTTTTATTATCATTATTATTATTATTATTATTATCATTATTATTATCATTATTGTCATCATTATCATTATTGTCATCCTTATCATCATATCATTATCATTATCATTATCATTATTATTGTCATTACTGCTACAACTACTTTCATTTTAATCATCTATATGATTATCATTATCGTTATTATTATTATCATTACTGCTGCTATTGCAGTTATCATCATTATTGTTGTTATTATCATTATCATCATTATTATGATTATTATTATCATTATCATTATTATCATTATAATGAATGCTGTCATTATCATTACCATTATCATTATTATTACTATTATTATTATTTCATCATTATTACCATTGTTGTTAAGAATAATTGTAGTAAAAATAATTAGGATAATATTATCATTATTATTATCAGTATCATCAGTAGTAGTATCATTATTGTTATTACTGTATTGCCATTAGTTTTCTTACTATTACCATCATTATTGCTATCATTATCATTATCATCGTCATTATCACCATTATCATCATCATTATCATCGTCATCATCATCTTTATATATCTATTTACCTTCCATCCTGTCTGTTAATCTGTGTATTTCTACTGAGAGAATATCTGCATCATTCAGGTAAAGAGAAATATCACTTCGATGTTTACTAGGCCTATTTAATCTCATTACATCACTAATCGGTCATTATGTAAAGAGGATTTGGAAAATTCACGCTAACAAAAAATCACAGAAAAAAATGTAAATCCATGATTGCAAAGGGAAATATTTCTAGAATTAATTTGGAAATCTAGCAAATCTAGCAGCACAGGGGAACCTACAGAATAAATGTTGTTTTTCCCGTTTTCTATGTTGTTGATATGTACTGTATACATAGGTAGTGGGAATTTCAGCGGGGACTATGGTAAATGGTGATGTCAGTGATAGGAATGGATAATGTGATAATGATAATAATAATAATGTTGGTATTACCGCTGATGGTATTGATACTGATAAAAGTATTTACGACAAAGGCAACAATAAGAATGGTAATGACAATAATGTTAATGTAATGGTAATGGTAGTGATAATGATAATTATGATGATAATGATGGTAATAATGGTAATGATAATTAGAACGATAATAACAATAGTAACGATGATAATAACAGTACAAACAACAACAATAATTATGATAATAATAATGATAATAATGATGAGCAATAAAAACATCATAATGATAATGACAGTAATAATAATAATAGCAATGATAATTATATCAACAATGAAAGTGTTAACAGTGATGATAAATAAAACAGTGATAATGAAGATGATGATAATGACATGATGATGGTAGTAATAGTAATGATAATGATAACTATGATAATGAAAATGGTAAAACTAATAACGATATAATAATAATAACAATAAAATCATCGTAACAACAAAACTAAACCCATATTTGTGAAAGTAATGATGATAATGATAATAATGATAATAACTACCATTTTTTGTTACTGCTATTGCTCTATTATCATAATCATTATTGGTGTTTCTCTCATGCGGATGATAGCAATTTTCATAAAAAAAGTTATTGCTTTTATTACCTCCGCCAAGAAGATTATGTTTTTGGAAGGGTTGACTAGTAGTATAAAAAATGTTATAAATAGATTTTTTATTATCACTTATTATCTTTTTTATCTTTTTATTTTTATTTATTTATTTTATTTTTACCTTTATCTTTTTATTTTAATTTATTTATTTTATGTTTACCTTTATCTTTTATTCTATTTTATTTGATTTTATTTGTTACCAGAAGCGTGTCTCACTCATTCTTATCATATCATATTCACTCTCGCTAACCTGACCCATTACTGATTTGTTAAAATTGTTATTCTATAAAAGCATTTGACAAAAAAGAAAAAAAATACGTTTAACAAGAGATTGCATGTTTATTCAAATGTTGGAAAATGAAAAGGTATATATATATTTTTCATGATTTTTTTTTTTTACAGACAGATGAAGAAGAAATGGTTTTATTGTTATTCTTATCATGATTGTTATCGTCAGTTGCAATGTTTTCGTTGTTATCAATTCCATCTTCATGACTGTCATTTTCTTCGCTTGTATTTGATTTTAACAATAATAATGATAATAATGATATTAGCAATAATAATGATAATAGTGATAATGACAGTAATGAGGATAATGATAGTAATGATAACAATGCCATACCACATACTTCAACCACATACCTCATATTTCACCCCAATCCCCCATACCTCATTCACATCCATCTTACTACATCTACAAACCTCATTCTTCCCAAACCTCATTCTCGAACAACATATTACTCATATACATCACACTATGGCAACATGCATCACATTTCACCCACTCGCCCAATCCTTCACCCACGTTCCTCATACTTCACAGACTCGCCTCATCCTTCACCCACGTTCCTCATACTTCACAGACTCGCCTCATCCTTCACAGACTCGCCTCATCCTTCACCCCTCGCCTCATACTTCACCCACTCGCCTCATCCTTCACCCACGTTCCTCATACTTCACAGACTCGCCTCATCCTTCACCCACGTTCCTCATACTTCACAGACTCGCCTCATCCTTCACCCCCTCGCCTCATACTTCACCCACTCGCCTCATCCTTCACCCACGTTCCTCATACTTCACAGACTCGCCTCATCCTTCACCCACGTTCCTCATACTTCACAGACTCGCCTCATCCTTCACCCCCTCGCCTCATCCTTCACCCACTCGCCTCATCCTTCACCCACGTTCCTCATACTTTACAGACTCGCCTCATACTTCAACCACGTCCCTCATATTTCACCATCAGGAGGAACAAATGGGAGATGGTCCACGTGCAGAATGCCACACTGGCCGGGGGCGTGGCAGTGGGTGCGGTGGCGGACCTCATGCTGCAACCCTGGGGCGCCCTCATACTCGGGTTTCTCGCGGGGTTGCTGTCAACTCTAGGCTACATGGACCTCCAGGTATGTGGTGTGGTAATTCTTCCTCTGTTTGTTTTTT
>NC_091549.1:12906761-12909261 GCF_042767895.1 Penaeus vannamei
ACGTGTTCTTAAATAAGAGTGCAGCCACATCAGTTTATCACTCCTGCCCATCAGTATTCAATCAATCCATATAGGAGATTTAGAACCTCTTATAGCGGGAGACCAAATTGATTTTGTTTCAAATGTTTAGGTCGCCTATTATATCATATCATATATATATATATATCTATATATATTACGTATATATGTGTCATATAGATAAATGTATTTGGAACATAATGTAAGACAAGACGAAACTCCCAATGCACTTTGTATTTTAGATTATTTTACAGGCATGCATATTAACCCTATCTAACCCCTGTGCAGACTACGTATTTCAAGATATAATATGTTATATCTCAGTTCTATCAATATACACACTTCACTAACGAGTTGTTCCCCCTGACTATACTCCCACCGCTCTATCCCACGCTCCGCCACGCGCACCCACAACCAAGCGACAGAACCTACCCCTGTGTTTCCTTCTAGCCTGTACACTCAGTACCCGATGATGGCGCCGATGGGGAACACCTCGGCCCTGCAGGAGCTCTTGGAGGAGATCCCCGACGCCTCAGCGGGCTCCGCCAGGACCAGCGCCCAGCAGGCTCTGTGCCAGGGCCTCGCACTCCTGCTCTCGACGCTCCTCGCCGGGGTCGCTGGCACTGTCACAGGTGGGTGAGGGGCTCGCAGCGGGGGACCTCGGCGCGTTTGGCTTGTCTGACGCTTGGCATACGTGTATCCCTCCAAGTACATACACAACAATAACGCGCATATACACAAATATCCAGATACATACAGACAACAAACACACAAACAATGTATACATACGCATAAAACAAAACACACAAACAATGTATACATACACATAAAACAAACACACACAAACAATGTATACATACACATAAAACAAACACACAAACAATGTATACATACACATAAAACGAACACACAAACAATGTATACATACACATAAAACAAACACACACAAACAATGCATACATACACATAAAACAAACACACACAAACAATGTATACATACACATAAAACAAACACACAAACAATGCATACATACACATAAAACAAACACACACAAACAATGTATACATACACATAAAACAAACACACAAACAATGTATACATACACATAAAACAAACACACACAAACAATGTATACATACACATAAAACAAACACACACAAACAATGTATACATAGACATAAAACAAACACACACAAACAACGTATACATACACATAAAACAAACACACACAAACAATGTATACATACACATAAAACAAACACACACAAACAATGTATACATACACATAAAACAAACACACACAAACAATGTATACATACACATAAAACGAACACACATACAATGTATACATACACATAAAACAAACACACACAAACAATGTATACATACACATAAAACAAACACACACAAACAATGTATACATACACATAAAACAAACGCACACACTATATTTAAACACACACAGTATCTATCTTTATCTATGTCTATCTGCCTACCTACCTACCTAATTACCCATCTAAGCATCTATCTATTTATCTATATTTTTGTGTGTAGGTATCTATTAGTGCGTGTGAATAAGCACACATATGTATATTTATATGTATGATATGTATGTTTATATATACGCACATACACACTCATTGCCATGCATAGATACCTAACGTACCTATAGTTATCAATTAACATAATTAATAGCTTTTCACGGGATGAATCTCTAAACATGTAGACATTATTGACTTCAGTTCAGACTCAAATGAAATACTTTGCATAGCATCGGTAGCAATTATCTGTTGGGTTAAAAAATCGTTATATTGTACTGGTGTTTTTTAAAGTCTTGTTAAAAAAAAAATCATAATTAAAAGTTACTGAAGCATCCTTCTCTACCATTTACGGTCACTGAAACACCCTCTCCTACCATTATGTCACTGAAGCATCCTCCTTTACCGTTAAGGACCACATGAAGCACCCTCCTGTACCATTATGTCACTGAAGCATCCTCTCCTACCATTATAAGTCACAGAAGCACCCTCCTCTACCATTAGTGGTCAGTGAATCACCCTCCCCAACCATGAAGCTGTTACTCAAACACCTTCCCTTACGATTCAGGGTTACTGAAGCGCCCTCCTCTCTCCCCTCAGGGTTGCTGCTCACCTGTGGAAGCACCTGCGAATCCCCGAGGCAAGACCAGCTGTTCGCCGACGACCCCTGGTGGGAGGTGCCAGACGCCGACGCGGTGATGGAGGGTGGGTCGAATGGGAGGGACTCGGGGAAGCTTTTCAGTATTCAGATTCCGCCGCGGGTGGAGGGTGGAGGGAGGAAGATCATGTGAGGAGGGAGGGAGGGAGGGAGAGGAAGGGAGGAGGGAGGGGAAGGGAAGAGGGAGGGGGAGGGAGGGTAAAGGAGGAGGGGGAAGAAAGGAGGGAGGGAGGGTAAAGGAAGAGGGAGGGAGGGAGGATGAAGGAGGAGGGAGGGAGGATGAAG
>NC_091549.1:12929261-12931761 GCF_042767895.1 Penaeus vannamei
AATAAGGATAAATGATAATAGTAATAATAATATTTATGATAATAAAGATAACAATAATGATAACGATAAGAATACCATTGATAATAAATAAACTGACAATAATAATATAGATAATAATGATAATAGAAATAATAATAAGGATAATAATAATGATAATAAAACAATAATGATAACAATAATAATGATCATAATAAGAAAAATGATAATGATAATATTAATGATAATAATAGAATAGTCATAGTAATGATAAGGATGATAATGATGATAATGATAACAATGATAATGATTTTGTTATGATACATCGCATATTATTTTTTTCTTTCTATTTAACATTTTATTATTATTATTATTATTATTATCTTATCATCATTATTCTATCATTTGCTTCGCACTTTCTAGTTTATTTTTTTCACTCGTGCAATTTTATGTTATTCTATTTATTACCATTATTCTTTTCTTTCCTTTTTAAGTTTATTTTACATCGCATTTTTTATTTCATATCGCGTTGATTCGCTTTTCTTATTTGATTTCATTTTCTATTTTTCATTCATTTCGCATTTCATGTTTTGTATTTATTTCGCAGTTTTACAATCTCTTTCAAACTCTCTATTTGGTCTTATCGCACTTGTATCTATTTCGCATTTTTTCTTTCTCTGTCGCACTCTTCTATTTCGATTCTTTATCTTTTATTCATTTCGCAATTTTTCTTTTTCTCTTTCGAACTGTTTACTATTTCGTATTTTTTTTACTTTCTAGCTATTGGCCTGTTCTTCTTCCTTATTGCTTCTTCTTTTTACTTCACCTATTTCCGTTTGCTTACCTGTTCGAATTTATATATCAAAACACAATATACACATATGGATTAGATTTCTAGTTCCCAAGACGTAGAATGACACATACCCAATGGCACAACTAGGTAGAATAGACGTATATATTAAATGGAATAAATATAGGGCCGTTTGCAGTCAGCAGTCAAAGTGATATTCATTGCCCAAGGGAACATCACACTAGGCTTGGATCTCGAACCCTCAAACTGAAATCTCCCCCCTCGAGGGAGAGGGAGAGGGAGAGGGAGAGGGAGAGGGAGAGGGAGAGGGAGACAATGTTTTATAAAATACATAAATTTGTTATATAAAATATATATAAAATTGTACATGAGCGAAAAATAAACTAGAAAGTGCAAAGCAAATGATAGAATAATACTGATAATGATAAGATAATAAAGATAAAAAGTTTGAAATGAAGAGAGAGAGAGAGAGAAAGAAAGAGATAGTTGAGTGTGTGCATGCGTATACGTGTGTGTGTGTGTGTGTGTGTGTTTGCGTGTGTGCATACACATGCATACATGCATATGCATGTACGTCTATGAATGTTCGTGTGTATGGTTAAGAGAGTAGGTGTGTGTGTACATGAGTGTGTGTATACGTTAGAGCAGTGGTCGGCAACCTTCCTATCAATAACCTTGCGTGCCATTTTTTTTCAGCACTGTATACCCAAGTGTATTTTCCTGCACATGAATAACATAAATGTAATATTTGTGTAGCATACAGTATTCTTTGTAACAAAAAAATACATATATTTTATAATTTTCGATATATACTCACCATATAGATATCTGGGCACACCGTTGTAAGCCTGCTGCGATGGGGGCTGAGGGTATGACCATAATATTGAGTCTCTCTCTCTCTCTCTCTCTCTCTCTCTCTCTCGCTCTCTCTCTCTCTTTCTCCTATTATTTTGCTGCTTAACTTTTTCCTTTGCTCCTCTGAATCACATGTCGTGCCATAGACAAGCGCTTTGCGTGGCAAGTCTGGCATTCGTAGCTTAGGTTGCCGACCTCTGCGTTAGTGTGTAAACGTGTGTATGTGTATGGGTGTGCATATATGTTTTTTGTGAACATGTTTGTATGTGTGTACGACTGTATGTGTAAGTGAATATGCGTGTACGTGTGTGCTTAGGTAACTATATGACGGAAAATGTGTGTGTTTGTGGGTACGCATATGTAAGGGTAACTATATGTCTGAGTGTGTGTGTTTGTGTGCTCGTATGTGTGCACGTATGTGTATGTATGATGCCCGGGGTCAACTTCTTGATCGAATGAAATAAACACTTTATTAGATTTAAATACTCTTTCCCTACTTTGATTGAATGCCACCCCCCCCCCACCGTCAATACTCGCCCCCCTCTTCACGCCACTGACTTAGAACAAACAAATAAACAAAAAGCGATAAAATTTTATTAATAAAAAAAAATATATGTATATATTTTATATAAATATATATATATATATATATATATATATATATATATATATCAGGACAATTATTATATTTACTGGAGAAATGTGAAGAACTATCAAAATATTGTAGACATTTTGGATGATACAGTCAGCTAACTTTTATCTGCACAAAAGAAATCTTAATGGCTGGTTTACAGTTTTCAATATTTTCTCAAATGTACAAAATATACACTTTTTGGATTCTCACCTCCCCCCTCCACC
>NC_091549.1:12936761-12939261 GCF_042767895.1 Penaeus vannamei
ACATAACAATCTTCTTATGCATCAAATTACTGCAGTGATGTCAAGTGATATTAAACTGCAGATATTACATTTCTATATATAGCGTGCACTGCTGTATCTCGCTCATTAAAATCGGAACGAAATAGTGCACTGAACTCAGAAATAGAAATAGGTAGCTGAGAGATTGATAATCAACACCTCATTAGAAATCAGAAGCGATTCACATTTATTCTTTTGTCATTTGGTAAAAAGAATGAGACTTCAGGTACTTTTTCTGATTTTTTTTTTAAATTTTTTTATGGGTTTATTCGTAAATATTAACTTCTATCTTTATTCATTTTAATAGGGTACAGAGATCTATCACTCTCCACTAGCAAATATAATGAACAAGTGCGTAATAATTACATCAATTTTACTAATAAGCTGATATCCCTGTGACATCTAGATAGCCATAACTGAACCGTAAATCTATAATTGGATATTCATGTTAGAGAGATATCCAGTGAAAAGTACTGAGGCCAATGGTATTCCCGGATATATATCCAGCAGATATCATGTCTGAGCTTCAAGTGTGAGTGATTTGCAGGAATCTGTAATGTGCACATGTTGAAATAGAATATGTTGTGATATCTTCAGAGGGAGGCGCTTATGTCACGTTTCGACTGAAGATTCTGCAGAACTGTGTGCTGTATTTGTCTGTTCAGGATTTATTGGAAATAGGTCAGATGCATCTCTTTTTCTGTGAAGTGATTCATTCTCATTCGTACGCGTATACGTTCATATCACTTTGCGGACATACTCATACACACACACATATATATACGTGTGTGTGTGTGTGTGTGTGTGCGTATATGTATATAGGCATGTATATATGTACATATATTATATATATATAGCTATTTCTCTCTACCTATGTTTGTGTTTGTGTGTGCGCACGTACTGATATATACATGTACATATATTCTTAAATGGGTACACGCGCGTGAGAAAGAGGTACATTTCCCATACCTTTTAGTAAATCCCCCACTCCCCCCTATCCCTCCCCTATCCCCCCACCCCCCTACACCAGCACAGCCTTATGGACGTGAGCAAATGGAGTCTCTCGAGGTGACCGGAGTGAAATGGAGTCATTTTGTGTAATATGAGCGGAGAAAGTACATGGTGCCGAGTGATGGGGGTGCGAAGAAACAGCTTAATTTGCATATGTCTCTCATTCGTTTGGCCTTATTCCGTGACGCAGCCTTTGGCAGAGAACGTAAGAATCGCAGATGGATAATAAAGTGAATGTCGGTTTTCCACGGATTTGTATATTTTTTTCTTTTTTACTGATTTATCATCATTTCTCTTTCTATGTATTATCATATCCCTCGTTTACGTGAATTATGCGAGCCTGATGATCATGAGACTACTCGACGAAACGACCATATATGGTTGTAAACTCGTAGGAGGCTATTTCATTCTTAAAAAAAAAGCTGCTTTAACACAGATGCTCTTATTTCCTTTAGTATTGTAATATCGACCCTATTTTGTAATGTGAAAAAGGACGTTTTTAAAGATAATGGGATAATCGAGAACGCATTATTTCTATCGTATTTCCGATAAGAACTCGAGGATGTCTTATAATATCTCACTGGAGAAGAAGAGAGATAAGAAGAGGGAGAAGAAGAAGAAGGAATGGTAGAAGGAGCATAAAAATAAGAATAAGACGAAGAAATAAAAAGAAGTAGAAAAAGAATAGAAGGAAAGAAGAAGGAAAGAATAAGGTGAAAAGAAGAAGATGAGAAGAAAAATAAGAAAAGTAAATAATAAGAAGAAAAGAAGAAGAATGAAAGAAGAAGGGAAAAACGAAAATAGAAGAAGAAAATAATAAGAAAAAGAAAAATGATAATAAGAAGAAACAGGAAAGAACTGAAGAAACGAAAAAAGAAAAAGAAAGAAAGAGAGAGAGAAAGAAAGAAAAAAAGAATAACGACGACATAATCAAATCCCTTTATCAATCAAGAAAAATAAAGCCCTATCAAAGTTTTTTTGACCGCCGTATAACCGGTTCCCTAGACATGTAACCGCGCATGTCACAATTCCTTTAGTTTCTCCTCCAAATCGCGCACAGAAAACGAGCGAGGAGGACTTGAGCGCTGTCCCGTAGACCGGTGGTTCCCAAGCCCTTGTCCCGAACCAAATGACGGCCACCAGGGCTTTTCTAAGGGTCGCCAGAGGGTCTTGAAAGAAGGTGGATATGTCTGTTATAGTTAAAGTTTTTATTTATTATTTTTTGTCAACACTTGTTTATTGAAATTCAGTGTGTTGGTAATAGAAACATAAAAGTATAGAATAACGTAAGCTATATCACTATATTGACTTAAACATTGCAAAAGCTTGTGCAGGCACTCGATAACGAAAAAGAAAGAGAAGAAAAGAAAACACACACACACACACACACATAAGCACACACACACACACACACACACACACACACACACACACACACACACACACACACACACACACACACACACACACA
>NC_091549.1:12971761-12974261 GCF_042767895.1 Penaeus vannamei
ACAATAATGATCATGATGATAATAATATTGATCATGATGATAATAACATTGATCATGATGATAATAACATTGATCATGATGATAATAACATTGATCATGATAATAATATTGATCATGATAATAATATTGATCATGATGATAATGATATTGATCATGATGGTAATAACATTGATCATGATAATAATATTGATCATGATGATAATAATATTGATCATGATGATAATAACATTGATCATGATGATAATAATGATCATGATGCCCTCTCTCTTCCTTCCTCCATCAAGCTCAAGCTTGAAGAAAATGCACAGGGCCTCCGTCAGGCGGCGAGGGCCCCAGGGCAAAGAACAGGGCCGCGCCCTCAGGGCCACATCCTCTTCAGGTGGGACACGCCTTTTTGAAATAGGAAATGCCCATTTTCCCCTTATACTTTTATACTAATATAAACTGTATGTTACTCGAACTTACAATCAAGAACTTGCATTCCAGAATATGTTACTAATATCACTTAACTTCAAAAATGTCGCTAGTTTGGCAGAAGATTGAAGACATTTTATGAACCACTCCCTTATTTCTAATCCTGTTAACGTTAACTGCTGTAACTTTGTTTCTGTATAAATACACCCTATACATTTAGTTTGTTGTTCTTGGGCTCAAATAAGCGGCTACTGTAAATTTTTACGGGCCCCGGGGTCGTTGCTCCCCCCCCTCCCCCTGTCGGTGGTCCTGCATATATATCCATATTTATACCGCTTTCAGGTACATGACATGTATTGCGGCGTTACATGAAGATATAGCATGATGCACAGTCCGTATCCATCAACAAACACAACTCAATCCACATACTGCCATCTCTGCGCGTGTCAACCTCGATTTTAAGTTCCATTACATATATATAGAGAGAGACGAACACACGGTACATATGTCAAGCCCGTGTTCGTACTTGCTCTGGCCGACTTCCGTAAACTTGATCTCCTGATTTGCATCTTCCTCTTGTTATTCCTCTTCTGCATCTTCCTCTTTTGTGCCTTCCTCTTCGTTTTCCTCTTCTACATCTTCTACGAACTTCTATATTCCCGTACAAGATTGTGCCAAATAACGAAGTCCAAACCTAATAGTAGTAATTGTTTATACAACGAAATCACTATATTACAGAACTTTAAGCATCTCCTGGATGGAAGTTATCCCATCAAGTCCTCAGTCTTTTGATATATATTAATTTTCTTTCTCTACAACGGAGGAAGAAAGTTAGTTTAATGTTTGGAAGAGACAGGAAGTAGATAAGTCCAATTGTACAATAAGATGGAAGTGAAAGTGTGAATAACTAAGTCCACACCTGTTGATAATAATTATTAATACAACGAAATCACCATATCACAGAACTTTAAACATCTGGATTTTAAGAAGTTCCTCCATCAAGTCCTCAGTCTTACGATATATATTATTTTCTTTCCGTGCGTTATACAAAAACGCTCAATGGTTGCGGAGAAACAAGAGATTGGTAACTAATGCTAAGTTGATGTGAAAGTGAAAGAAAATGAAAATTTATTAAAAAATTAAAATGTAGAATGATTTGGGGAGGATGAAAGAAGAAGAGTTTTTTTTTCGTAATATTTAATCAACTGTATAATGAAAAAAATGTATAAACATTCTGTATGATAATTGATAAGGTGTTTCTTTACATATATATATATATATATATATATATATATATATATATATATATATATATATATATATATATATATACATAGGGGAGGGAAAAGGGGGAGTGGGAGGAAGGAGGGAGGAAGAGGGAGTATGTATATATATACATATATATACGAACAAACGCACATGCATATTTACGTATATATATATTACCATTATCATCATGAGGATAGCATGATCTCCACTACCACCATCGTTATTGACATCAACACCGGTAACACACTACAACACATCTGACAACCCCCCCCCCCCAAAAAAAAAAAAAAAAAAAAAAAAAAAAACTGAATAGCAATTTCATCCCAGACTACAGACAGTAAACACTTGTTAATGAAACACGCAAGATGCAGATTCTTTATTTATTTATTTATATTTTTTTCCCTCCTTGGGGGTGGGGTGGGGGTGGGGGGAGTGTATATAGAATTCCGAAGAAGAGTTGGGAAAATCAATTCATTTTTTTTCTTTATTTTTCGAGTTTTTCATCATCTTCAGGATATCGGAATACGTCGCAGAATAGAACGACAAAGGATAGGGAGAAGGATAGTCTTGGATAAACAGAGGGGAGAGAGAAACTCGAGTACAAGGACTTGGAGGAATTGATGCTTGTGGCTTGAGGGGAGATATTTCTCTAAGAGGAGTTTCCGAGGGGAGAGTGGAGGGCGAGGGGCGAGGGGGGGAGTGCAGAGAGAGGGGAGAGTGGAGAATGAGGGATGAGATGAGAATGAGGGGAGAGTGGAGGGCGAGAAATGAGTAAAGGGCGAGGGGACAGTAGAAGGCGAGGGGAAAGTGAAGGGCG
>NC_091549.1:12986761-12994261 GCF_042767895.1 Penaeus vannamei
CTTTATACTCTCAGAAAATATATATTTAGATCCCATTAACCTGAAGTACACAAAACAACAGGTCAATAAACAACACAATAACAAAAAAACAGGAAAGAACATTGAGAGGAAACATGAATCTGTCCTTATTATCAGAAATATAGAAATGACAAAAACAAAAATCATGAGAAATCGGGAAAAAAGAGACAAAATGTTAATACCACGATACTGAGAGAGAGAGAGAGAAAAAAGATAACTGTATTATAAATAGTGATAAGCATCGCAACCGACACCATCCCTTCACTAAATCCACTTAAATGCCATTTTCCCGATTTTCCGATTACGAGCAGTTTTCAAGCAAATAAGGGAACCCAAGATTAAATGAAGTAAATGAATTAAATGCCACGTCATTGTTTGGAGATAGTTGTTAGCCAAAGATGGAGAGATGGCACTGGATGCAACAGATACGGGTTACTCATAAAAGGTCAACCCTCATGCAGTCAATGACTCCTTAATTTAATTACTAGCTGCATGAGGGGGTCATTTGAGGGGTCACATTAAACGAAGTGTCAGGAGGTCACTAATTATATGAGGGGGATCAGTTAAGGGGTCACTAATTACATGAGGGATCAGGGGGTCACTAATTACATTAGGGGTTAATTAAGAGATCACTAATTATATTAGGGGTCAATTAAGGGGTGATTAATTACATGAGGGGTCAATTAAGGGGTGATTAATTACATGAGGGGTCAATTAAGGGGTGACTAATTACATGAGGGGTCAATTAAGGGGCCACTGATTATACGAGGGGTCAGGGGGTCACTAATTATATGAGGGGTCAATTAAGGGGTCACTAATTATACGAGGGGTCGGGGTCACTAATTACATGAAGGGTCAGGGGGTCACTAATTACATGAGGGGTCAGAGTCACTGATTACATGAGAGGTCAGTTAAGAGGTCATTAATTACATGAGGGGGCAGGGGTGGTCACTGATTGCATGAAGGGTCAAGGGGTCTCACTGTGCGC
Organism: Penaeus vannamei; assembly: GCF_042767895.1. Classification (NCBI taxonomy): domain Eukaryota; kingdom Metazoa; phylum Arthropoda; class Malacostraca; order Decapoda; family Penaeidae; genus Penaeus; species Penaeus vannamei. The sequence continues at coordinate 12,987,768 of NC_091549.1, forward strand.
ATGAGGGGTTTGGGAATCACTCATAGTCTGCATGAGGGGTCAAGGGGTCGATGCACGAAAGGTCAACGAATCCTCACTCTGCCTCTAGGCTGAAGAGGTCATAGTCTACATCAGGGGTCCAGGGGTCACTCACAGTCTACATAAGGGGGTCAAAGTATCCCTCACTGTTTGCATAAAGTTCAAGGGATAACACTACCCACGTTAGGATTCAGGGGGTCATTCACTCCTTGCATAATAGGTCAGTGCTCCTCACTATCTACACGAGAGGTCAAAGTGGCGCTAACATTCTACACGAGAGGTCAAAGTGTCACTAGCTCACAATCTACACGAGAGGTCCCTCACAATCTGCAGAAGACACAAAGAAGTGCGTCACAATCTACAGAAGACATCAGGAACTCCCTCACAATCTGCAGAAGACACCAAGAAGTCCCTCACAATCTGCAGAAGACACCAAGAAGTCCCTCACAATCTGCAGAAGACACCAAGAAGTCCCTCACAATCTGCAGAAGACACCAAGAAGTCCCTCACAATCTGCAGAAGACACCAAGAAGTCCCTCACAATCTGCAGAAGACACCAAGAAGTCCCTCACAATCTGCAGAAGACACCAAGAAGTCCCTCACAATCTGCAGAAGACACCAAGAAGTCCCTCACAATCTGCAGAAGACACCAAGAAGTCCCTCACAATCTGCAGAAGACACCAAGAAGTCCCTCACAATCTGCAGAAGACACCAAGAAGTCCCTCACAATCTGCAGAAGACACCAAGAAGTCCCTCACAATCTGCAGAAGACACCAAGAAGTCCCTCACAATCTGCAGAAGACACCAAGAAGTCCCTCACAATCTGCAGAAGACACCAAGAAGTCCCTCACAATCTGCAGAAGACACCAAGGGATTCACTTCGCTTTCACCATGAGTCAGGGACCGACCCAGCGCCATGCCACGGAGGCGGGTGTGGGCGGCTGCCTTCGACCCCCCCCCCCCCCACGCCCGCCAGCACGCAACGCCCCTCCGCCAACGCGACACGCCCCCGCAAACTGGGAAGGGCCAAAAATTTTCCCAAATTGGGGGAAGAAAAAAGAAAGAGAAGAAAAGAAGAAAGAGAAGAAAGAAGAAAGAGAAGAAAAGAAGGGGGAAAGAGAAGGGGGAAAAAAAGGGGGCAAAGGGGGGGGAAAAAAAGGGAAAAAAACAGAAGAAAAAGAAGAAAGAGAAGAAAAGAAGAAAGAGAAGAAAAAAGAAAGAAAACGAAAAAAAAAGAAGAAAAAAGAAAAAGAGAAAAAAAAAAAAAAAAAAAAAGAAAAGAAAAAAAAAAAAAAAAAAGAAAAAAAAAAAAAAGAAAAAAAAAAAAAAAAAAAAAAAAAAAAAAAAAAAAAAAAAAAAGGGAACAAGAAAAAGAAAAAACAAAAGAAAAACAAAAAAAAAAAAAAAAAAAAAAAAAAAAAAAAGAAGAAAAAAAAAGAAAAAAAAAAAAAAAGGAAAAAATAAACCAAAAAAAAAAAAAAAAAAATAAGAAAAAGAAAAACAAAAAAGAAAAAAAAAAAAAAAAAAAAAAAAAAAAAAAAAAGAAAAAAAAAACCCAAAAAAAAAAAAAAAAAAAAACAAAAAAAAAAGAAAAAAAAAAAAAAAAAAAAAAAAAAATAAAAAAAAAAAAAAAAAAAAAAAAAAAAAAAAAAAAAAGAAAAAGAAAAAAAAAAAAAAAAAAAAAAAAAAAAAAAAAAAAAAAGAAAAAAAAAAAAAAAAAGAAAAACAGGGAAGAAAAAAAAAAAAAAAAAGGGAAAAAAAAAAAAAAAAAAAAAAAGAGTCTAAACTAAAAAAAAAAAAAAAAAAAAAAAAAAAAAAAAAAAAAAAAAAAAAAAAAAAAAAAAAAAAAAAAAAAAAAAAAAAAAAAAAAAAATAGAAAAAAAAAAGGGGAAAAAAATAAAAATAAAAAAAAAAAAAAAAAAAGTAAAAAGGGGAATAGAAAAAAAAAAAAAAAAAAAAAAAAAAAAAAAAAAAAAAAAAAAGAAAAAAAAAGGAGAGAGATTGGGGTTTTGATACAGCTTTCTGGATAAACAGACAGATATAGATGTACATCCACCTATAGGTAGAGAATGAGCACAAAGTGCCGATTGGTTTACCTAATGTTCGCAATGCTATCCGTGGAAGTTTATAATCATACCTTCAGTTCGTTGAAAGTGGAAATATTGAGAGTACTACCATCTGCAAGGACACTCAAACAAACAAACATACAATCGAAACTAACAACAGAACCGAACAATACTCGACTATTAGATCGCTGAATTGCTTCATTATTCCGTTCGAAGTCAAGGACAACGCGGTGTTCGAACGGTGCTCATTATACACGAGGCTAGACAATGGAGATCACAACAAACGGCGCACGGGGAAGCTTGCCATTAAACGGGGATATAACAGAGAAAAATACGAAACGAAGAATTATGGTCAAGGTGCCTGAATGAGCGAAATCGTCGTTATTAAAAGGAGTTTGGGTATTGTAAGTTCGTGAGAGAAAAACTGCAAAAAAAAGACATGTGGAAAATATGGAAGGTATGTATTGTAAAGACACTTCCACAGAACAAGATATATTATAGTATATTGCAGTGCGATGAATAACATTTAGTGTGGAAAAGTTAATCAGAAATTTATGTCCATTTCTTTGGCTTGGGATGAATTAGAAGAATTACACCATGAGACTGTGACGAATATTGACTGAAATCGTGAAGCATATTAGCATAAAAGCGAAAAGAAGAGAGATGCACTTTCGAATGGAAATCTGAAAGAATTCATACTTGATACTGTGAGGGATATCATGAAAGGTCAAATGAGGATAATATAAACAAGTAACTGGGTTCAGTGAGAATTAACTGCTTCGTGTATTATTAGAGGGAATGTTAAGGGAAAATGCAATTACCAGAAATGCGAAATAGCGAAAGAGATTTTATATGAAGAATCACAATATACGCGTATAAACTTTAAGAATATAGCCATGAAGATTCATATTAATGCTACAAGAGGAATGAAACAAAAACGGCATAAAACAGCGGGAAAAGAGAGAGAAAGAAAATAAAAGAATATGGCACGTGGAAAGGGGCAGATTGTAACATAAGGCAAAATGTGATCTAAAATTACTATCACAATATAAAGTTTACTAAAGGAGGGAAGAGGGAAGAAGAAAGAGGGAAGAGGAAAGAGGCAAGAGGGAAATGGGAAGAGGGAAGAAGGAGGAGGAAAGCGAGGGAAGGAGGGTAGGAAGGAGGGAGAAAAAGGAGAGAGATAAAATGAGAGAGAGAGAGATAGAGAGAGAAAGAAGAAAGAAAGAAAGAGAAAGAGGAAAAGAGAAAGAAAGCAGGAAAGAGGAAAAGAGTTGAAAAAAGAAAGAGAAAGAAAGGAGGCAGAGAAGAGTGAGAAAGGAGAAGATGAGGAGAAAGCATGTTAAGAAAGCAAGAGGAGAAGAGAAAGAGAAAAAGACAGAAAGATAGAGAAAAATGAGAAAGTGATAGATAAAACAAAATAGCAGAAAAGATATCAAGTATGGATGAATATCGTCACGGTGCAATATATTTGACCGACTTCTATGATATCTCCGTCAGAAATGCACACATCAGAGAAATTGCAAAGCATATACACATTCATCAGACATGAACTGGAGAATGATCTGACATTCTTGAGTTTTCGGCTCATGTTTGATAAAAATGTATACTTTGTAATTTCACTGATGTATCTATATCTGCTGGAAATGTAATCGAAACCGGTTAAATATATCTCTTGTGTTTTAAAGATATTTATTCTCAGTCATACATTTTCTCTATTTGTCGTAGATAAATAAAAAGACATGCAGATTGATAGCTAGACATATACATAGAAAGGGGATGACACAGGAGAGAACGTAGTAGAGCGATGGAAATAGATAGTGATAGATCGATAAAAAAGATACACAGAGATAGAGACAAACAGTTATACATGTAGATAGATAGATAGGTAGATAAATATATATATAAATAGATAGGGATATAGATAAATAGATGAAAAGAGAGATCGATAGATACATAGAGAGATAGATAGATAGATAGATAGATATATAAATAGATATAAATATATAAATAGATAGATAGATAAATATATAGATAGATAGATAAGTAGATAGATATATAAATAGATAGATAAATAGATAGATAGATAAATAGATAGATAGATAAATAGATAGATAGATAAATAGATAGATAGATAAATAGATAGATAGATAAATAGATAGATAGATAAATAGATAGATAGATAAATAGATAGATAAATAGATAAATAAGTAGATAAATATATAGAGAAAGAGACAAAGACTGAAACAGATTCAGGCTAATGGATAGCTATATTTAGTATGCCTTTCTTGAATATTGATTCAGAGCATTAATCAGATGAACTCCGAAATCAAGATAGACGACGTTTTAAGTGAATAAAGAGTAGATGGTTATGAATGCTATCTCAAGTGTAAACTAAATCTATCACAGATAATATCAATTTCTAGGAACCACATTAACAAAAAAAAAAAAAATCTGTCAGTTATATTTCCATGTCCTTGTATGATGAGATATGTATCGCATACGTAATAATCTACGTCGTATGCTTCGAAGCCGATAAGGTTCGCAGTAAGCGGAGATAAATTCAAAGCGCTGGGTGTGATGCAAAACGGAATTAATCCTTGAATTGTGGCCAAAGCGTTGGGGGAATTTGTCCCGGTATTATCCTTAATGCATAACAGAGGCAGTGCTGGGCTTTCACGAGCGAGCATTCGAATACTGTGCGCAGACATGAACGCACGCACGCACACACATACATACGTTCATACACACACACATACACATACACACACAGACACACACACACATACACAGACACATACACAGACACAAACACACACACACGGACATGCTTAACACGCATGTGTGTTTTTTTTTTCTCTCTGACACACTTGCGCTCTTTGTTTGTCTTTCTTTATGTATGTGTGTGTCTGTCTGTTCTCTCTATCTCGCTCTTACCCTCTTCCTTCCTTCCTCACCCCTTCTCTCTCTTTCTCTCTCCCTCTCGCTCACTCCCACTCCCTCTCTCACCATTTCCTTCCCCTTCCTCTCTCTCTCTCTCCCTCTCTCTCTCTCTCTCTCTCTCTCTCTCTCTCTCTCTCTCTCTCTCTCTCTCTCTCTCTCTCTCTCTCTCTCTCTCTCTCGCTCTCTCGCACTATGAGCGATGGGAGTGTCACAGGTATTGGCACGTGTGCTGTGTATTGGACCCCATATTTTATTTTCCTCTTTAGTCAATTTTAATTATTTCCATTTCACTTATTTCATTTTTCCTCCTCTTTGGTTACTCTTATTTTCCTTCTCTCTTTATCTCCGCCATCTTCTCATTCCGCGAATATTAATCAGTACAACGTTCTTCTAATTGAATGGCGTTTCGTTGATTTCTGTAAATAAACAAACTCAGGCGACCCGGTGACCTAACGTAACCTGGGCGTCCACTGACCTACCCTAATTGCTCTAACTTCTACTAATACTTCCTCCTTGCGAGCAGCTGACGTTATGTGTCGTTCCTTTCAGCTGGGAATCTCATTTTTTGCTATATTAAGGGATTTTTCAAGGGATGGGCGTCTCTACACTTACTACACACTTGGTTATCCTTAATGGACCACTCTAGAGAAAAGGCCCGGGTGGAGCTAGTCTTCGCAAATCTAACTGAACTGAATGAGATAGCATAGAGAACTCAGCATAGAGAACTCCACGCAGCTTCCTATACCTTCCTAACTCCATGTATCCTCGTTCGAAAGGTTGGTGAGTTTCTGGAGTTCGCAAAATATTTCCAAGAAGCATATGTTGGTCAGCTGATTCATAGTGACACGCAAAATATTTCCAAGAAACATATGTTGGTCAGCTGATTCATAGTGACACGCAAAATATTTCCAAGAAACATATGTTGGTCAGCTGATTCATAGTGACATGGAAATTCCAGGGAAATATCCTTATCAAACTTGGAACATGCATCTGGCAGGAAGTACCCTTCGTGGCAGGAGAAGTACCAGCTGATTGCAAAATTAGATACTTATATCCTCGCAGATTTACAATATCTGGATCAAAGAGACAAATAGTGATCCAAAATGAACAATAAAGTTATGCTTATCACAAAAAAATATATTACAAATCCCTTGCGAAAACAAAAGTATGATATACATCTAATAGATCTGATACCATGGCCATCATATGTTTCATAAAATACATAACTTTCGTTGTCATTTCAGCACTCCCGAATCTGGCCTGACGAAAGTGAACCGCAACGCACTGACATGGCGATTCGACGATGTGCTGTTCCCGCGATATTGCATCCACTTGCGGGACAGATGCTGTGTCGTTGCGCGTTGCGGACACGTCGCTTCCTCGACGTAGTTTGACCGCCTGACCTTTCAACCTGACGTGACCTGCATTCGTCTCCGCCTGTTTGTCCTCGCCTGCCCTTCGTACTCC
>NC_091549.1:12999261-13001761 GCF_042767895.1 Penaeus vannamei
TCTCTCTCTCTCTCTCTCTCTCTCTCTCTCTTTCTCTCTCTCCTCTCCCTCTCCCTCAATCTTATTGAACGCGATGAGTCAGTCAGGTATTTGAATTCTTCGTAGACTTTTATGAGTAGTTTTGTTGTTGTTGATGTTGTGATTTCACAGGTGTTACTGGGTGTAAATGACAATACTTGCGTTGGCTAAGTCTGTTGGATATGGTTCAGTTTCCTTGTCGCTCTTGTCACACGAGGATATGCCGGAAGTTGTGGGTGAAAGAGGATTATGCGTGAGAGGACGTAGAGAAATGTACTGCTTTGTCTACTCAGTAAGAAAGAAAGACGAAAGTGTAAAATTATACACGTATATTTTGCATGCCAAGAGTGTGATTCTTGTTTTTCTTGATATATTTAAGCGCTTTTCGTTGATGAATGGAAGAAAGCTTTAATGAACTTGGTGAATGGAGGAAAACGTGAATGAATGAGTGAATGAATTAACGTTAACGAATGAATAGGAAACTTTTAGGAAATTCTAATGAAAAGTAGGGAAGACCCAAGCAATAGAGGAGATGCTTGTTATTAGAGTAAGACGCTTATAGAATGCTAGATTTGTCAATACACATATTAGATTCAATTAACCAACGTTAGTTGAATAATAATAATAATAAAAAAAATATGACTGAGAGAAAATCAAGGAAATTGATGAATAGGAGAAAAAATAATAGATTTGGTTAACAGATATAAAAATCTTTTAGATATTTAATGAATGATAATGAAAAACATTTAACAATATAGCTAGTTGCTTGTCATTTAACTGAGACATACACTTGCATACCCCAGTCACACAAAGGAAGCTGGAGATGAATGCATTGCTAGAGTATTATCACGAGAGAAACAGATGCATAATCTTGCTTTGTTTCAGAATTTGAGGATTATTCGGAGTGCATTTAATGTTCTCTCCGATTCAGATGTGTTTCGTGCCAGGTCTACGTGTGGTTCGTGCCCAGGTTTAAGGGTGTTTCATGACCAGATTTAAGGGTGTTTTGGAGGAGGAGGAGGAGGAGGAGGAGGAGGAAGAAGAAGAAGAAGAGGAAGGGAAGGGAAGGAGGAAGAGAGAGAGGAGGAGAAGGAGGAGGAAGGGAGGGAGGAGGAGGAGGTTTAGGGGTGTTTCATGCCCATATTTAGGTTTGTTTCGTGCCCAGATTTAGGTCTGTTTGGTACCCAGGTTTAAGGGTGTTTCATGCCCAAAATTAAGTGTTTCGTGCCCAGATTTAGGTGTGTTTCGTGCCCAGATTTAGATCTCTTTCGTGCCCAGATTTAGATCTCTTTCGTGCCCAGATTTATGTGTGTTTCGTGCCCAGATTTAGGTCTGTTTCGTGTCCAGATTTATGTGTGTTTCGTGCCCAGATTTAGGTCTGTTTCGTGTCCAGATTTAGGTCTATTTCGTGCCCAGATTCAGGTCTGTTTCGTGCCCAGATTTATGTGTGTTTGTTGCCCAGATTTAGGTCTATTTCGTGTCCAGATTTAGGTGTTTCGTGCCCAGATTTAGGTCTGTTTCGTGTCCAGATTTAGGTCTGCTTCGTGTCCAGATTTAGGTTTGTTTCGTGCCCAGATTTAGGTCTGTTTCGTGCCCAGATTTAGGTCTGTTTCGTCCCAGATCTAGGTTTGTTTCGTGCCCAGATTTAGGTCTGTTTCGTACCGAGATTTAGGTCTGTTTCATACCTAGATTTAGATCTCTTTCGTGCCCAGATTTAGGTCTGTTTCGTACCGAGATTTAGGTCTGTTTCATACCTAGATTTAGATCTCTTTCGTGCCCAGATTTAGGTCTGTTTCGTACCCAGAAAGAAAGAAAGAAAAATATATTTGTATCTTGTGGGGTGGAGGCTGTAAAAAAATATGTTATAAACTATGGTTTTGGTCGTAGATATTTCGGAAATGATTTTCTAACAATTTATTTAATGGGATGAAATTTCGTGGTTTAAGAATGATAGTCCGTGTATAAGATGCAGCTTTGTTTAATTAAAACTTTTGATAAGGTTGGTTTATTAAACTTTCACTGATAGGTATAACCGTATAGTAAGTGTGCGGTTTACATACACAGACACGTATATGTATGTGTGTGTTTGTATTTGTACAGATAGAGAGGAAAATAGACATAGGTAGATTGACAGGCAGATAGATATAGACATAGATAGATAGGTAGATAGACAAACAGACAGACAGGCAGACAGCTAGACAGAGACATAGATAGACAGAGGCATAGATAGACAGAGACATAGATAGAGACAGAGACAGAGACATAGATAGACAGAGACATAGATAGCCAAACAGACAGACAGGCAGACAGATTGATAGATCGATAGAATTTTGACTTTCAATTGTTTAAGTATCTTGTTACATATACATTTTTTTCTTTTTTACTTACATGTTTGTCTTGTTACATATAATACATTTTTTTCTTTTTTACTTACATGTTTGCAACCAGTTCTTAAGGTACGCATTGTATAATACAAATGAAT
>NC_091549.1:13026587-13029087 GCF_042767895.1 Penaeus vannamei
GATAATAATAACAATTATAACAGTAATAATAATAACAGTAATTAGAATAACAACAACAATAACAACAACAATAATAATAACAATAAAATAATAACAATAATCGAATAAGACCGACTCAAACCCACACCTTGCTAGACACATTCTGAGACGAGGGGAGCGAGCGAAGGTAATATTGACTTTTCTATAAGAGGATTTCATGGCGACTCTGCTCATCAGGCGAAACCCATTGCTGGAAACTTTCGCTGAATAACTAATGCAGGCAGCCTGTCTCGGAGCATACAGGGGTGGGGGTGGGGGGGGGGAGAATGGGGGAGAATGGGGTGGGGTGGGGGTTGGGTGCGGGGGTGGGGGGAGGGGGGAGAATGCGTCGTAAAAGGAGAGAGTTCCAAGCTATTTTGGCCTTTATTTGCATCTGTGCTTTGTGTATCTTTCCAACTCTATTAGCTTAACACATCTACTTTGTCGCTTTTTTCTATACCCTGTGCTAATAAAATTGAAATTCTACCTTTTCTTGTTGTTTTCCCTGTACTTGTTATTGTTGTTATTTTCTTATCTTTATTTCTTCCTCTGCTGTAGAGTTGTTTGTATGATTGTTCGTGTACGCGTTAATTTGTTTTCTTATTGATGTGTGTGTATGTATGGGCGAGAACTCTCTCTCTTTCTCTCACCACATGCTCTCGTCTCTCTCACTTTCTTTCTTTTTATCTCTTTCTTCCTTTCACGCTCTTTCTTTCTTTTTATCTCTCTTTTTCTTCCTTTCACCCTCTTTCTTTCTTTCTTTATCTCTCTCTCTCTCTCTCTCTGCTTCCCTGCTACTATTACTAATACTAATTCAACTATTACATAGTACTATACTACTACTGTTGCTATCATTACTATTACTACTACCTCCACTACCTCTACTGACAAAGGTAATTAAAATGATAATCATGTTAATGTGTCTATCTACAACAATTTAAATAGCGATGTTTCCAGTAATGATTAATAATGATGGGAAATAATAATGATAATAACACTGACAATAATGATAATAATGATAATACTACTACTAATGATAATATAATGATAATGAAAACTAATGATATTAATATCTATCAATATTACACTAAACAAGCATTAGAAACTGACTATTATCTCTGAAACAATCTGCGTGCAAAGGATATTAAATTATTATCACTGCCACTCGTTAAACTGCAGATACCACTCTATAGTTTAAGTCCATTTGCCACTTCAACCATAAAGTGCAGCTGTTACTTCGTGGATATATTACAACTTTAACATACAGTTAAAAAGAAGCTCACACTCTATGGGTAAAGTGTTATTGTCACTTCATAGTTGGTGTAACTGTAAAAGAGTTATGAATGATATCAAATATCTTCGCAATACAGGAGACGTTATTAACCGGTATCGAATATACCTTTGTTGTCAGAAATATATATATCCAAAGGTATATTCAAAACCGGTCAAATACACCTTTTGTATTGTGAAGATATTCTCATTCATACCTTTTCTACATTTGCCAACATGAATAGAAGCGTAACGATCACTTTATGGGTAAACTACAATTGCCACTTTATGGTTGAATTGTACCTTTGTTATCGAGCTGTACTTTCTTCAGCTAACTATACCTATATCTATTTGTTTTTCAATTACATTTTTCAATTATATTTTATGGTTCCCCCCAAAAAAGATAAATTCAACCTATAACAGAGAAATAAACACCATTTTCTTATATCCTTTCTGATGGCTGAATCTACCAAAATAATTACAAAAAATACACTAAAATAAACAGTAATTATTCTTGTTTGTCCTCAAGGGCTCATATGTTAGGTCTATAGCAAGTATGGGTGTTCGGTACTACTAAATAGGTGTACTGTGGTATTCATGTGGAAAAAGTGAAATTCAAAGCATATGACGTCATACGAATTATATATATATATATATTTTTTTACCTTTCTGAATACATTTTCATTGAATGGTTATCTGTTATTGCTTTTAAAGAATATACTGTATGAAATGCATACTCTTTTATTGCAGTATGTATGACTCATGTTGGCCACAGGAGCTGCACTGGCTTGGGGATCCTTGGGGATTCCCAGGATGCTGACGTCATCATTGTGTTTACTACTGCATCAGTGTGCTCCTGTAAGGCCCCTTATACATATCAAATGCACCAAATAATTCCCAAAATATGTAAACATATTATGGTAAGTTTATATTATATATATGTAATATCTATTTAAGAACTAATGTGATTTATTAGAAAGTCGTATTTTGTTTGTAAACTAGAGAAAATGAATCTAGGTCAAGGCATCTATTTATGAATTCCTATGTCTATTATATGTATTAAGCAATAATATATGTATGTAGTATGTCTGTCCAGTTTTTCTTACTATGGAGGCCCATATGACACTTGTTGATAATCACTATAGGCTTAAAATTATGAAATTTATATAAATGAGATAAATAAAATTACTTTCTCAAGTAATCTCTTATGAAA
>NC_091549.1:13034087-13036587 GCF_042767895.1 Penaeus vannamei
GAGAGAGAGAGAGAGAGAGAGAGAGAGAGAGAGAGAGAGAGAGAGAGAGAGAGAGAGAGAGAGAGAGAGGAGAGAGAGAGAGAGGAGAGAGAGAGAGAGAGATAGAGAGAGAGAGAGAGAGAGAGAGAGAGAGAGAGAGAGAGAGAGAGAGATACAAACACTTATAAATATAAATATAAAGCCAAGTGAAAAGTGAAAAATATCCTAGTAAAAAAAAAAAAAAAACTGAAAAAAGGAAGGGGTAATGACTCTAATATCGACTTTATAAAGTAGGAAAACTTTTTTTTTTTTTTTTTTTTTTTTTTTTTTTTTTTTTTTTTTACAGCAAAAAGAAAATAATGGAGGACTAAAAACTTAGAACGTTATTCTTGATCCAGAGACTCTTATGGGAACAAGCAGTGGAAACTTAGCGAATGGAAACACTGACTTTGGAAACTAACTTGGTAGAAATGAACTAAGTGGAGAGAAACAAACTTGGGCTGTATATAAATGAATGGTGATTAGATGAACCCTGAATAAAGCGGGGATCTGGAAGGAAACAAGAGAGAAATAGAGAGAGAGAGAAAGAAAACGACAGACAGATAGAGAGAAATAGACAAACATACAGGTATACTTTCATTTATTCACACATACATACATATACTGTACATTCATACTCTCCCATGCATACCTACATAGATACATAGATTCACACACATACATACATATATTCACACACATGCATACATAGATTCATACATAAATTCACACACACATACAGAAATACATTCATAAATTCACATACATGCATACATAGATACATACATAAATTCACACATACATAGATACATACATAAATTCACACATACATACATACATCAAGATAGACAAATAGAGTTGGGTGAGCTCTAAACACAAGCTCTAATGGCTTCGACAAAAGAGGAGCGCATAACTATGTTAAAGAAACGACACTGTGAGCAATAACAATGTTGTATAGAATGAGGTAACGAGCTTAAAAAGAATGGAAAAAATTAGGTTGTTTCTGTTGCCGTAAAGTTCTGTTTATGTTTGTCTATTCTTATTTATTTATTTGCTTATTTACTTATTCGTTTATCTAATATTTATCCGTTTATTTACATAATCTATCTTTTAATTTGTTTATTTGATTGAAAAAAGGAACTGGATCCCACGAGTCATCATCTTTATATTTCTCAAAAGAAAAAGCCAAAGGTTAAAAGGATTTAGATCCCGTTGAGTTTTGGTGTATAAGGATCAGAAATCTTTTAAGAAACCGATCCGAACGCATTCCGAGCTCTCGAATCGATGCGTTTTTGTCATAGGAACAGGAAGAATCTTTTAAATTTTTTACGTCTATACAGGTTTTATTGTTCAAATTTACGTTTTTATTTCTTCTTCTCAACTTTCATGTTCTCCCCCTTTCTCCTTTATCGTTGATTTACTGTCTTTTAAGCAGTCATTCCGTAATTAATTATTCTATGTGTATGGTGTCATTAAAGGGGATTCGATCCATTTCTTGCAATAAAAAAAATAAAGCAGTATCGCTTAGGTTAACAAGCCGGCTGTGTTTTGGCTATCTGACCGTCAGTATACTTTAGTTATTTGACCGGCAGTCTACTTTCGTCATTTGACCAGCAGTATACTTTAGTTATTTGACCGGCTGTTCTCTGGCTATGTAATTGGCTGTAATCTGGCTACTTAACTGGCAATACTTTAACCGATAGTATCTTGTTTAACCGGCAGTATTCTAGTTATTTGACCGACTATTTTCTTTAACCGGGAGTACCCTAGTTATTTAGCCGGCTAGTATTTCTCTGTATAACCGGCAGCACTCGTTATTTAGCCGGTTAATTAGTCGGTTATTCTGTCAATTTAACCGGATATTCTTTGTCTATTCAACGGATATTATATTCTGTCTATTTAACGGGTATTACTCTGGCAGTTTAACCGGCAGTCCTCTGGCAATTTAACCGGCAGTCCTCTGGCAATTTAACCGGATAATCTCTATCAATATAACCGGATATTATCTGTCTATTTAACGGACATTACTCTGGCTATTGAACCGGCAGTGTTATGGTTATCTCACTAACCCGACTGTGCTTTCTAATTGGTCTGTTATTCATTCATTTATTTATTTATTTCTATCTCTTATTGCACTGGCCTTTCGATTACTTCGCTGAATTAAAATTTCAACGAGAAACATCATACAATACTCAAAATGTCAAAGTAATATTTCAGTCTGGATTTAAATCTTGACACGTGATAGGAACGAATGATTTTATTATTTTTTCGTAGTTACTTTTTTTTTTTTTTTTTTTTTTTTTTTACGAAAGACATAAAAAAAAAAAAAAAAAATGACGCTTCGTTCCTAGCCTCCAGCAACATCAATATAAGTCCAAGTTCAAAAGACAATAAGGCTTCTTGCAACAACCAAGAAAGGAGCTTCTCACAGTGACCAAGAATGAAGCTTTTTACAGTGAAAGAAGAATGATGCTTCTTACAG
>NC_091549.1:13041587-13044087 GCF_042767895.1 Penaeus vannamei
AGCAATTAATCCACTTCCCAACCTCATTACGACATCATATTCCACATTTCAACTCCCAAACTTTATGAACGTAGGATCAAAACCTTCTTTTGACCATCACCATACCTCCGTATCTCCTCCACCGCTGCCACCATATCGAACCGTCATCAAAATTCCCATCAACATTTCACTCTCGCTGCCTCTTGCATGATCAGCATCACTTGACGTATCAACAACTCATTGAAAAGTCACACTTGACGTATCAACAACTCATTGAAAAGTCACACTTGACGTATCAACAACTCATTGAAAAGTCACACTTGACGTATCAACAACTCATTGAAAAGTCACACTTGACGTATCAACAACTCATTGAAAAGTCACACTTGACGTATCAACAACTCATTGAAAAGTCACACTTGACGTATCAACTCATTGAAAAGTCACACTTGACGTATCAACAACTCATTGAAAAGTCACACTTGACGTATCAACAACTCATTGAAAAGTCACACTTGACGTATCAACAACTCATTGAAAAGTCAACATCCGTTATGACCTTCCAGTACATATAAGACCCCTGGCCTCGCTCTCCTGCCTGGGTCACGGGAGAGACGCGGGGCAGAGTTAAGAATTCAGGAGTTGTGCTTTCGCTTTCGTCGAGACCCGCCCAGTGAGCTTTTCAGGCAAGTTGGCTCTCGGTTTTGTTATGTTGCTGAATTCGTGGTTAAAGGCTTTGTTTATGTTTGTATGTATATACATTTATTTATACACACACACATATATATGATTATATATATACACACACACACACACACACACACACACACACACACACACACACACACACACACACACACACACACACACACACACACACACACACACACACACACACACATACACACACACACACACACACACACTCATACTAATATACATACACATGCATACGCATATATGTACACAAACATACACACACATACACATATATGTGTATATATACATTGATGTATATATATGTATATATACACATATATACATATATATTTGTATGTGTGTGCGTGTGTATATGTGTGTGTATTTATGTATGTATGTATAAATGTTTGTACGTATGCATATATATTTTTTTCCTTATTTTCCTTCTTAACAAATTGTTTCGTAAACTACTACTATTTTAAGCTGTAGCTGCCTTGTATCCTTACGTATGAGGTTAGAATACATTTAAGGAATTTAGGATTTTAGGTCAGGCTGTTTTTTAGGAGATCACGTAGATTGCGTACGTTGGGTGTGTGTACAAGAAGCTGTATGTACGTGTGTGTGCTTGTATGCATATATATCTGGTTATCTATTTGATAGTCTATCTATCTGTATATGGATTTATATGTTTTTATTTATATCTGTTTATATATATGTTTGTCTGGCATTCAGTTTACCTGTCTGCCTGTTTGTTCGATCTTCTGCATATCTCTCTATCTATTTATCTATCTATCCACCTGTCTGTACATATCTATGTGTCTATCTATACACCTAGTAATTAGTCGATCAGTCAGTCAGTCAGTCTTTCTATGTCTCTAATCTTTTACACCTTTAATCAGTAGCTTATGACCCGCCATGAACGAAATATACCTTATAAAAGAATTTGCATATAAATTCACCGTAGCTGGATACTCTGTGCGCCAAAGTGAACCAAGTTGAAGATCTCTGTCTATTTCATTTATGTTCGTCTAGGGTACTTAGGATGATAAAAAATGAAAGAAAGAAAGAAGGTGAATATTTACGGGAAATGAGCTCTATTGCCAGTACATATAGAGATGATATGCTAATATTTATAGATAGTATTTGTGAATATTTAGAAGGGTGTGTAAGCCATGCAAAGGTATTTTATAAAACGGCTTTTAGGAAGCATAAGTTACTAAGCCACAGACAGCCATCTTGAAAGAGAAAAAAAAAGATTTTAATTAGATTCACAGATCCCACTCGTAATGTGATTTTAGGGTAATAATTAATTTCAATAAGAAACGGTAAGTAATTTCAAGAATCAAGAGTTTTAAATTCAAACACAAATATCATATTTTGGTAGAATGATACTAAGAAATACACACAATCTGGGTTGTGGAAGATAAAAAAGGATTATCAATATAGAAAAAAATGAATGTAAATGAAAAATCTTTTTTTCTCTGCAGAATTTATATTTCTCTGATTTTATTCATTCTCATTTACATTTCATTCTGGGTTTGATGTTTCAACATAGCTTTCCCACTCACAAACACACACACACATACTCATGCATGTATGTATGCATATTTGTATATATCTACAAGTAAGTACACACGTATGTACGTATGTTCTGACAGCCCAACTCCATCAAATAACGTACAAAGCACTTTTTTTTTTACATATACTCGAAATCACGCGAATCATTATCAGCAATTTCACTTAGTTATACATGCATTAAGACATTCGAAGAAGAAGTCACAGTCAGCTGGGTTTCCTTGCATGATGAAACGCAATTGATGGC
>NC_091549.1:13064087-13066587 GCF_042767895.1 Penaeus vannamei
TGTGTGTGTGAAGTTCTTGCTTCCTCCGCAGTCTCCGAGGTAAATGCAGAGCAGACACCTGCGTCCGCTCCTGGAGGAACTTGCTACAGGAAGGTGCCTGCTGGGGACGGAGGTATCGAGCTCACAGTCAGGCCTTTAGCAATGAACAATGTGTTCGCATCGCTCGGCCATGTACAGTGCTCGTCCTCAAGCCGTCTAATCGACTAGCAGTTTGAGGTTAATTAATGAAAATATTTTGTAGTTGGCTACCTTTTGTATTTTATTCAAATCCATGTATATATTCCTTAACGACCATGAAACACACACAAAACTCTTCCAACGTCCGTGAAAAACTAAAAGATATCGGTGGCGACGATGTTCAACTTCACGACACGGATTAGGAACGGATACGGAGTCAAAACACGGTTCTGCACCAGGCGTGTGTGAATGCGTCAGCCAAATTCAAGGTATCTATTTTTTTACGGACACTGACGGACTGATAGGACGTGGCGCTGTTATATCACTGAATGATCCTTAAAAGTGTAATAAGAACAATTTGTCACAGGAAGAGTAAAATGTCACATTACTTAGGATTAACAATTTCAGTAGAATACCAATATTGTTGGGAGAAAAGTTCATTGGACAAGAATTCCATGCCTTCGGGGTAAATAAGCAAGTAATACTTTGGACCAGAGGCAGCTGGGCGTGAACTTAATTCTAGCTGTGCACATCTCGGGCGCTTCAGTCGTAACCAGTATGTGTGTGTGTGCGTAACGTGTGCCATGAGCCGGGTTAGAATAAATTTGTAACTCCTTATGCTTCGGACACATCGAGGCAGCTGGGTCTGGGCTTCATTCTAACCGCTGTGTGCGTAACTCAGGTGCGTTCAGTCTTATTCGTCGAGTGAGTGTGCGTGCAAAGGGTGGCTCGCTTCCCGGTGCGTGGGCCGTAGAATTCCTTCCTTTACAGCCGTGAAAATAAACGAAATAAAGATAAGAACCACGTAAATTTATATAAAATGTAGCCTCTATAGTGCAGTGTCATTATTTGCAGCAAAATGGACTCCATCAGTTAGTTGCATGTTAAATATCAATCGGAACAACAGGATTGCAGATTCCCCTTCGTATACGACCGTGAGCCGGACTTAAAATCAAATTAACTGTGTAACCCCATTCGAGGTAAAGCGTTTGCTGTGCACTGCCATTGCAACAGAATGGACTGCCGCCCCTTAGTTAAATGTTACAATCGCCACAACATTAAACTAAAGAAACATAAATTCCAGCATTACTAAGGACAAGGTGTCGAAGACGTCATGAACATGAGATGGGTTCAGTTATAATTTATCTATCTATCTATCTAAGTACATATAAGTACATATATATACATATATATAAATATATATATATATACATATAAACATATATATATATATATATATATATATATATATATATATATATATATATATATATATATACATATATATATGTAAATATATATATATATATATATATATATATATATATATATATATATATATATGTATATATATACATACATATATATATATATATATATATATATATATATATATATATATATATATATATATATATACATACATATACATACTCTCTCTCCCCCCCCCCCCTCTCTCTCTCTCTCTCTCTCTCTATCTATCTATCTATCTATCTATCTATCTATCTATCTATCTATCTATCTATCTATCTATATATATATGTATATATATATATATATATGCATACATACACATATCCCTACACAAACACCTGCACACAAATATCCACGCAACCTCCCCCCCCCCCCACACATATATCCAACTATAAAGGCAGAACAAAATCCCTGCGCTTTAATTCTCGTCTCCCTCATGCACGCAATCATCGTCTCCCTCACTCACGCAATCATTTCTGAATTCCTTTTTTCTCTCGCCTCCCCCAAGTGCATCTCCATTAAGCTGTCCTGCCTTTGCCTGCCCTCTAGTTTTCTGTATTGTAACTATTCTTTGCTTTTGTCCGCCCTCTAGTTTTCTGCATTCTAACTACTCTTTGCCTTTGCCCGCCCTCTAGTTTTCTGCATTGTAACTACGCTTTGTCTGGTTATTTTTACGTTGATTATTTAGGGTGTCAGTTGGGAGTGGGGGAGGAGGGAGTGGTCTGGGCGGTATTTCTTTTAGATGTTATTATGTCTGTTTTTTGTGTTTTTTTCGTCTTCAGCTTATTCATTTATGTGTAACTATACCTGTCTGTTTATCTAGCTACCTACTTACCTACCTATCCATCTATCTATTCATCTATGTTTATATAGTTTCAGGTCTACTGGTCTGTGTCTGTCTATTTCTGTCTCTCTCTCTCTATCTGTCTGCTCTCTCTCTCTCTCTCTCTCTCTCTGTGTGTGTGTGTGTGTGTGTGCGTGTGTGTGTGTGTCTGTCTCTCTCTCTCTCTCTCCCCGCCCCCCCTCTCTCTCTCTCAGTCTGTCTGTCTGCCTCGGCCCCCCCTCCCCT
>NC_091549.1:13089087-13094087 GCF_042767895.1 Penaeus vannamei
GAATACCAACTGTTTTAAGGACAAAAACAGACTTTTCAAGAATTCGAACACCGGCTGTAAGGCATCCAAGTTGGGATGACACATCTCTGGTAAAAAAAAAAGAAAAAGAAAAATAAATAAAAATAAAAATAAAAATTTGTTCATAATTAACCAACTACCAAAATTCAATGGCATCTAAGTTGGGCTAAGACACACCTTTGGTAAAATAAATAAATAAATAAGAAATAAAACAAAATAAAATAAATGTCCTGAACATTTTGCGTCATCCTGCAAACCATCTAACCAACCACCCAACCAACCAACCAACGCCACTCAAAACCCATAACTCCTCGGCGTAAGGTAATAACAGTTATGACAAGTACCATAAAACTCTCTGATCCAACGTAACAATAAGCCACTGTCCTGTGTTTAATTACTACCACAGGTTTGCATCCCGGTCTGATTACCCTGGCACACACTGTCAGAATTCATCAGCGGAGCAAGAAATGTGTCTCTCACTCTCCGTTTTAACTTCTCTCCGCGTTGTGCGTGTCTCCCTGTGAAGTCTAATTCCCCCCACCCCCCCTACCCACCCCCACCCCCCCTACCCACCCCCACTCCCTCATAAGGCTCCTTTGTGGCACCGGGAGACCACGCGCTGCCAGCCTCTCGCGGATAAAGTATTAACGTATTCCATTAGTTGTTCGCTGCGGAAGGGAAGGCAAACACCCGCTCGTTGTTTAACCGACGATGCTTTTTAAGGTGAATTGAGCCGTTAAGTTGAGCAATTACCTCTCGGATCGCGGCTGTTTCCGGGTTTCCAGAAGGATGGGGATGGTGTTACTGTCTGGGCTTTCTTGTCTGGGGGTTCCTGGCGTTTTCTTCATCTTCTTCTTTTTCTTCCTTTTTCCTCTTTTGCATTTATTATCTTTTTTTCTTATTCTTCTACTTCTACTTGTTCTTATTATTATTATTATTATTATTATTATTATTATTCTCTTCACCTCCTCTCCTTCATCTTCTACTACTACTTCATCTCCACCATCCACTTCTATTTCCTCTTCATCTTCTCCTATCTCTTCCATTCTTCCTTCCTTTTTCTTATGGTGTGACGACTTCTTCTGCATTCCTCATCTTCCTTTTTTCTTCTTCTTCTACTTCTACTTCATCTTTTTCTTCTTATTATTATTTTTATTATCATTATTATTATTATTATCATTATTATTATTATTATTATTATTATTGTTATTATCACTATTATTATTATCATCATCATTATTATCATCATTATTATTATTATTACTCTTCATCTTCTCTCCTTCATCTTCTACTACTACTTCATCTCCTTCATCCACTTCTATTTCCTCTTCACCTTCTCCTATCTTCTCCTCTTCTTCTTCGTCCATTCTTCCTTTCTTTCTTTGACATTGCGGTGAACATTGCCTGTAGAGCACAAACGTTTAGCAACATGAATACTTTATGATTTTTTTTTCCTGATGAAAAGGAAGAGTAAAAGAGCACATTTCATGATCCGGTTCAATGGCTGCAAAATGTAAAAATGTTCCTTCATGAAGTCTGTAAATTCATAGATATCTGCTCTTTTCCTCGTCTGACACGAATGGCTCAGATGTCCAGGTTTATTCTCTTGGAATCGAGAGAGGAAGTGTGATTTTTTCTTTTCTTTTTTATTTACATAGAATTTGTCGTTAAACGAAATGCAAAATGAAGAAAATAGCAAAGCGTATAAAATACATAAGAAAGGAAAGAACAAAACGTAGAGAAAACAACAGGTAGAAAGCGACGAAAGTAGAAACTATGAAAAAAGCAAAATAAAGCACGTTACCGTGTTCAGAAAGAAAGAGAGAGAGGGAGAGAGAGAGAGAGAGAGAGAGAGAGAGAGAGAGAGAGAGAGAGAGAGAGAGAGAGAGAGAGAGAGAGAGAGAGAGAGAGAGATGTATCCACATACACACAAATATATTTATGTATATATATACATATATACATACATACATATATGTATCTCTATATCTATCTATCTATCTATCTATCTATCTATCTATCTATCTATCTATATATATATATATATATATATATATATATATATATATATATATATATATATATATATATATATATATATATATATATATATATATATATATATATATATATATATATATGTATATATATACACACACACACACACACACACACACACACACACACACACACACACACACACACACACACACATATATATATATATATATATATATATATATATATATATATATATATATATATATATGTATGTATATGCCTAGTGTATGCCTAGCCTACCAGTAGCAGTAGTAGTAGTTGTAATATATAATATTAATAATGATAAGAATAATACTGATAATAAAAATCATAATGACAATATTAATGATATTGATAATAATGATGATAATGATAATCATAATAATACTAATAATAATGATAATAATGATAATGATAATGATGATAATAATAATATTGATAATGATGATAATGATGATGATATTGATAACAATGATATTCATTATAATAACAGTAGTAGTAATATCAGTATTGATACTGTTGCTGCCACCACTAATATTAAGAGTAATGATGATACCAATGAAGATAAAAATGAAAATAATAATAATAATAATAATAATAATGATAATGATAGTAATAGCGATGATAATTATAATCATAAGAGTAATGATTATGATAACAATAATAACAACAACAACAATAATACTGATAATGAAAATAATAATGATAATAATAATAATAATAATAATAATAATAATAATAATAATAATAATAATAATAATAATAATAATAATGATAATAATAACAATAATAACAATGATAATAATAAAAGTAATAATGATAATAACAATGATAATAACATGAAGAAACATTTTTCACTGCGACGAATGTAGTGGATAAAGACACGAAAGAGAATGAATAATTTAACAGCGCAAGAGGAGTATTAGACCGGTTTCGAATATATCTCCTTCAGAAATACATATATTAATGACAGTTGACAGAACATATATAAGTTAGTCATAAACTCGTGAATTACCTGGTGACTTGTGACATGTCGCTAGGTTTTCGCTTGATAATGATTATGATAATGATGATGATGATGATTATTACGATTTTGATGATGGTAATTATGATGAAAATAATAATGATAATGATGATATTAACAATAGTTATCAGGATCATCGTAATAATGGTAATGATAATGATAATTATAGTGATAATGATAAGGATGATTATAGTAATAATAATGATAATTATAGTAATAATAGTGATAATTATAGTAATAATAATGATATAGTAATAATAATGATAATTATAGTAATAATGATAAGGATAGATATAGTAATAATGATAATGATAATTATAGTAATAATGATAATGATAATGTAAATAATGGTAATGACAGTAACAGTAATAACAATAATGATAATGACAATAATAACAATAGTAGTAATATTAATAATGATAATAACAATAACAATGATGTTGATGATAACAATGATAAAGATAATAACAATGATAATAACAATAATGATAACAATAACAATAATAATAGTAACAACAATGATACATTAACACACAAGAACAGCACTACTGAGCTTGAGACCTGCCAATCATGCAACAGCGAGGGGCGCATGCAATTGCAAACCTTATTGCTTATCCTCCCCTTGTTTGGCCGAAATAAATTAGTCGCCGTGATGGAGCTTAGAAGATGAGAATTTGGTGAATGTGAACGGAATAGAAAACGGGGGATTTGGGATTAGGTGGTGGTAGGTGAGGGGGTGCAGGGAGGGGGGAGGAGGGTGGTATTAGGTGAAGAGGTAGGGGAAGAGGGGAGGGGAGGTTGGGTGGTGTTAGGTGAGGATGTGGCGGGGAGGGGGGTTTTAGGTGAGGAGGTGCGGGGAGGGGAGTCAGGTGAGAAGGTGCGGGGAGGTAGGGAGGTGGTGGTGGGTGAGTAGGTGGGGGCTTCGTCAGGGGGAAGCCAAAGGATGTTAGGGGGTGAGGAGGTGCAGCGAGGGGGGGGAGGGTGTGGCAGGTGAGGAGGAAAGGGGCGTTGGGGGAGTCGGGTGGTGTTAGGTGAGGAGGTGCGGGGAGGGGAGTCAGGGGGTGGTAGGTGAGTAGGTGGGGGTTTGTCAGGGGGGAAGCCAAGGGGTGTACAGTGGAGAGGCAGCGAGGGGGGAGGGATTTGGTGGTTAGGGTGAGGAGGTGGAGGGGGCTGGGTGCTGGAGTCAGGTGGTGTTTAGGTGAGAGGGGGCAGTGGGAAGTCAGGTGGGGGTAGGTGAGGAGGAGGGGGATTCGGTTGGTGTTAAGAGTCGAGGAGGCGTTAGGGTGAGTGAAGTGCTGGAATCAGGTGGTAGGTGAGCTAGGCAGTAGTATTAAGGTAAGGAGGGGGGGGAGGGGCTGGAATTAGTAGTGAAAGAAATCCAAAAAAAAAAAAAAAAGCTGGAATGAAAACACATTGCTCAGAACAGACAGCTGACCAACAAACGGTGAACGAAAAATAAGAAAAAAAAAGAAAAACACACACAAAAAAGAAAGGAAAAGAAAAGAAAAAACAATATAAAATCAGCCCAAAATCGAGAACCCTCCCACGTCTAAACAACTACAGTATATATTCCCAAACACTGTACCAACCCTCTAATTACAACACCGAAAAAAAAGCGTGAATACGAATGAACAATTTCAGAAAGGTGAGACACGAGGGAAACGGACAGAAAATATTTAGCATTCCGATCACACGTAAAAAAAAAAAGAAAAAAGAAAAAAAAAAAAAACAATCAACACAAAAAAAGAAAGTAAAATGTTTATAAAAAACACACACCAGAAAAACAGAAACGTGAAATGTTTATACACAATAAACACGACGCAACCCTCATCACACGCGCCCACACACAGATTTAGAACCAGCGCCTGTGTTCCATTACTCGGCGCAATAATTGAAAATTGTTGAACTATCATCTCAT
>NC_091549.1:13125913-13130913 GCF_042767895.1 Penaeus vannamei
ACAATCAAGAAACAATAATTACAGTCAAGAAGCATTAAGTAAAGCGTGAAATAATAATACAAGCAAGGAACAAACAGCAAACAATAGAAAGTAGGAGGTAATTACATAAACAAGAAGTAAAAAACGTAAGCAAAAGCAATAACGAAAGCAAAAAAGTATTAATTTCAAGCAGGAAGTCTGCAAGAAGCATTAAGCAAAGCATGAAGTACTAATACAAGCAAGGAACAAACAGCAAGCAATAGAAAGCAGGAATTACATAAACAAGGAAAAAGAAAACGCAAGCAAAAAGCAAAAAACAATTAATTTCAAGCAGGAAGAGGTCGGCAAGGACATGCTTGATTTTTATAGAGCATTAATGAGATAGGGAT
Organism: Penaeus vannamei; assembly: GCF_042767895.1. Taxonomy (NCBI): domain Eukaryota; kingdom Metazoa; phylum Arthropoda; class Malacostraca; order Decapoda; family Penaeidae; genus Penaeus; species Penaeus vannamei. The sequence continues at coordinate 13,126,282 of NC_091549.1, forward strand.
CAAATATTATAGTCTGATTTTATTATTGAAAATAGCTGATAACTTCTAATTTCAGAATATGAGAATATTTCTGTTTGATTTTCTTTGATGTTATCTTTTTAAATTTCATTTTTTATCGTACCTCTTTTTAAATTTCATTTTATATACCTTTTTTTATTGTACTTCCATATTTGTTAGATGTTTAAAGCTAGAAAATATGTGTAAAGGTTAAATTACTATTTCTTATCATTAAATGTATTATACTTGGTTCATGGTTCATGCGGCCAACTTATTGCTTTTGTTCTCTAATTAATAATTATCTAATTGTACTTAAACTACATACTAATATAGATGATAAAGGTGAAAGCTACAGCATTTTAGAATCAATGAATTACAAATGTTGAGAATATAGTAATATCACATTTCCATGATAACACACAGACACACACACAAAAGAAAAATTAATAAAACAAATAAACAATCACACACACATGCAGAGATACCCAAACACCCATACGGACATACAGAGACACCCAAACATACACACACAGAGACACTCAAACACACATACGCACGTACAGAGACACTCAAACACACAGACACATACACAAACGCACATACAGGGACACTCAAACACACACACACACATACGCACACACACACACACACAAGCAAACTCAAACGCACACAAAAATGCGATATCTTCCCGGGCTCTTCAGTGATTCATGGGAAGTGACATCCCCGGAGAATCTCGTCGGGCCATTCACCTCATTCATGGACGTGGAGTGAATGGGCGCCGCCGGAGGGCACGGCAGGCCACGCTAAGTACAGGTCGTGTCCGTTGAGAAGGAGTTTATTCACTGGAGGAGCTTCGGAGTTTCCACGAGCCGCAGTCAGGTCGTTGTGGAGCGCGGATGGGAGCGACCTGTGGGATGGCCGGAAGGATAGAGGATGCAAATCTGTGGAGATACACCGTATGCACACTCACAGTTATTATATATATATATATATATATATATATATATATATATATATATATAAATATATATATATATATATATATATATATATATATATATATATATATATATATATATATATATATATATATATATATATATATATATATATATATATATATATATATATATATATATATATATACGCACACATACACACATACATACATACATATATATATATATATATATATATATATATATATATATATATATATATATATATATATAAATATGTACATATATATATATATATATATATATATATATATATATATATATATATATATATATATATATGTGTGTGTGTGTGTGTGTGTGTGTGTGTGTGTGTGTGTGTGTGTGTGTGTGTGTGTGTGTGTGTGTGTGTGTGTACATGATAATGATAATGATAAAAGTAATAACAATAATGATACCAACTAGAAACTCTCAGAGAGCGCTTACCTTCACCAAGGCAATAGGGTCACTGACGCAATGAAAGTATTCACACCAAGATTTACTTTAAAATAACCACTTTTTCAAGTTCACTGGTGAGTCCGTGTTTCCCTTTCTCGTAAGGCTAATGAATCCTTTAAAAGATTTATGGATCTGGTTCATGATCTGGATCAACACTAAATGTCAATGGCATCTAAGTTGAACTAAGACACCCCTCTGGTAAAAAAAAAGAAAAAATTGTTATCCTGCTAACCGATATATATTGACATTTAAGTTGGGCCAAGACACAACTCTGGTAAAAGAAAAAAAATCATATAATTTTTTGTTAACCTGCTAACCAAGATCTATTAGCATCTAAGTTGGGCCAAGACACACCTCTGATAAAAGATTTTTTTCTTATACAACTTTTTGAGTTATTCTGCTAACCAAGATTCTGCTAACCAGACACACCTCTGGTAAAAGATTTTTTTCATATATAACTTTTTGTTATTCTGCTAACCATGATTCAATTGCATCTATGTTGGGTTGATACATTTCTGATTAAAAATACATAAAGATCAGTCCATAACTTCTTTGAGTTATCCTGCGACCCGGCGAACAAAGAAACTAATAAATTAACCAACGCTGCCAAGCACATAACCTCCTTGGAAGAGGTAATAAAGATGGTGATAAAACAACTACAGTATAAATAACATTTACAAGAAAACAACTAAATTCCTGTACTAAGAAGATCAAGATGATGATGACGATTATGATGATGATCATCATGATAGTGACGATGATGATGATGACGATGATGATGTTGATGAATGAGACAGGGCGATGATGATGATGATCATGATAGTGACGATGATGATGATTATGATAGTGACGGTGTGTAAGCATGTCCTCCTTGGCGGAGGTGATAAAAGAGAGAGAGAGAGAGAGAGAGAGAGAGAGAGAGAGAGAGAGAGAGAGAGAGAGAGAGAGAGAGAGAGAGAGAGAGAGAGAGAGAGAGAGAGAGAGAGAGAGAAAGAAAGAAAAATCAGAGGAGAAAAAACAGAGAGGTAATTAGAGATAGATATAAAGAAGACAAGAGAGAGAGAGAAAAAAAAAAGAATCAGAGAAAGAGGAAAAAAAGAGAAAAAAAGAGAAAAAGGAAAGAGCGAAAAAAAACAAAAAAAAGAAAGAGAAAGAAAGAGAGAGAGAAACGGAGAAAGAGAAAGAGAAAAAAGAGAGAGAACTCGGCATTGGCACCAACGAATAATTCCTGTGTTCCTATGAATACGAAAGGCATTAACCTGAATATTGAGGCGTAAATCAGGCATATTAACATAGCGTGACTGATGTTTATACTCAGATTTTCGAAGATGCGATCGTTATGGTAATCCACTGCGGAATTTATGGTGTTTGTTTGTAGTGGTGGTGATGTGGGGGGGGGGGGTGTTGGGCGGAAGGGGGGAGGGGAAGGAGGGTATTGGTTGGTGGTAGAGGGAGAGAGGGGCAGGCGGTGTTGTGTGTGTGTGTATGTGTGTATGTGTGTGTATGTGTGTGTGTGTGTGTGTGTGTGTGTGTGTGTGTGTGTGTGTTTGTGTGTATGTGTGTGTGTGTGTGTGTGTGTGTAAAAGAGAGAGAGAGAGAGAGAGAGAGAGAAAGCAGAGAGAGAGAGAGAGAGAGACAGAAAGAGAAAGCGGAGACAGAGACAGAGAGAGAGAGAGAGAGAGAGAGAGAGAGAGAGAGAGAGAGAGAGAGAGAGAGAGAGAGAGAGAGAGAGAGAGAGAGAGAAAGAGAGACAGAGACAGAGAGGAAGAGAGAGAGAGAGAGGGGGGGGAGAAGGAGAAAGAGAGAGATAGAGAAAGAAAGAGAGTGTGAGATAATATACGTTTTTATTACAGGTGAATCAGCATGTTTATTATATATAGAATTATACAAAACTTATACATGAAACCATAAAATCTTATAATTATATATAAAGGTTTAAATACAAATCATGAACATTCAATCTGACGGAAATGCTATTATGATAAATATTATTAAACTAAATTAGAAGTGAATGTATTAGAACATCCTTTAACTACATCATATTGGATTTTAATTTTGTCCATTTTACTCTCAAAGGCTTTATTATTTACACATAAATGTATAGGTGTAAATCTCTAGAATTTGAAATACAGATTTAAACACATCTATTTTTTTTTGTTTTTTTTTAGCAGATTCTGGAATGGATAAATCTATTCTGTATTGTGCAAATATAATTACGCATTTACAAAGCATAGACATATGTAAATAGATATATAAATGAATGAACTGATTGCGATTAAAGAAAATAGCAATGATAAGAGAAATAAAATGAAATAAAAGATTCAAGATTTGGCACTAGTAGAAAAAATAGCAGTAATATAAGAAATAAAATGAAATAAAACATTGTAGATTTGCCAGTAGTATGAAGTTAATTAGCATAAATTAATCACACGCACACCGCATATCTGCATCCTATACAAAACAAATAAAAAAAGAAAAAAAAAATTATTCTTATGTCTACTGTTGTAAAGAAAAAATAGCCTTGTTAACGTAATAGAGAGAGACACAAAGATTTTTTTTTTTTTCATCTCTTAGAAGTCTAAAACATGTGAAGAGAAAGAGAGAAGGTGACGAAAGAAAAGGTTGATAAAGGTACGAGAAAAGGAGAGAGAAAAAGACAAAGGAAGAAAGATAAAATGGAATTCCAGTGAAAGGCATGTGTTTGAAATACACGACTTGAATTTTATTCTCTCTCTCTCCTTCCTCCTCTCTTTAAAATCACCCTCTTTCTCCCTGTCTCTTATTCTCTCTAACTTCGGTCTTTCTCTCTTCCTCTTTTTATAATCGCCTTCATTCTCCCTTTCTCCCTCTTCCTCTCCTTAAATTTACCTTCTCTCTCTCTCATTCTCTCTTTTCCTTTCTCTCTCCCTCTCTTTACCTTCATTTCTTTAAAGTTACTCTCTGTCTCTCCGTCCTTTCCCTCCTTCTTTTTGTTCGTTTCTCCCCCTTTGTTTCTTATTCCTTTTCCCTCTTTCTTATTTTTTTCTTTTTCCTTCTGCCTCTCCTTTCTTTTCCTTCTCCCTTATTATCTCTCTTTCCCCCTTTCTCTGTCTCTCCTTCACTTTTCCCTCTTTCTCATTCTTATTTCCCCTCCTCTGTCTCTGCTTTTTTTCCTCTTTATTATCCTCTATTTTCCCTA
>NC_091549.1:13135913-13143413 GCF_042767895.1 Penaeus vannamei
TTATCTTTTATTCATTAATTCTTGTTTTGGATATCCAGCTTGTTTTCTGTTTTTGCGAGATTTTGAAGGGATTGGATCAACAGATTTCGGGATTAGAAAGATGAAGGCAGACTAAAATCCAGCAATGGAGGTTGTATACAGTGAGAGGTGCCTTTTGAGATATAATTGGTACTCTGATTTATTTTATTATTATTAATAATATTATTATTATTACTATAACAAATATTATCATTATTATTATTATTATTATTATCATTATTATTATCATTATTATTATCATTATCATTATCATTATTATTATCATAATAATGATAATAATTATCATTATCATTATTATTATCATCATTATTATTACTATTATTATTATTATTATCATTGTTATTATTATTATTACTGTTATTATTATCATTATTATTATTACTATTATTACTATTATTTGCTTGATTTTATTTGACCAAAATTAATATAACGACCGTTTTTTTTTCTTCTTTTCAGGGGTATTTATTTATTTATCCTTTCTCCCTTCCATTTCTTTCACTCTCTCTCTCCCCACCTTACCCCTCCCTAACCCTACCTCTCTCTCTTTACATTCATACTTCTGTTTATTCACGTATTTTGTTTTGTTTTTTTCGCTGAAAAGAATTATTGCTTCCACATGAAAAATCAGGACACGTCCGTTGCATTAATCTTGTTCAGATCTGTTTGGATTTCCCGTTTTTTTTTTTTAATTTTCTTTCTTTCTTTCTTTTTTATTTACACGAATCAAAATCCAGATTCTGTCACCTGCTTATTTCTTTTCTTTCTTTCTTTCTTTCTTTTTTAAAGACACGAATCAAAATCCAAATTCTGTCACATCTGCCACTCGGATGAACAGATTTATCAAGAATCATTTTAATTGATGAATATCTTCCAATTAATAAATATTATGGATTAATTCACAGATGCCATTTGGATTAACGAGAAGATATAACAATGAAGAAAATGGTTGTTAGACTTGGACACTTTGCAGGAAAATAAGACGGATAGATGTTAATTAAGCTCCAACTCTAAAAATGTGGAATTACGTTTGATTTTGTAATTAATAAAGGCAGCTTATATTAATATATATGTATATGTATATACATATATATATATTATTTTACTAATTCTTTTTGTGTTTGTTCCATGCTCGGGGATCCCTCAACACATGATTTTGCTTTCATAAAAAAGAAAAAAGAAAAAAATAAAAAAAATAAAAATAAAATATATATATATATATATATATATATATATATTAGAAAAAAAGGAAAATAATTGAAAAAAAAATAACCCGCACATGTAGGAAAACTTCTAGTTCGTGGAACAGAAAGATTCTTTTGTGTATAAAAAAACAAACAAACATTCATTTGAGTTTTTATCTATTTATTCTTTAAAAATTCAGTGAAATCCATTTCAAACTGTTCAGCTTTATTTTCTGCTTTTACCTCTGGCTAAGATATATGAAAAGAGAGGGAAGTAAAACGAATGGAGGATGGGGATACAGAGAAAGAGAATGAAAGAGAAGCAAAAAAAATAAATAAATAAAAAATAAATAAAATAAATAAAATAAAAAATAGAGAAGAAAAATAATCGTACTGGGATAACCAAACTGAATATAATTTTCCCTTCTCTCGGAGTTTCTCCTCCCTCCCTCTTTCTCTTCTTCTCTCTCTCTTTCTAGACTCTTCTTTTACTCCTGAATTAAGAGACGCTCTTGCTTTAGACGAGAAAACATATAACTTCCCGTACAGACACTTTCCAACAGACAAACTACGCGATGGCCGTTACGCCGAGACTCCGCCCACCATGACGTAGCAAATTCACCCATAACGGAAAAGACAAAAAATTACCCATAGATTTCCAACCGTCATTTTGCTAACATTCTACCCATTATTTTCGGATTTCAGATGGCGAGGGAAAATGAGGCGCAGTTCCCTTTTTATTTTCTCTTCTTTTTGAAAATTCTTTTATTTTTTTCTCTTTTTTTCGGTCGTATCCAGTGATGATGCGTATGGTAAAGATGATATTAGTAAGAGAGTAAAGAAGGGAAAAAAAGAGAGAAGTAATAATCAATAGGAAGACAAGAAGAGACAAAACGACATGGGTATGGTAAGGCTGTTATTGGTAAGAGAAAGAAGGAAATAGAGAGAAATGTGATAAACTGATCTCAACAAGAAGAGAAGAAGAGACAAAGCGACATAGAATGCAGCGCTATATACCAATGCAATATCTGCTTGGCGCCAGTGTCCGGAATGCACGCACAGACGTAACAACACGGAAAAAAAATCTCGCTTTACATTTTGTATCAGCCTGCTCTGGCAAGTTTGTAAAATTTAGCACAGACGTGAATTTGAGTAAACTTTTGTTCAGTGTCTAGCAATGCATGGCTTGAAACCCCTCGTTTGTAACAGGGACGAGTGGGAGTGTCAGTTCAAGGTTAGAATTTTGGAAATGTGAGTTGTAGGATTTGCGAAGAGGAAAGAAAGAGGAAGGGGGTTAGGAACAGGACATGGAACTAATTCGCTGATGGAAATTGTCTCAAAACACTGTCACAAACTTTTCGGGAAACGTTATAACGAATAACAGGACCGAATTGAGGCCTCCACGACGGTCGTTACTCGGTGACTCACAGGTCAGTCGGAGAGGGAAGGAGTGATCTGAAAGAAAATCAGCTGATCAAAGGAAATCAGCTGATCGGAAGAAAGTCAGCAGATCAGAGGAAAATAAGCTGACCGTAAGAAAATTAGCTGATCGAAAGGAAATCATTTGATCCTAAGTAATTCAGCTGGTTTTAGGGAAAGCAGCTGATCGGAAAGATATCAGCTGATCAAAAGGAAATCATTTGATCGAGAAAGAATTCCTGTTTATAATAAAACAAACTAACCGGAATGAATCCACCTGATACGATGAAAATCACCTAAATAGAAACCAGTTAATTAGGGTGAAACCAGCTGTCCAGATGGAAGAGGAGGAGGAGGAGGAGGAGGAGGAGGAGGAGGAGGAGGAGAAGAAGAAGAAGAAGAAGAAGAAGAAGAAGAAGAAGAAGAAGAAGAAGAAGGGGGGAGAAAAGGAGGAGGAAGAGGAAGAGAAGTAGAAGAAGGAGAAGGAGAAGAAGAAGAAGAAGAGGAGGAGGTCGAAAGAGGAGGAAAAACAACAGCTGATCGGGAAAACCAGGTGATCGGAGCGAAACCAATAGAGAATTCATTCACCTGATTGCAGGGGAATCAGCTGATCGCAGGTTGTAAGCCGGTAAGACTCGACTGCGGGCATATTAATCACATCAAGCTCAAGAAATGAGACTCGATCACCTGGATTTGAGAAGCTGTGATGAGAATGTGTTCGGGCGTGGGCGTGGGGGTGGGGGTGGGGGTGTAGGAGTGGGGGTAGGGAGTGGATGAGGAAGAGCCAAGATGATTAAAGTCATGAATGAATGATTGATAATTGGATTTCGAATTGCTGTTCATCATTATAATGAATTTGGAAATATTGTCATTCCAAGGAGATACGGTATTGTTTGTGTGTGGATAGTTGAATAATCATTTGTGGATATTATCTTAGGTTAGGGACAGATGGAATGCTGTCAGACTGATTAATTGCACACACTAATCGATCGTACAACTGCTCTACATACAATATAATTACTCACGCTGAATAAAACCTAGAATGAATAAAAGATAAATGAATAAAATGAAATGATAATAAAGAAAGAAGAGGAGAAAAAAATCATTGTGTTCACTCAACTTGTGACTTTCCGTTGTGTTCTCTCAGCTATAACAATAACATCAACAACAACAGAGGAAATGTAGGTTACAACTGTCTCTTGCAAACTACCAATGCACACAAGCAAGACCTATTATGCAATGAAATAAAACAGCGGCTGATGGTTGTATGAGGCGAGGCGAGGGACCCCGTTTCTCTCGGGTAATAAATGAGGCGGAATGGATGGTCTGATTCATCGTCTGTGTTGCATGATGTGGCAGTAATTGCAATGGTGATTTTGCTGTTCATGTGGATGATGGCGATTACGTTGATGTTGATAGTGGCGATAATGTGGTTGATGATGATGACAGGAATAGTATGAGGATGATTATGATGTGAACAGATTTGGGATAACATTAAAAAGCAAAAAAAAAAAAAAAAAAAAAAAAAAAAAAAAAAAATATATATATATATATATATATATATATATATATATATATATATATATATATATATATATATATATATTCGTACTACCGTTTATGATAATGAAAACAGTAATAATAATCCTAAAAAGTCTTGGTGATTTGATGATGATGATGTTAAGAATGATAATGACTGCGATGATATTGATGATGTGAATGATTATTGTGGTATTGATTATGAATGAATAGTATTGAGGGCAAACATACTGATGATGGTCGTGATGATGATAGTGATAACTTGGTAGTGTTGATAGTGATAATAATATTGATGGAAATAGAGTACTATTACTAATAAGGATGATTAATAATACTAAAGAGACATGTAATGAGTTCATATTCTTCAAAGTACTCACAATATTCCAATACAGTACTCAAAAAACATATGATCTTAAAATTTATTGTTATATTTCTGGCCGATTCGAGTACAACATTCCCCAACGTATATATGGACTGTATTTTTTCAAGGTTCATTTTGAATTCAGCAGCACACACGTAAGATGATAATAAAAATATATTAATAACAATAATGTTGTTGATGTGATGATGATAACGGTGGTGGTGATGATGATGAATAACAAGAGCTTTGTATTTTCTTAATATTATTGCCAATTTGTTGTCCATAGTATTAAGATTCGTTATATTTATCTTAAATCATAACGATTATCTCATCAAGTAGGAAATTCATTGAGCTTAACAATATAAACAGTAGACAACAAAACCAAACAAATATAGTATCATAAAACAAACAAATAAAACAAAAACAAAGATAATGAGAACATAAACACAACATAATACTAATAACGACACAACCCTATAAGGCGACAAGTGGTCGTTTCGGTAACAGAACTACACCGTAAAGACCTGTGAGGCTATACGGTTGTTGTGTATCCCGGGTCTCCTGTGGATATGCGGTGATTGCAAGATGAGGAGATGTAGCCTGTCTGACGCCGTGGATGGAATTCTGAAAATCATTGCAGGATGGAGAAGAGAGGTTGTTGTCTATGCTGCGAGTGTTCAGGGGAGCGCTGAAACGGCTGGTCGGTTCGGAGAGGAGGTCAGGGCGGGTTGCGGTGTTCTACGGTTTGGAACTATGCGGCGACACTGACCCTTGATTTTGTGGTATTGTATCCAGAATGTAATGCTTCGAATTGGGTAGGTCTTGTGTTCACACGCACAATTTGGCAGTTAGATAAAGCTGTAGATATATGTGAAGGGCAATGATATGTATACACACATATATGTGCGTATGTATGTATGTACACGCACTCTCTCTCTCTCAGTATGTATGTATATATATATATATATATATGTATATATATATATATATGTACACATGTATATATGTATCTATATAAATATGTGCACATATAATGGTCTATATATCCTTACATATACATGCACGTTCAAAGAATGGTAAAACCTGATGAAGATGAAAATAGTGAATTGAGTAAAAAACATCAGCTGATACAGATCAACCAGACCAGAATCAGCTGATTATTGCAAGAGTCTCTGATGCACAACAATCACTGACCTCTGAGTATAGCTGTGAGATCCAGGCAATTTAATCCCAGAAGGATAAACCTTGAATGTTCTCTACTGGTATACAGGACGCATCTATTCGCATCTACAAGCTCGAATTTGTGTGTGTGTGTGTGTGTGTGTGTGTGTGTGTGTGTGTGTGTGTGTGTGTGTGTGTGTGTGTGTGTGTGTGTGTGTGTGTGTGTGTGTGTGTGTGTGTGTGTGTGTGCGTGAGTGTGTGTGTGTATGTGTGTCTGTGTCTGTGTGTGTGTGTGTGTGTGTGTGTGTGTGTGTGTGTGTGTGTGCGTGTGTCTATGCCTGAGTATACATGTTTTTCTCAAATTGCGCAACTTTATAACATGCCTCCATTTCTCTCGTTTACAACAACCCTATCCGAACAACCGAAGTAAATCAATGTCATTTTTCTCTCAGCCTTTTTTCAGTTCCTTATAACATCAGCAACACATTCCGGGCACCTAGTTATAGCGGGGATGAGATGCAATGCAACAGCGACCTCGAAATCCCAACATCTGTTATGGATGGAGTTTTAAAGTCTATTGACGATGCTACATGTACAGTGGATTACGGTCTGATGTTGCTTCGTACTCTGTTGCTGTCGTGTGAAATACTTCTGTTTTTTGTCTGTTATTATTTTTGTGTTGTCTTCTGTTCATGTTTTATTGCGTCTGTTGGTTTATTTATCTTTTTATTCATTCTTTTTTACCTATCTTCTTTATCATATTTTTTGTGTATTTCCTGATATGGAATGGAGAAAACCGAGTGTTTACTGTCTCTTCTTTATTTCTTTTTGCATTTGTTAACCTTCCTTCCCAGTTCGAAGGGAATTATAGAATTAAAAAATGATATCATATTTCTATATAAAAATATAATGAAAAATAAATATTTGCATCTCATCATTATGTATTCCATCGCAGTTATAAAACGAATGAAATCAAAGAACTCGAAAAAACAAAGAAAAAAAGATACGTAATTGCGAATTCAAGGTGAAATGTTGTCATAATGATGGTTGGAAAACTGCGGGAAGATTTGCATATAGATTTATATATATATATATATATATATATATATATATATATATATATATATATATATGTATATATATATATTGATAAACGAATAAGTTATCCGAGAGAGAGAGATATCAAAAGAAACATTTATAGCAAAATTGATAGAGAAATTAAAACTAAATGGAGTGAGAGAGAGAAGGGGGGCGGGGAAGGAAAGAGAGGAGCGGGAGGGACAGAAATGGGGAGGTGGGGGGGGGGGGGCAGAGAGACAGAGAGAATTTCGACTTCTTAACAAAATACCGTTATGTTTCCTTTTTTTTCTCTCTCTCTCTCTTCATTTTCCTTTACCTCTCCTCCTCTACGGCCCCACCCCCCCTTTCATCATCTTTTCCCGTATTCTCAAGTTTTTGAGTTTTAACTAAATAGGTGTCCAACAAACTTTTTTTTTCTCTCTCTCTGTCTCAATTCCTCTCTCTAGGGCCACACCTTCATAATTTATAAGCTTTCATCGAGAAGTTCCTGCATGTACAATGATACTGTAGATCTTAATTAGTATGGTGTAGTAATTAATGAAACCTGAAACTCGTATTTTTTTATCAATTAAAAAGTTAAAGGAGTTTTGATTATTCATTCGTCAGTTTACTCATATTTATAGGAGTTTTATGCATTAATTTCGTCAATTTATTTATATTTATAGGAACTTTATGTATTCGTCAATTTGTGTTTATTGATTGATTTTATCGTTAATTATC
>NC_091549.1:13148413-13160913 GCF_042767895.1 Penaeus vannamei
ATGCATGATTCATGGGCGGATATATTCACATGTTGTCATATCCTCTTTGTTTTCCTCGTTGTAAAATTCCCCAATGACCAGAGCAAAAAATATGAACACTGAATACCCGCCGGCAGTGCGCAAAACATGAGCTAATATGATTTTTCTCTCATTTACACCGAATTATATAAATAAAACAAATATCAAAAAAAGGGCTCATGAACGTGTTTCCTTATTGAGAGTTATTTACGAGAAAGCAACGTGAAATTATGGTTATTTTTGCTTGTGAAATAAAAAAAATATATATACAAAAAGTGAAAGTATAAAGTGTGTTGATCAAAGCGGATATATATATAGTTTATTGTCTAAAATGTGCCCAGGTGTTGAATGCTGTATTTATATATTGCACAGATTGCTAATCCAGTTCTAAAGCTGTTGTGACAGAAAAAGTATTTAAATGCATGTACACATAAAACAATGTGCATCGATACTCATCTCAAGAAGATTGATGCTGCAGACATTTTTGATGTGGAAACAATTAGAAAAATAATATGCATCAGTAGAACAGAAGCATGAGAGAGAGAGAGAGAGAGAGAGAGAGAGAGAGAGAGAGAGAGAGAGAGAGAGAGAGAAAGAGAGAGAAAGAAGGAGAGAGAGAGAGAGAGAGAGAGAGAGAGTAAAAAATTGAGACTGAGATAATGATTGAGAAGGAGAGAGAGAGAGAGAGAGAGAGTAAAAAAAGTGAGACTGAGATAATGATTGGAAGGAAGAGAGAGAGAGAGAGAGAGAGAGAGAGAGAGAGAGAGAGAGAGAGAGAGAGAGAGAGAGAGAGAGAGAGAGAGAGAGAGAGAGAGAGAATGAGTAAGAAAGACAGAAATTGTATTCAAATGCATGTACACACAAAGCACTGTACATCGATACTGATCTCAAGAAGATTGATGCTGCAAACATTTTTCTGTGGAAATTAGAAAAATAATATGCATCAGTAGAACAAAAGCATCAGAGAGAGAGAGAGAGAGAGAGAGAGAGAGAGAGAGAGAGAGAGAGAGAGAGAGAGAGAGAGAGAGAAAGTCAGGAAATTTCTAAATTCCAAACTGCTTATTAAGCAATCAAAATTTTACTAGAACGTTGTGCTATTTGATTATCTTTTAGCATGTCTGATTATATATAAGAAGAAAAAATAACATGACATCATTCAAAATCGTTTTTTGGCCTAATTGGTAATTTTAATTATCTTTTGGCATATTATTTAAAATCACCTTTTGGCATGACAGTTTCTTCTTTTCCTTTTATCATTATTATTTTTCATTTTTCTATTTATTTACTTTATTATTATTTTTTTTTTTGCAATGAATGATTTTAATTTTCTTATGCCATGACATCAGTTAAGATTATTTTTTGGCATGACTGATTATTTTGATTATCTCTTGGGACCGTCTATGCATATTGATTGTCCTCAAAGAAGTCGAATGAATCCGACTCTACCAATCTAATCAAAGGATCTGTATCAAAATCCAATTAATTCGTTTTTGAGCCATCCAGGCGTGAATTCCGATGCCGTGTCCTCTACACCGGTTCACGTAATCTTTGAACTCGCTGTTACGTATTCTGTACTTCGACTCGTAGGAGTGCATTCAAAGGATTCAAATAGTTTAGAGTGAATTGGGGCTTCGATATGACCTCCGTGTGACCTGATATTATTAAGGCGATTCCAACGCCGCTATGACTTTCATTTGACCCGATTCTATATTCATGACACGTTCCTGTCAAATACAGACAGTACAAAACTCTCTGCATGATGATCCAATATGTAGTCTTTATTGCACTTCCTTCTCATCTTCAACAAGACCTTCTAAACTGGCCAAATAAGGAACACTTCTTATACCACCGAGACTGAGTACCTTATTGCTTTTTCCTCCTGAGATCGAAAGCACTGTAGGCAGGGGAATTGAGAGGAGAAGGGGGTAGGGAGAGGAGAGGGAGAAGGGGAGTAAGGGGGAGGAGATGGGGGGGTGAGGGTGGGTGAGGGGGTACACGAAGGTAATAATAATAATAATGATAATATTGATAATAATAAAAACAATAATAATAATGATAATAATAATAATAATAATAATAATAATAATAATAATAATAATAATAATAATGATAATAATGATAATAATGATAATAATGATAATAATGATAATAATGATAATAATAAAAACAATAATAATAATGATAATAATAATAATAATGATAATAATAATAATAATATTAATAACAATAATAATAATCATAAATAAATAAATAAATACAAGAACAAATAAATAAATAAATAAATAAATAAATAAAATAAAAATCTGATGTCCTTTTTTTAGGAACCCCTAAAATAACTACGACTGGTATTCTCATCACCACCATCCTTATCACAAATGCCCTTAGTTAACAAACAAAATTACCAAGGGATAGATAAACCATGTCGAATGTAAAAACCTTTTTATTGGCGGACGTAGAACCCTGAGGGGCTGGGTACGTGGATTCCCGAGCGCGGAAGGGAGAGGAGGGCTCGTCTCCCGGCAGAGCACATACAGAACTGAATCATTCGGTATCAGTATGTGTGTATTTTAGAAGGTATTTAAGTATAGTTATGATTATCATGATTATGGTAAGGATGATTTTTAGTGGTATATATGTTATTATTGTTATTAATGATTATCATCATTATCGTCACCAGCACATCCTTATCATCACCAGCACATCATTACCATCACCAGCACATCGCTAACATCATCATTACACACATCAGTAGGCATATCATCACCATTATCGTCACGAGAGAAGTTAATTTTTTTCCTTGCAGAAATGTCTCCCATAGAATCTCGTCCCTGCTTTCTCTGATGACCGATAGTGCTGCTGGTGTGTGGCGTGCAACCTGCAGTTTGCAAGGACCGTCGCAACCTACCTCTCCTCTCCTTGTCGTTTTTGTATAATTTGACAGCGGATTCACGCGCTGAGTTTGCGAGGAAATGTTGCGCGAGAACAGAATTGAAAATCGAAGGTTGGATGAATACAGAATGAAAGAACGGTTTGTCTGTTCTGGTAATATTGTGCTATGTAGATCAGAGCATTTAGCCAACATGGTACGTTTCTCATAATGCAAGTAAATACAGTCACTGTCATATCTCTCAACATCTCACTATCTTCCTCTTCCTCATCTCGAATCTTGCAACTTCAATTTCGCGGATGCAGACCTTGAACTAACTCTCTCACACGTCTTTGTTGCTGACGAGGGCATTTGCAATTGGCACTGAACTAAACTTGCAATAAATATCTGCATTTCGTTTTGCAAATTCGCCAACGCTGGATGATGCAAACTGTTTAACGAGATATGTTTTACTTTTTTTATTTAATATTTCGTTCGCATGTACTTTCCGGGCTGTTGCACAAGCAGACATTGCAGTGGCATAGACCTTTTTTTGTTTTCGTTCTCTTTTGTCCTTCCCTTTATGTTGTTACTCTGAAATATTTGATATATTTTTTCTGTTGCTATTGATACTGTTGTTGCTATTTCTGTTTGATTATTTTTATATTTTGTTTTGCGTCGTTTTCTTCCATTTTTATAGAATATATTTTCTCGTTTTTTTGTGTGTTTGTTTGTTCCGTTCTGTCTGGCAGACAAATTTGGTTTTCGTTGTTCATCTTATTATTTGTATTTATTGTGCATGTCTTTATTTCAGATAAAGGCGTGATTTTTTTTTTCTTTTTTTTTATGGTCGGCATCAATTGTTAATTCTTTATCAGACTATCGATCGGGACACACACACACACACACACACACACAAATACACATACACACACACAGACACATACACAAACACCTCCCCCCCCACCACACACCCACCCACGGACACCCCCCCCTCCCGACCCCCACACCCCTATACATGCGTGTCAGTCGGGACACACAAACACACACAGACACAAACACAAACAAACACCCACAAACACCTCCTCCACCCCACACACACACCCAAGCACACTCCCCCCACCCCCACCCCTCCTCTAGACCCCCACACCCCTATGCATGCGTGTCAGTCGGGACACACAAACACCACAGACCAACAGACACAAACAAACACAAACACAGACACACACAAACATCTCCCCCCCACACCACACACACACCCAAGCACACTCCCCCCACCCCCACCCCTCCTCCAGACCCCCACACCCCTATCCCTGCACACTACCTTTAACACCAACTTGCTTCTCCGGTTCTATCGATATTTCCCCAATATCCCATCAAATCACCGATATTCCCGCCAAACAACGTCGACCGCCCATAATCGCCCGTAACGAGTGTTATTTCGGCCAAATTACTAATAGCTTGTTATGATTGAAGTTTTGACGATGCAACATGGACTGATAGTTAGCTTCGTTCGTGTAGTTATTATGTAATATTTTCTGGTTTATTTATGTTCTTTTTTCAATAAATGTGGAGAAAAGTTCGATTTTTTTCTCTCCTTTGTTATTGTTATTCCTTTCTCCCGTTCTGTTATATTTGTTATTATTTCCTTTTTTTCTGTTTATATCAGTTGTTCCTTCCATCGTGCCTTTTATATTTGTGATCCCTCTCTTTTTTTTTCTTTTTTTTTGTTACCCCTTCACTGTTTTCTTTATGTCATCCCATTTTCCTCAGTTAATGAATAATAATTAATAATAATACGTCTTTATCAACACATTCACTCGTCCTCCAAAAGTAACAAACTCAGAAAGAAAATAAATAAATAAATAAAACGAAAGGAGAGAGAAAGATAAAGAACATTTAGCATTTTAAAAGTAAAAAGTAAAATGCACATAACAGGTTGGCAAGGTCAGAAATCCATGATAAAATAAAGTTGCGATATATATATATATATATATATATATATATATATATATATATATATATATATATATATATATATATAATTTTTTTTTTCGCTTCGAACAATACACTTTGTCGGAGTGGGCGGAGTCTCGGCGTAACGACCATTGCGTAGTTTGTTTATTGTTAGAAAATGCTGGCAAAGGAATATTGTTAGTATCTGTTAGCAATGTAATATCATTAGAAACTGTTGGCTAAGAAAGTTGCAGGTTTAAATGTCTGTAATGTCATTGTGTAAGAAAAGAGAGAGAGAGAAATAGTAAGTGAGAAAGAGAGATAGCAAGTGAGAGAGAGAGAGAGAGAGAGAGAGAGAGAGAAAGAGAGAGAGAGCGAGAGAGGGAGAAGAGAGAGCGAGGGAGGGAAAGAGAGAGAGAGAGAGAGAGAAAAGGAAAGAAAGAGAAAGAGAAAGAGAGAGGGAGGGAAGGAGGGAAGAGAGAGAGAGAGAGAGAGAGAGAGAGAGAGAGAGAGAGAGAGAGAGAGAGAGAGAGAGAGAGAGAGAGAGAGAGAGAGAGAGAGAGAGAAAGAAATTTCTTTTTCTTTTCTTTCATTCTTTGTCCCTTTCTTTTTTTCTTCATTATGCCTCGCACAGTTACCGACTTTCAAAGTAAAAGAAAAAAAGGTTCACAGTCACAGAAAAAAAATGTTATTCTTTTTCTCTCTGTCTCCATTTCTTCTTATTTTCCTTCTACCGCTGACGAGACATTTGTTCATTCACAGCAAAGGAAAAGAGTGCGTTTGGTGTTTAATTAATTCATGCTAATTAGCCTGAACATTTTTTTTAATTTATTTTTTTCCTTGTGCATTTCGTGCAAACATTGTTAATCCATTTTCAAAGGCTTTATAAAAGACGGGATCAACTTCGTATTTGAATTCATGTAAATATATGCTTATAAATAAACCTTTGTACCAGTAAAAAAAAGAGAAATGAAAAAAAGAAAAATGATCATGTGAAAATGTGCTTAAAAGAGGAAAATGATGTGGAAATGTGTGTTTATACAACAGCAACATAAATAACACTAATAATCATTATAATGATTATGAAAATGCCAGTGATGATCAAATGTATAATTCCTCGTGTCGACTGAGAAACATTGACAACGATAACAACAATGATAATAATCGTAAGAAATTATTATAGCAATGGCAATGATAAATAAATGAAAATGCATATAATGAATGGTAATGATAATATATTTGCAAAAATAATGGCAATGGTGACGTGTGTTACTACTACTACTTTTGCAGCTGCTACTACAAACTATAATAATGATAATAGTGATAGTGATGTGTGGAATGTAACTTGAACAACGAAGGGAAAGACAAGAAAACGTAGGAATATGAATATGATATACTGACATATTCGTGTGTTTTCATGTCCTTCCCTTCGTTATTCCTGTTGCAGTGATGGTGGTGATAGCAATGATAATATTTGATGATAAAGGCGTTTTCGGTATTAACGAAGATCACAACAATGATAAAAAAGGAATAATAATGTTAATGACAACACATTCATATGTCGTCCCATCGCTTCGTTCCAACACTCCAGCATTTCCAAACACCATTTCTATTACCTTTCCAGACAGCTCCAAAAAAGAGACGCAGTAACAGCTCCAAAATCGCGTGAATCGTATTTGCATACAGAAAAGCGACTGCAAGCAAGCGCTCTCCCGGAAAAAAAATGAGATCATGCGAGTTTTCCCCGTCAACAAAATGCGAGAAGCCGAGGAATGCCGTGGGCGATTTTCGGCGTAACGAGCGGAGTGTCTCTTTTTTAAGTTTGACCAGCGGGGGAGTGTTGGGTTTCGTGTCCCATCCCTTGGTCTTGCTGCCTTTCGCTTTGGTGTGTGTTGTGTCCCATCACTTGACCCTGCTGGCTCTCCCGTTCGTGTGTGTCGTGTCCCATCACTTGACCCTGCTGGCTCTCCCGTTCGTGTGTGTCGTGTCCCATCACTTGACCTTGCTGCTTTTCCTATTGGTGTGTTGTGTCCCATCACTTGACCCTGCTGGCTCTCCCATTCGTGTGTGCCGTGTCCCATCACTTGCGTGTCCCATTGTTGTATGTCGTGCCTTGTAAATTTATCTTTTTTACCTTTTCCCTTTCCTACTGGTGCTTGTGTCCCCATCTTTCAGCCTTCTTCCCTTCCCCACAGGTGTGTTTGCCTTGTCCCATCACTTTCTGCCTTTCCCATTGCCTATCACCCGATCTTCCTTCCTTTTCCACTAACCTATAGCGTACCCCAGCACCTAGCCCATTTGGAACCATTCCCCCCGTGTAAAAAAAAGAAAAAAGAAAAAAAGCCATTCCCCACGTGTAAAAAAAAAAAAAAAAAAAAAATCCCCATCGTTCAGAAGCGTTGACAGCATTACCCAGACGTTGTACCACCTTGTCCCATTTCCGGCTTCTTGGTTCCTGATCGAGAAGCGCCGGTCAATACAGGCGATGGTGTTAAGGTGGCCGTCGTCTTGCGCAGTTACTCGGCGGTGCTGGTATGTCTTATAGAAAAGGAAGAAAAAGAAAAAAATCAAGAATATAATAAGAAAAATATAGAACAAAATATAGAAAAGGAAGAAAAAGAAAAAGAAATGAGTGAGGAACCGTAGAAAAGGAAGAAAAAATGTGAGGAAGCGTAGGAAAGGAAGAAAAAAAAAAAAAAAAGAGTGAAAAAGCGTTATCTTTTGAATACAGGAGACGTATTTTATAGGTTTCGACTGTATCTTCATCCGAAATACATGTATTACTGGTGAAGATGTATACATGTATTTCCGGGCAAGATATAATTGAAACCGCTACAAAATACATCTAATGTGCTGTACGTTGTAAGAGATGTCCAAGCGCTGTAGTAGATGAGAGTAATACAAACTGTATAATATCGATAGCGATAATTCGATAGAGAATATAATGTAAATAATGGCATGAATGATCATTTGAATCGGTGTATGATACATAGTGTGGATAACAATATTGATAATTCTAATCAGTGTTTTGTATACCTAGATAATTCGATTTAGAATATAATAAATTTAATTGCAATAATGATGATTAGAGGCAAATGCAGTGTTGCTGTTGACAATTGGGAGGATTTTAGTCAATCATTATCTAACAAAAATGACATTTTCACATTTGCCGAAAATGATACTGGAATCAAATTATTAAAATCTTCAACCCCAATAACACACACACACACACATACCTACATGCACACAAACACACACACACACACTCACACACACAAAACACACACAAACACACACAAACACACACACACACACACACACAAACACAAACACAAACATACACACACATACACACACACACACACACAAACATACACACACACATACACATACACACACACGCAGCAGTAATAAAATAGAATATTGTAAGAACTGCGCGAAGATTATTCGGAACAATGAAACTTGTAAGAAATGTGTTCATATTCTTACTAAAAGACCAGGAGTAAAATTCTGCCATGGAAAGAAAAGGAATAATTGAAAGTCTTGATAAAGAAGAATCCATCGAGAGGAAAGAAGGAAAGGAGGAAACGAAGAATTCAAGAGAAGAGAAAGAAGAAGAAACAAAGAATACGAGAAAAGGAATAGAAAAAAAAACAGGAAAAGAGAGTAATGGAAAACAAAACAAAAAAATCAAGAATATAAAAAGAAGAGAAAATAGAATTCAAGAAAAGAGATTGAAAGAACAAAAAATCAGGAGGAGGTAAAAGAAAAAAAAGAAGTAAAAAGACATAGAAACGGAAAATTCAAGAATAGAGAGAAAACAAGAAAAGAGAGAAAAGGAAACAAACAAATCTAGAACAGAAAAAAAGCTTGAAAGACAGAATATGAATCAAAGAATTCATGAAAACAAGAGATAGAAACAAAACATTCAAGAACAGAAAAAAACAAGAAAGAATAGGAAACAAAGAATTCAAGAACGAACAAAAAAATCAAGAAGAAAATAAGAAACAAAGAATTACCGAAAACAACAGATAGAAACAAAGCATTCAAGAACAGGAAAAAAAATCAAGAAAGAACAGGAAACAAAGAATTTAAGAAAAAATCAAGAAAGAATAGGAAACAAAGAATTGACGAGAACAAGAGATAAAAACAAAGAACTCAAGAACGTAGCTCCGCCAGACCCAGCCACCGTGGTCTCGGGGGCGGTCAGAGCGGAAGGCACAGCTGGTAAGATCACGCCTTAGTGAATAGTAATGAAGAATGGGCGTCGAGAGAGTCAGGCCGCCCCTGTTCCCCTCCTGCTGGGCGTCTGACCTCGCTTCCGCCCCTGCTCCTCTCCTGCTTGGGTGTTTGACTCGGTTTTTTAAATTTTTTTCCTTGGTGTTTGACTTTTGTTTCCTTCCTTGTTTCTCAACTGCTGGATCTTTGACCTCGTAGTCACTCCTGCTACTTCTCTGCTTGGCGTTTGACCTTGCTTCCATCCCTGCTTCTTCCCTGCTGGACCCTTGACCTCGTTTTCACGCCTGCTTCTCTTCTGCTTGGCGTCTGACCTCACTTCCGCCCCTGCTCCTCTCCTGCTTGGGTGTTTGATTCGGTTTTCGCTTCTGCTTCTTCTCCGCTGGGTGGTTGACCTCGCTTACGAAACTGCTTCTTTCCTGCTGGATCGATGGTTGGTTATCGTCCCTTCTCTTCTGTTATTGCGTAATCTTTGACTCGGTTTTTGTTCCTGCTTCTTTTTTTCTGTCAGGCGCTTGACCCCGTTTCAACACCTGTCTTCTCTCAGGCTGGATGTATGGCCTGTCTTTGCCCCTATCTTTTTTTCGTCTTTTTTTTCTTGGTGTTTGACTTTTGTTTCCTTCCTCGTTTCTTAACTGCTGGTTCTTTGAGCTCGTAGTCACTCCTGCTACTTCTCTGCTTGGCGTTTGACCTTGCTTACATCCCTGATTCTTCCCTGCTGGACCCTTGACCTCGTTTTCACCCCTGCTTCTCTTCTGCTGGGCGTCTGACCTCACTTCCGCCCCTGCTCCTCTCCTGCTTGGGTGGTTGATTCGGTTTTCGCTTCTGCTTCTTCTCCGCTGGGTGGTTGACCTCGCTTACGAAACTGCTTCTTTCCTGCTGGATCGATGGTTTGTTATCGTCCCTTCTCTGCTGTTATTGCGTAATGTTTGACTCGGTTTTTGTTCCTGCTTCTTTTTTTCTGTTAGGAGCTTGACCCCGCTTCAACACCTGTCTTCTCTCAGGCTGGATGTATGACCTGTCTTTGCCCCTTTTTTTTATTATGTTTCCTTCCTCGTTTCTTAACTGCTGGTTCTTTGAGCTCGTAGTCACTCCTGCTACTTCTCTGCTTGGCGTTTGACCTTACTTCCATCCCTGCTGGATCCTTGACCTCGTTTTCATCCCTGCTTCTCTTCTGCTTGGCGTTTGACCTTGCTTCCATCCCTGTTTCTTCCTTACTGGATCCTTGACCTCCCTTAACCTTGCTTCCATCCCTGCTGGACTCTTGACCTCGTTTTCACGCCTGCTTCTCTTCTGTTTGGCGTTTGACCTTACTTCCATCCCTGTTTCTTCCTGACTGGACCCTTGACCTCCCTTGACCTCGCTTCTATCCCTGCTAAACCCTTAACCTCGCTCCCACCCTCCTTCTCCCCTTCTACCATTCGTCCAACCAAGACGCCAAGATCAACCCTCCACACTGGCTTACTCGGCTTACCAAGACCCTTTTTCCCTGTCCTTCAGTACCGTCAGTCACGCGAGCTTCCTTCTCGTTAGCGCTGGTGTTGCCTTCGACTTATCGGCTCCTTCAAGCGACCGAGAATCCTACCAACACTTGACGGAACTTGCGAGGATTCCGCCTCTCTTCGTCCCGTTTCAGTCCGTACGCACTAAAGAAAGAAAGAAAGAAGAAGAAAAGGAAGAGGAAGAGGAAGAAGAAGAAGAAAAGGAGGAAGAAGAAAAAGAAAAGGAAGAGGAAGAAGAAGAAGAAAAGGAAGAGGAAGAAGAAGAAAAGGAAGAGGAAGAAGAAGAAAAGGAAGAGGAAGAAGAAGAAAAGGAAGAGGAAGAGGAAGAAGAAGAAAAGGAAGAGGAAGAAGAAGAAGATGAAGATGAAGAAGAAAAGAAAGAGGAAGAAGAAGAAAAGGAAGAGGAAGAAGAAGAAGAAGTAAAGGAAGAGGAAGTAGAAGACGCAGAAGAAAAGAAGAAGAAGAAAATGAAGAGGGAGAAGAAGAAGAAAATGAAGAGGAAGAAGAAGAAGAAAAGGAAGAGGAAGAAGAAAGAGAATAAAAACGCACAGATCGAATATAAAAGAAATAAAAACAAAATAAAATAAAGATAAAATAAAAAAAAGCACGGAGTATCGCCCATCTTGCAACTTACAAAGAGAAAACAGGAAGAGAAGTCATCTGCAGAGAGCCGCACACGAGCCAAATTCATTTCCAATAACGCGAGCCATGTGTCCGGAGAAACAATAGATCGCTAAGGAGTGAATAATTGCCTCATGTACGTATCCACACTCCTATCCGATGCCACGGGAGGATATTCAAGATTTACTGTAAATGAAACGGCTTCTGCTTGTGGAATGGAAGCGGAAGCGGGGGGGGGGGGATACAAGAAGGGAACACGAAGGAAAACACGGGAGATACGTGATGAGGATGAAGACGATCTAAGAAAGGATGGAAGATAGGATAGTATCTAGCCGCGTGCCAATTATGGGAGCAGCGTAGGCGATGGTGCTGGGTAGATCTTTTGTCTATCGGCGGAAGGAGAGGCAGAGGGAGAATTCCAGACTCCAGAGAGAGATATAGATAGATTCATATTTAAATATACATACATACATACATACATATATATATATATATATATATATATATATATATATATATATATATATGTGTGTGTGTGTGTGTGTGTGTGTGTGTGTGTGTGTGTGTGTGTGTGTGCGTATGTGTGTGTGTGTGTACATATACATAGGTACACACTAACTCATATATGTGTATATATATGTATATATGTATATATATATATATATATATATATATATATATATATATATATATATATATATATGTATATATATGTACATACATATATATATATATATATATATATATATGTATATATATGTATATATATATATATATATATATATATATATATATATATATATATATATATATATATATATATATATATATATATATGTGTGTGTGTGTGTGTGTGTGTGTGTGTGTGTGTGTGTATAAATTTATATATACACATATGTAAATAAATAAACACACACACACAAGCACACATACACGCACATGGGAAAGATAGATAGATAGATAGATAGATAGATAGATAGATAGATAGATAGATAGATAGATAGATAGATAGATAGATAGATAGAGAGAGAGAGAGAGAGAGTAAGAAAGAGAAAGAAAGAGTACCAGACCGATACCGAGAACAAGAAAAAGAACGAAAGAAGGAGAGAGAGAGAGACAAAGAGAGGAAGAAGAGATGAGGCTCAACTAAAACATAAAGTGGAGAAACGTGTCTAAAGAGCTGCTTTTTGATGGCTTACAAGGCAGGATATTTTTACGCTAACTTGCTATCGATTTCTTGTTTGATGGCGGGCTCTTTCGGCGAGGCTGCTCAAGGCTCTTCGCATTTGCCTTATTGGAAA
>NC_091549.1:13188413-13190913 GCF_042767895.1 Penaeus vannamei
AGGGACGAGGGAGAGTGGAGAGGGAAGGGGAAGGGAAAGGGGCGGAGGGTGGAGGGAGAGAAGGAAGGAGTGGAAGGGTAGGGGAAGAGAGGATAAAGAGGAGGAAAATAAGAAGGAGAAGGGGGAAGAAAAAGAAGAAGATGATGATAATGATGATGAGGAGGAGGTGGAGTAGGAGAGAAGGAGGAGGAGGAGAAGGAGAAGAGAACGAGGAGAAGGACAATAGGAAGAAGGAGGGGGAGAAGGAGGAGGAGGAGAAGTAAAAAGAAGAAGATAAGGAAGAATAAGAGGAGGAGGAGATGTTTGATGCGAGAGAGAAAGAGGAAAAAGAAAAACAAAAATACGTAGATAGAAGACAAAAAAATATATATAATACGACAAGAAAGCAGAAAAGAAGACAAACGGGACGAACAGAAAAAAGGAAGAGTGGGAGCAAAAATAAAAGGAAGAGAAATAGGAAGAAGGAAACAAAAGTGTTCGGAAAATCGCACCGAACAAGCTACAAATCCCGGGGAACTTGTCCGAATCCGTGCTCAATCTTGTCCTGTTTAGCGACTGATGGAAATCTGTCAGGCTTGAAGCACAACGAAGAAGCACTTATGATGCTATTACTTCACTATTCGATTGATGGAATTCGCCATTTGGCAATCGGGGAAGCAGGTTTGCGAAACTGATGTTGCAGTCATAAGGGGGAGTTCGAAAAGAAAAAAAATGAGGATATGTATATGTATGCGTATATTTCTTTTCAATATCTATTTGTCATTGCTATTATTATTATTATCATTATTATTATTATTATTATTGTTGTTATTATTATCATTATTATTATTATTATTATTATTATCATTATTATTATTATTATTATTATTATTATTATCATTATTATTATCATTATTATTATTATTATTATTATTATTATTATTATTATTATTATTATTATTATTATTATTATTATTATTATCATTATCATTATTATTATTATTATAACTGTTATTACTATCATCATCATTATTACTATTACTATTATTCTAATCTAATTTCATTTTATTATTTTTTTCTACAGTCCTAGGGGTTCGAAATACGAAAAATAGAAACGGCATTAAACGTATGCGTATATTAGCGTTTATTTATTTGTTTATTCTTTATTCATTATGAATACGTGTCGATGATTTTTGTGTATTTTATATTTTCTCTTTATATTCAGTTCGTTTTTTCAGTTATATAAGAGACAGAAAAAAACGAGATTTTTAAAAATCTTTTACATATCTTTATATATTCGTTATTCTATTCAATCATATGTTATCTTATTTTTTTAAAAATCTTTTTATCCATTTACCATCTACCTATCTATGAAGGAAATATTTTGTGTATCTTATATTTCCTCTTTATATTCACTTCATTTTTATCAGTTGTATAAGGAACTTATATTTACCTATCTACCTATCTATGAAAATTCTAGTATCTATTGACCTATCTACTCTCATTCGCTATGAAAATCAAGTATCGAAATAACGGTAACGGAAGTGGTAACGATAGGACAGCACTTCGCTTACTCCTACCAGCATCAGTATATAAGGGTTATTATCGTTTGCTGCATTAGGAAAATAACCCTTATTGCAACAACGCATGCAACGCTTGGTATTTTCTGCAATGAAATAATCTGGGCATGGAGACACAGCGGAAATTCGGAATACGGGCTGGTACCTGTAATATAGTTATAGATATTTGAAAACAATAGGAAATTTTGTTTTTATATGCAGTCGCGTGTAATGGTTGGATTGCATTAATTCTATATTTGATTTTAATGGTGTAATTATTTGTATTCATTTCCGCGCAGGCGAGCGCTGTTTTAATTATTCCTTTTAATTTTAATGGCGGGAGAGAGGGAGAGAGATAGATAGATAGATAGATAGATAGATAGATAGATAGATAGATAGATAGAGAGAGAGAGAGAGAGAGAGAGAGAGAGAGAGAGAGAGAGAGAGAGAGAGAGAGAGAGAGAGAGAGAGAGAGAGAGAAAGAGAGAGAGAGAGAGAGAGAGAGAGAGAGAGAGAGAGAGCCGGGGGAGAGAGAGAGAGAGAAAACCGGGGGAGAGAAAGAGAGAGAGTGAGAGAGAGAGACATATACATACACACACACACACACATATAGATGGATAGATAGATAGACAGACAGACAGACAGACAGATAGAGCTAGGAGAGGAAGAGAGAGAGAGAGAGAGAGAGAGAGAGAGAGAGAGAGAGAGAGAGAGAGAGAGAGAGAGAGAGAGAGAGAGAGAGAGAGAGAGAGAGAGAGAGAGCGAGAGAGAGAGAGAGAGAGAGAGAGAGAGAGAGAGAGAGAGAGAGAGAGAGAGAGAAAGAGAGAGAGAGAGAGAGCCGGGGGAGAGAAAGAGAGAGAGTGAGAGAGAGACATATACATACACATACACACACATATAGATGGATAGATAGATAGACAGACAGACAGACAGACAGATAGAGCTAGGGAGAGGAGAGAGAG
>NC_091549.1:13208413-13210913 GCF_042767895.1 Penaeus vannamei
CTTGGGCGCGGGGTGGGGAGGGGTGGGGTGGGGGGTAGCGAAGTAGGACTGCATTACGACTGACGTGTAGCGGTGGATGATCACGCGGTTCCCGGTGGTCTAGGCGATGAAGTTGAAGATACGCTAGAGGGGGGAGAGGAGGTCAGCGCGGAAAATATCAATGTCAACGGAAATGGTCGAGACATACACGTATTTATCAACGCCGCACGTGACTGGCAGGAGGCTGGACACTTGACCCCGCACACGCACGGCCTCTTGCCCGTTGGAGAGAAAGTCTGCCAGTCGTTGGATGAGGCGCTCCCTGATGCCCGTGGAAGCTGCTGCCTTTGAGATGACCG
This sequence comes from Penaeus vannamei, assembly GCF_042767895.1. NCBI lineage: Eukaryota > Metazoa > Arthropoda > Malacostraca > Decapoda > Penaeidae > Penaeus > Penaeus vannamei. The sequence continues at coordinate 13,208,752 of NC_091549.1, forward strand.
TGTGTTGTCCACCGGGTCGAAGGTCTTCTGGAAACCTCCGAAAATGCTGACAGTTGGAGATGGCAGATAAGCGGGGAGGCGGGTGGTGTCCAGATGCTGCTATCGAATCGAGGCGAAGTGGTCACCAAGGAATGGTATAAAACTGAAGTGAGGCTCAAGAGGTAGACGTGCCACTTGTCCTCCGCATCACCTGCAGTAATACGTTAGACTACAGGCGTTGGGTAATCGAGTGTCTAAGCTGCATATAGAGTACTGCGTGAGTAACCTGTATTTTCTGGTCTTGACCTGTCTTGGCTTAGAGAAGGCGGATGAATAGCCGTTACTGGTACACTGTGTATGTGTGTGTGTGTGTGTTTGTGAGAGTGTTTACGTGTGTGAGTGAGTGTTCTAGAGTGCATATGTGCATTTCTTTGTGCGTGCAAGTATTTCAATGTATTTCAAGGATATACAAATACTTCATTTGCTGATAAACCTATTATCATCATAGAATTTTACGCATGAAGAGTAGCTCAATCATATGTTCCAATATTTGTTTCAAAACAAAACGAAACAAAAAAATCTTTTAAACATAATAGTTATTTCCGAGTCTATTGCCATAACAGGATCATGTGGCCGCTTTCATGCTTTCAAAATTCAAAAAAAAAAAAACACCATGAAAGTAATCTGTTATGTTGTTTTGCATACGTGTGCCTAAATGGAATGATGTAGAATCATTTATTCATTTTGCTTTATATATATATATATATATATATATATATATATATATATATATATATATATATATATATATATATATATATATATATATATATATATATATATATATATATATATATATATATATATATATATATATATATATATATATACATACATACATACATATATATATATATATATATATATATGTATATATATATTGGTTGTTGATGTATGTATGTGGATTAACGGATTCATAGATGGTTAAAACGGATATGAGACGGTAATGAGAAAGAAAGAGAGAAGGAAGAAGAAAGAGTGAGAAAAGAAAGAAAAGATATACATTTAGAAAGAGATATAGGTAGATAGACAGATATAGAGGAAGAGAGAAGTACACACACATGCAAAGAGAGAAAGAGAGAGAGAGAGAGAGAGAGAGAGAGAGAGAGAGAGAGAGAGAGAGAGAGAGAGAGAGAGAGAGAGACGGAAAAGGAAATGGAGAAAAAGGAGAAAATAGGAGAGAGAGACAGACAGATTGACAGAGAGAAAGAGGAGGGAGAGAAGAAGGGAGGAGAGGCGACAAAATGGGAGAGAAAGAAGGAGAAAGACAGAGGGAGAAACAAAAAGACGGGAGGGAAAGAAAAAAGGAAAGAGGAGAGAGAGAGAGAGCAAGAAAGAGAGAGAGAGAGAGAGAGAGAGAGAGAGAGAGAGAGAGAGAGAGAGAGAGAGAGAGAGAGAGAGAAAGAAAGAAAAAAAAAGAGAAAGAAAGAAATAAAAAGCGAAAAAAAAAGAAATGACCCCCCCCCCCCCCCACCCCAGCACCTGCTTTACACACTCGCCAAAACCCCCGATTCATTCCACCGAAATGCGACCGAAGTCCTGGATTAAAATGGAGCAGTGATGAACATTCTCAGTGAATTCTCACTAACGAGCCAGCGGGTATTGTTAAGCACATGCCGCGAGATCGTATTTGCCCAAATGATTGTATTTGCCTTTGAAAACGCTTAGCTCTGGTTTTGGGGAAGGGTTCCGACTGTTTTAGGCCTCGTTTGCAATGACGTGTGTGTGTATGTATGTATATATTTGTGTGTGTGTGCTTGTGTGTATTCACTCTTTCTCTCTTTCACACACACACACACAGACAGACAGACAGACACACACACACACACACACACAATCACACGCACACACATACGCACACAAACACACGCACCTCCCCCCCCCCCCATACACACACACACACACACACACACACACACACATACGCACACAAACACACGCACCCCCCCCCATATACATACATATATATATATATATATATATATATATATATATATATATATATATATATATATATATATTTATATATATATATATATATATATATATATATATATATATATATATATATATATACATATATATAAACAATATTCTCCAAGCACTGTCACCGCCTGCTTGCT
>NC_091549.1:13215913-13225913 GCF_042767895.1 Penaeus vannamei
ACAGCTCTTTGCTGCGTTGAATCGTGTTGGAGGGAAACATGTTTTCTTCAGGATGCTGTTCAGGAGGTCCATAGAAAAGTATACTTATTAATTTTGTAGTAAAGTAGTTAAGAAAAATTCAGCACACAATTCTTCTTTTAAAACACTGGTTCATATTTGATTTCAAACATCAACTTGTGTGACCTTGACCATATAATTTTTGTTTCACTAACATGGAAATATGTTCCATGCCCGTAGCCTCTGAACTTCAAAGATTCCTCGTAGGATTATATTGTTTTTTACATTCATTGCCATAAGTTATTTCCTTTATCAGAATATTTGATCATTTGTGTAAATATATACAATTTCATTTTCATAATAACTACTCCGTATGGAAAATCTAAGACGATCGATGCTATTGCCGAAAATAACTGAATGGCAACTCAAGCGATGGCACCCGTGAAGTTCATGACGGACACGTGACGTAACAGTACATAATTGGTGGGATTAACGTGTCCCTTCTGCGCATGTGCAGGATTAAAAAATGAGCTTAATATTAAAGCTTGGTCTAGAGGTGCATTAAAAGTTGATCCTGGACGCTGCCAACGCGCATGCGCACTAGAGATCTGGATTAAACTTTAATACTGGATTAACTTTTATGGCACATACAGAAGACGCTGTATGTCAATTGCACAAGATGTAAGAAAGAGAGGAGGTGCTTTGAATTTCCACGTCCATTGGTCATTGTAAAGTATAATATGAACACGTGCGGAGTAAACAAACCTGACCAAGTCCTCTTGTATCATAGAAGTAAGACTCGCACTGCCAATTTGCCTATTAGAGTCATCCTTTACCTCTTTAACTGGGCAGCTAGCAATGCATAGCAAGACTGTAAAAATGACTGCAAATCAACGAATCGGTCTGCAATGGATAGTTTAGCTTTCACAATGCAGTTGGCTCATACACTAATTGCGTAAGAGGGTGCAGGCGAGTGTGATATCTCCTCGGTGTCTTCTGATGCAGACTGTCTCTGAAGGTATAAAACCAGAGAGAGCGAGAGAGAGAGTAAGTGAGAGAGAGAGAGAGAGAGAGAGAGAGAGAGAGAGACAGACAGACAGACAGACAGACAGACAGACAGACAGAGAGACAGAGAGAGAGAGAGAGAGAGAGAGAGAGAGAGAGAGAGAGAGAGAGAGAGAGAGAGCGAGCGAGCGAGAGCAAGAATATCGCCATCAGTACATGAGCACAGCAATGGTGCACTACACGTGACAAAAGTTCCCTCTGCTTATCAGTGGAGGCAGAGATGCACGAACTCTGGTTGCTCAGAGAAGTCTGGAATTTCTTGCAAAAGATGGAGTCATTGTTCCCTAGTGCAGAACGAAATTATTTAGTTTGTTCCATAAGCCGTAAGAATTTGATATCAACATTCAGTTTATTAATTCATGTGTCTCTTAAAGCGAAATGTGAAGTTCTATGCATCATCTTTAGTTGAAATTTTCGTTTTGAGTTAATATCTATCTATCTATCTATCTATCTATCTATCTATAAATATATATATATATATATATATATATATATATATATATATATATATATATATATAAACAAATTCTCAAGGTTAGGAATATAACTAGCTTGAAAATTAATTCTTTACATTTTGTAAGAGTTTGTGGATAGAAAAGTAATTTTGCTGAAAGAGTTTATTATTAATGCTCAGGAATTTGTTAAATTTAATAAAATGATGGTTATGTTAATATAGTATTAGGAGTATAGTATTTTTGTTGTGGTTTAAGAAATCAACTTCCTTTCTTTCATAGCCAAACGAGAAATGTTCAAGTCCTAGGTTCCTAGAATGCCAAATCTGGTATAGTTATCGGATTTCACCTACAAGAAAAAAATAAAACAAATAATGAAATCATTATATTAGTTATATCTCTACTTGAGAAAGGTGCAACCATGTTTTATCATACTGACATGAAAGTGGAAATTAGAATAGCTTTTTAGTGTGTTTTCTTGTTATAAAACTAAAAAGTAATTTTCGGTTGGTGGTTTTGCCTAGCGTGCTTAGTTTGGTAATGTTTGCAAAATCAAATTCTAAAAAAATAATGAAGAAGAAAAAAAGATGTTTTCCCCCCCACCTATATAGCATGGCAACTATCACACTTGTTTATAAATTTTCGTCTCATAGTTGTAATGCAGTCTATATGGGGAAAATATCCTGCAATTTATTTATGTGTATGGAAGAATATAAAGGTTTCTCTTATAAAAAATATGAAATTAAAACTTTCAAACCCTAAAAAATCATCAATCAGACATCACTCTGAAAGAAAATCATCCCATTTCTTAAAATGATTTTGAAATTCTTGACTCCTTCGAAAACCTTTAGATTTGAAAATTGAAACTAAACCTTAATGAACACGTTTCCTCCGTTGATATCAAAAATTTAAAATAGTTTCCCTGTATTTATTCAAGTTTTTTTCTCTTTTTTCATTTTCTATTGGTTGTTGCGTTTTTTGTTTCTTAAACGACCAGACGCTTATTATTTTTTTTATATTTTTTAATTTTTTATATATTTTTTCCATTTTATTTCTAATTCTATTCTTTGTTTCTTTTTATTTATTTTATTTTATTCTTTATTTTATTTTGTTTATTTATTTTTGAAACATCCATGGTTAGTAGTCCCATTCACATCTCTGGACCCTTAACATAATGACATTTCCCATACACAATGTTCCTTTAAAGTAAATATTCTCTTTTGACTTGCCGGCTTCTTGCACTGATGACGCTTGGGTTTTGGTCTCGCAGTCATGTTGCATAACGTCAATTATCTTTGTCAAATATCACATTAACATCAAAGGTTCTCAAGAAAATGTTTGTAATAAGCAAGTGCCTCACATTAGGTTTAATTGATTTTAGCGAAATATTAAGATTTTCTGATATCCTTGTGTCATATTTTTCTCATCTCCTTTAATAATAATATATTCTGCACTTCCATGTTTAATTGCAATTCTCTTGTAAGTTGAAATATTTTGATAACAAAGATCAGTCATTGCTTCCTTTTATCTTGTGCTATTTTTCTCATCTCCTTTAATAATAATAAGATATTCTGCACTTCATGTTTAATTGCAATTCTCTTGCAATTTGGAATATTTTGATAACTCAAAGTTCAGTCATGGCTTCCCTTATCTTGTGCTATTGATTCTTACTATAAAAATGATCTCTTGCATTTACTGTCGTAATATATTGTGAAACTCTCAATAATACCTGCTTATACATATAACTGTCTGTGATATACCTTTTGTATTTTATATATATATATATATATATATATATATATATATATATATATATATATTATATATGTCTGTGTAAACTGAGGAATAATGTCTTAAGATTTATTTTATGTCTTCGCTTCCCAACTAGAAGTTCCACGGCAGCTACTCTGTATATCAGTGTGTGTGTGTGTGTGTGTGTGTGTGTGTGTGTGTGTGTGTGTGTGTGTGTGTGTGTGTGTGTGTGTGTGTGTGTGTGTGTGTGTGTGTCACATTATATATCCACATTTTAGGTTATAAATATATCTATCTCTGTATGTATAACAATGAAAAGAGATCATGATAATATGCATGGTAATAATATCATACCAATACAAATGCTAATGCTAACAACAAAGATAATTTAAAGATAACAATGATGAAAATATGAACAAGGTATGAGAATGATAAACGGACAATGAGAGCTATTATCAGACCGAATATGAGATTCTGTATTGCCAGAATGAGGAGGTCGTAATACAGTTCAAATATGCAGTGACAACACTTTTATCCTATTACCACGAAATTCCTCCCTCTCTTTTGCTTTCTCTTCCACTTCCTCTCTCTCTCCCCCTTCCCCCTCCCCCCCTCTCTCTCTTTCTCTCTCCCTCCCCCCCCTCTCTCTCTCTCTCTCTCCCTCTCTCTCTCGCTCCCTCCCTCCCTCCCTCCCTCCCTCCCTCTCTCTCTCTCTCTCTCTCTCCCTCCTTCCCTCCCCCCCTCCCTCTCTCTCTCTCTCTGTCGGTCTCCCCACACCCACACTTTTATTGGGTAATTGGCGTATATCTAAGTGGAAAGCTCAAGATCTGTATTCCTTCAGTTATGAAGATTTAATAGAGAGAACAAACCTCTGTCTGCAACAATGGATAGCTATTGGAAATGTAGCATGTGCCTTATCAATTGAGTGGTTCCACGTCATTGCACTTGGAAGGGCTGCAATAATATGAAAGAAATTGTTGAACGATAAAGCTTAATCCAGAAGACCCAATGTGAGTTAGAGGCTCTCCGTCGTCTTCAATTAATGTCCCAGCGTAATTGGTCCAAATAAACACTTCGGTTTCGCCAGTCGTGTCACAGTAAACAAGACAGAGAGCTGGTTCGTCTCGTTCGGAACACGCCGTTCGAAGCTTCGGTTGGGTCTCGAAGCATGAATTCTTGGTTTGCCGTTTGTTTTATTATTTTTCTCTTAATGTATGTGTTTTAATGTGGTTCAGAAAGGGAGGTCTTTCCCATGCGTGATGTATTTCTGAAATAGGGAATGTAAGTAATTCTCTCTCTCTCTCTCTCTCTATCTATCTATCTATCTATCTATCTATCTCTCTCTCTCTCTCTCTCTCTCTCTCACACACACACACACACACACACACACACACACACACACACACACACACACACACACACACACACACACACACATACACACACACACACACACATACACACACACACACACACACACACACACACACACACACACACACACACACACACACACACACACACACATATATATATATGTATATATATATATATATATGTATATATATATATATATGTATATATATATATATATATATATATATATGATGCAATATATACACGTATAAACATGCATACATGTATATATATATATAAATGTGTGTATGTGTGTGTGTGTATGTGTGCAGATTTTGTCAAATATTTTTACAACAGATTTGTATCCCTTGTCTAACCACAATTCCAAGTTCTGCGAATAATCTAGAATAATCCACAATGCTGCATACGTACGGTCTATATTACCCACGCTTCCGCATAGCATTTTCACCTCTATCGACATTACCTGTTCATCCCCTTGCCTCTACGCCGTGTTTGACCTAATTGGACCTCTGTAACTCTTTGGTCCCTGTGGTTGTTCAGTAGTTTGTTCAGGATGGAGAACTAACTGAACATTTACTGAATGAACATTTGCAGGAATAGGGTAGATGTGTTGATCAGACTGCATGTGGAATTATGATAGATTTATTGTTATTATTATTATCATTATTATTGTTGTTATTATTATCATTATTAATATAGTCATTATTATTATCATTAGTAGTTGTAGTAGTAGTAGTAGTAGTATCATAATGATTATCATCACCATCATTATCATCATAATTATTACCATTATATTTATTACTATTATTATTATTATTATTACTATTATTATTATTATTTCCATTGTTGTTGTTATTGTTATTATCTTTATTATCAATATATTATTATCATCAATACTATTATCATTACTATAATTCCGGTAACCCATATAAAGCCATACACTATAAAAAGAGAATTATACCACCGAAGGCCTGGTATACTCTCCCCAGATATGTATGATAAATTGCTTTGCAGGACACGTGTTGTTTTTCAATTGTTTTGCATGTATTAAATGAAAATGTCTATGTGTTTATGAATTTATTTTTTCCCTCAATGTTTAAAGAATATCGATGCCCTGTTTGTATTTATGGGTGAATTAACTGCTGTTACAGAAAGTTCAATTTGTTTTGGGTGAATGTATGAGTGAAAAACAATTGCACATACTTGTATAGTTTAATGAAAAAAGGCGAAAGTTCGTTGCATTGCACACGTGTTGTTGTATAAAAACTATTGTGATATTTTTTTTCTTTCTCTCCATCATGACAACCTAGAAATTATATATGCAAGTCGTTAATTGCATTGTTAACATACAGTACCACGAGTGCCCTAAACATAAAAAAATATTATTATCAAAATGATTTGTAAAATTACGCTAATCATGGTGGACACGGTGTTGATGTTGAAAGTCACTGCTCCTAATTAGTTTGAAATGATCTAACCATAAATAAGGTACAGAATAAAGAAAATGATCTTGATTAATAGTGTAGAAACAAATTAACATTGAAGCGATTACAAAAACACTCGATCGAAAAGTTTAGTGTGATAAGTATCCAACACTTCATATCAGATGTTCTACGAAAAGTATTACTAGTATTAATATTTTGTAGAATCATGTATCCAATTTAGTCTCGTAGTGGAGAGAGAGAGAGAGAGAGAGAGAGAGAGAGAGAGAGAGAGAGAGAGAGAGAGAGAGAGAGAGAGAGAGAGAGAGAGAGAGAGAGAGAGAGAGAGAGAGAGAGAGAAAGAGAGAGAGAGAGAGAGAGAGAGAGAGAGAGAGAGGGAGAGAGAGAGAGAGAGAGAGAGAGAGAGAGAGAGAGAGAGAGAGAGAAAGAAAAAAAAATACAAAGTAGGTATACGTGTATTATTGTGATTTCACATAAATGCGAAAAATCATGTACGTAACTACCAAACAGCCTTGTTCGGTAAAGGAAATGGAGGCTTTGAACTGAAGTTGTCAATTTTCGTTCACTTTACATTTCTCTACAACGCTGCTTACTCGTTGTATTTTTAAGGTTGTCAAAAAAATATCCCTGACCAACTGTTCTGACAAATACAAGAATACATCTTTAAACATTTACGACGATCTTAAAAATGCGATTGATTTCTGTCTGACTGTAGAATATCCAAGACTCAAAATGACCACCATAACCCCCTTTTCCCCCCCTGAATCCCCCCCCCCCCTGCATTGCTCACCGTCCCCGCAGCTGAAGTAATTACGGCAAGAGGCCAATAAACAGCTTCCACACATATTCTAACAGGATAGATCCTACAGCATAAATCTCCCAGGAACACTTAATTTATTCCTCGGCGCACAACCAATACACGCGATTCCACAGCAGACGAGCCCAGTTAGGAGCAACGGGAAGTGTTTCTCCGCAGAAGCTAATTAGCCGATCGTATATGAAGACGATGCGGTGAGTCATAAGGAGAAGATTTATTTCTAGAGTGTCAAAAAGGTGAATGTCAGTTAGAAAAGAATAAGATAAAGGTGAATGTCAGTTTGAAAAGAATAAGATAAAGGTGAATGTCAGTTTGAAAAGAATAAGATAAAGGTGAATGTCAGTTTGAAAAGAATAAGATAAAGGTGAATGTCAGTTTGAAAAGAATAAGATAAAGGTGAATGTCAGTTTGAAAAGAATAAGATAAAGGTGAATGTCAGTTTGAAAAGAATAAGATAAAGGTGGATGTCAGTTTGAAAAGAATAAGATAAAGGTGGATGTCAGTTTGAAAAGAATAAGATAAAGGTGAATGTCAGTTTGAAAAGAATAAGATAAAGGTGGATGTCAGTTTGAAAAGAATAAGATAAAGGTGAATGTCAGTTTGAAAAGAATAAGATAAAGGTGGATGTCAGTTTGAAAAGAATAAGATAAAGGTGGATGTCAGTTTGAAAAGAATAAGATAAAGGTGAATGTCAGTTTGAAAAGAATAAGATAAAGGTGAATGTCAGTTTGGAAAGAATAAGATAAAGGTGGATGTCAGTTTGAAAAGAATAAGATAAAGATGAATGTCAGTTTGAAAAGAATAAGATAAAGGTGAATGTCAGTTTGAAAAGAATAAGATAAAGGTGGATGTCAGTTTGAAAAGAATAAGATAAAGGTGAATGTCAGTTTGGAAAGAATAAGATAAAGGTGGATGTCAGTTTGAAAAGAATAAGATAAAGGTGGATGTCAGTTTGAAAAGAATAAGATAAAGGTGAATGTCAGTTTGAAAAGAATAAGATAAAGGTGGATGTCAGTTTGGAAAGAATAAGATAAAGGTGAATGTCAGTTTGAAAAGAATAAGATAAAGGTGAATGTCAGTTTGGAAAGAATAAGATAAAGGTGGATGTCAGTTTGAAAAGAATAAGATAAAGATGAATGTCAGTTTGGAAAGAATAAGATAAAGGTGAATGTCAGTTTGAAAAGAATAAGATAAAGGTGGATGTCAGTTTGAAAAGAATAAGATAAAGGTGAAAGTCAGTTTGAAAAGAATAAGATAAAGGTGAATGTCAGTTTAAAAAGAATAAGATAAAGGTGGATGTCAGTTTGAAAAGAATAAGATAAAGGTGAATGTCAGTTTGGGAAGAATAAGATAAAGGTGAATGTCAGTTTGGGAAGAATAAGATAAAGGTGAATGTCAGTTTGAAAAGAATAAGATAAAGGTGAATGTCAGTTTGGGAAGAATAAGATAAAGGTGAATGTCAGTTTGAAAAGAATAAGATAAAGGTGAATGTCAGTTTGAAAAGAATAAGATAAAGGTGAATGTCAGTTTGAAAAGGATAAGATAAAGTTGATTATACCGTCTGCCAGGGGGACGCCAGTGTGATTAAATTCTTGCATTATGGGGAAGTCGAAGAAGATTAATTTTATCGCGGAAGTGAAATTCAAATTCCGGACGCTTTAGATGAAAAAATGAGTTTATTGCAATACCAAAACATTAAATATTATTAGGAACATCCTTTTGAAGAAGAAGTCTAAACACAGAGCTAGTCAATGACTCCCAAAGGGCAGATCAAATTTTCTTCATTACTGTCAATCAGACGGAAATCATCTCAGCTTAGGGAATGAGATATGCATTTCCTCTTCAATAACACCGCTTTGTACATCACGTTATTTCCCCGATCCCTGAGACAACGCAATCAGAATACCACGGTGTATTACCTCAACCCAGCCACTTGGTACCTAGACGTCACACATGGCGAGGACAACTTTAAGTCTGATGGAACTAAAGAGGACCAAGACTTGCGTTGACATCATGAAGAACAAATAATGAACAACAAGAACAAAGAACAAAGGTGCAATTGTGACAAGTGAAGAAGTGCTTAAACCGGTATGTTCTGCATCACAAAACCAATAACACGAGAACGAAGGCATAAAATTACATAAAATTAATCTTCCATTGTGACATAGAAGAGAGAGAGAGGGAGAGAGGGAGGGAAAGAGAGAGAGAGGGGGGGAGGGGGGGGGAGAGGGAGAGGGAGAAGGAGAAGGAGAAGGAGAAGGAGAAGGCGAGAGGGAGAGAGAGAGAGAGAGAGAAGGAGAGAGAGAGAGAGAGAGAGAGAGAGAGAGAGAAGAGAGAGAGAGAGAGAGAGAGAGAGAGAAAGCGAAAGAGAGAGAGAGAGGGAGAGAGAAAGCGAAAGAGAGAGAGAGAGAGAGAACGAAAGAGAGAGAGCGAGAGAATGCAAATGATAACAGGCTGAAGTCTTCCCTTGCCATCACCAAAGACCTGACCAGCAATGACTATTATACACAGGATGACTTTGTTTTGCAGAGACATCTCCCTAGTTCAAATATCCGTAGCAAATTTTGACTTAATAATGAAGTAAAAGCTAAGATTCAAACCATTAGCAGTTGTTAGTAAAATCATGAGTCTCTACTTTGATAAGACATCTTTCTAAGAATCTGGAGATGCCGTAGCGAAACACAAATAGGGATCCATTAGCTGTTTAAATCACCAAAAACAAAAAGTAAATTGACACTATTATGGCTTTACATAATATATATCCTCGTTCCATGATAAATATCCTTTAAGCTGTATAAAATATATATCCTCCATATCCCATCAATATTCTTCTCTTCTTCCTCCCCTTTGTGAATATTTTATAGAGCTGCCATTGAGAACAGCCGGGAGTGAAACAGAATAATTCCAATAATTGCAATAATATGTAATTGACGTTTCAATACCACATCATCAGAATGGCGAGGTGCAATATCGGAGTTTCATGGACATATTTTGCATTATGCAATATTTCATTCCCGTTCATTCCAGTTCTTAAAACACATGCAAATACAGAGGAGACAAAGGCGTGGGGAGAATAGCTCGGTCAAGTGAACGAAGAA
>NC_091549.1:13233413-13238413 GCF_042767895.1 Penaeus vannamei
GGAGGAAAGGAGGAGAAGAGGAAGAGGAGGAGGAGGAAATGGAAGAGGAGGAAAAGGAGAAGGAAGAGGAAGAGGAGGAGGAGGAGGAGGAAGAGGAGGAGGAGGAGAAGGAGGAAGAGGGAAGGAGGGAGAAGGAGGAGGAGGGAGGAGGAGAAGGAAGAGGAGGAGGAAGAAGAGGAGAAGGAGGAGGAGGAGGAAGAGGAGAAGGAGGAGGAAGAGGAGGAGGAGGAGGAAGAGGAGAAGGAGGGAGAACGAGAAGGAGAAGGAGGGAAGAAGAGGGGGAGGAGGAGGAGGAGGAAGAGGAAGGAGGAGATGAAGAAGGGAAGAGGAGGAAGAAGCGAGGAGGGGGAGGAGAAAGAGGAAAGAGGGAGGAAATGAGAAGGAGGAAAGAGGAAGAAGATGAAAAAGAGGAGGAGCAGGAATGGAGGAGGAGGAGGAATAAAAAGAGGAGGATGAGAAGGAGAAAGAGGAAGAGGAAAAGGAGAAAGAGGAAGAGGGGGAAGAAGAGAAGAAAGAGGAGGAGTAGGAAAAAGGAGAAGAAGAGAGAAGGAAAAGGATGAGGAGGAAAAAGGAGGAGGAGAGAGAAGAGAGAAGGAGGAAAAAAGAGGAGGAGGAGGAGAAAGAGGAAAAAGGAGAAGAGAGAAGAAAGAGAAGGAGGAGGAAAAACGAGGAGAGGAAATAGAGGAGGAGGAAGAGGGAAAAAAATAGAGAGGCTTTCGATGATAAACCGCTTTCGGGGCCGACGTCTCGAGGGGCCACTTGTTCTATTGTTCTCTTTGATGGCGTTCTCTTGCTTGTTCTTTAGCCCTCTGCCTACCGGAGGGTTCGTATATATGACACACATATGACAGGCTCTTCTACTTCTCTGTGTCTTTTTATTTTCTGTCTTTTTTGTGTGTGTGTGTGTGTTTTTTTTTTTTTTTTTTTTGCTTCTATTTTTTTTTTTTTTGCTTCTATTTATTTGCTTCTAATTGATATATATATATATATATATATATATATATATATATATATATATATATTCTTTTTGCTTCTATTTTTTATTTTTTTATTTTTGTTAAATATATATATATATATATATATATTTTTTGCTATATATATATATATTTACTCCTATACTTAATTTTCCTCTTCTTTTTTTTTTTTTTTTTGCTTCTAATTATTTTTCTTTTTTTTTTTTTTGCTTCTAATTAATTTTCTTCTTTTTTTTTTTTGCTTCTAATTATTTTTCTTATTCTTTTTTTTCTCCTTCCTTCTTCTTCATCTCCTCTTTCCCCTTTTTCTCATCATCCATCTCGTCCTCCACCTCCAACTATTTCTTCTTTTTCTTCCTCGTTCCCTCTTTTTTCCGTTTCTTTCTCTTCTTCTTCTTCTTCCCTTTTTTCTTCTTCACCTCCTTCTTTCTACTTCTATCTCTACCTCTTCTTCTTTGTCTTTTTTCATCATCTTCTTCTTTTCTTCCCTTTCATCTTCTTTCTTCTTTTTCATTTTCTACTTATTTTTATTTTTCTTCTTCTTCCTCCTCCTCCTCTTCTTCGTCTAAAATAATGTAGAGAGAAGATGGAAAGATTTATATGTCGTTAAACTAATTCAGTATGGTTTAAACATGTGTGCATATGTACATTTGTTCATGTGTGTGTGTATGTGCGTAGGTATACATGTGCGTGTTAACACACACACGCACACACGCACACGCATACACACACAAACGAACACTCACACGCAAACACACACACGCACCCCCCTACTCACACAAGCACCCCCTCCCCCCACTCACCCCCCCTCCCCCACACACAACGGCACCCCATAACCCCCCACACACACACACACATGCACCCCCCCCTCCACACACACACTCACCACCAACCCCCCCCCCCACACACACCCCTCCCCCCCCACTCACAAGCACCCCCCCACTCGCCCCCCTCACCCCCCCCACTCCCCACTCCTCACACACCCCGTCCCCCCACTCACCCCCCTACACCACCCCTCCCACACACACACACCCCAGCTCCACCGAACCATTTTTCACACTATAGACCCATCCTTCATCAAAATTATCCGTCTCTCCCTTGCCTCCACTTAATCCACGAACGGTTCATGGTAGACCTGTCTAATATCTTAAGACGATTACGAACGCCCGCGAAAAGAGGAGGGGGCGGGAGAGGCGTCGCGAGGAAAATGAAGGCGGGGTTCATCGTGAGACTCATTATGAGGGTTCGTTATGTGGGTTTATGATGAGGGTTTATTGTGAGGGTTCATTATGAGGGTTCATTATGTGGGTTTATTATGAAGATTTATCATGTGGGTTCATTATGAGGGTTCATTATGTGGGTCATTATGTGGGTCATTATGAGGGTCATTATGAGGGTTCATTATGTGTGTTCATTATGAGGGTCATTATGTAGGTTTATTATGTGGGTTCATTATATGGGCCATTATGAGGGTTCATTATGAGGGTTAATATGTGGGTTTATTATGAGGGTCATTATGAAGGTTCATTATGAGGGTCATTATGTGGGTTCATTATGAGGGTTCATTATGAATGTTCATTATGAGTGTCATCGTGAGGCCCATTATGAAGGTCATCCTGAGGGTTATTGTGAGGATTCATTATGAGGGTTATCATGAATTTCATTATGAGGTTCGCCATGAGATTTATCATGAGGATCATCGTGAGGTACATCATCAAATTCCTTATAAGATCTATTATGAGAGAAATAAATGTTAATCATGATGTAAAGTGAACTAGAAATATTACACCAACTGACGATGATAACATTAAGAAACCCAACACCAATAAAAAAATAACACGAAAAGTATTTCTTAAAAAAATAGACATCTTACTCATAGCAGGTTGTTTATGTGAGTGTTAATCCCCCCTTTGCTCTGCCGGAAGGAAAAGGAGGCAATGAAACATGTCAGAAACTTGTCCGTGGAAAACAATTGGTGGCGCTCTGGGGCTCCTTGGGATCTTTGGCCATTGAGAGGAGCAGGTCGTTCTGGCACACACATAAATACACACAAATACAAATACTACTGAAATGAAATATTGTTAATATTATTACACACACACACACATTATTATTATTATTGACACACATTGACACACACACACATACACACACACACATACATATATATATATATACACACATATATATATATATATATATGTCTGTGTGTGTGGGTGTGTATGTGTGTGTGTGTGTGTGTGTGTGTGTGTGTGTGTGTGTATTTGTGTGTGTGTGTGTGTGTGTGTGTGTGTGTGTGTCTGTGTGTCTGTATGAATGTGTGTACATTAATACAAACACATCTATCTAACTATCTATTTGTATGTCAATTTATGTATCTGTCTGTCTCCCTATCTATCTATGCATGTATGTATGTGTATTTCTGTCTATCTATTTACATGTATTATAAGTCTGTTAGCATGTAAACAGACAATCAAAAGTAAGAAAATAAAAACCTATTCATTCATTTATTCACATATACTGATATGAAAATAGAATGAGGATCAGATCACGGTAATCAGAACTTTCACACAAAAACCTTCCTTCTTTAATGTGTACGATTAATATTCCTTTTCTCTCTTAAAAAACAATGTCCTTCATAAATAAATGACTATCTCTCTCATACTAAAAACATACCAATGACTTCATCCAAAAGCCAGTAAGGGAAACAGACCAATATCAAATTCTGGAAACTGCCGCGAATGTCCACACGTTTGAGCGAACGGCCCAGCACATCAAAACCCTATCGACATCAGACCTCGACACTACACAGGGTTTCCAATATCCTCTAGAACATGTGTAGGTCGTCGGCAGGTCGTTCAGAGTTTCCTTAGTGCGATAGAAAAGGTCGTTTATTGTTTAGGGTTGTGTGAGTGTACGGCGAGTCATGAACTGTCAATGGGTTTTGATTAAATTCGTGAGAATGATGAGAGGGACAAGAATTAATAAGATTACTGAGGAAATTATGAGGTTGATATCTTAGTCCAGTCTTCGGCTATAACATGAAAATGACAATATTCATCATAAATAATGATATTTATTTCAGTGTCAAGATCAATGAAGTCATTGTCCCTAGTAGTATCAGTATTAACAGATATCACAGACAGTATCAAAGATTACCATTAGTTATAATGACAATAATATTAATAGTTATGACAATTCTCGTACTATATATACGAGTGATAATGATAGAGACGGAAATATAATACACGCGAAACTGAAATCAACAGTAGAAACAATAATAATCATAGTAATGATAATGATAGAGTTAATGATAGTAATAGTAATCGTAGCAGCAGTAACATTTGGTGTGGTACTAGTGAGGACAATTAATGAAGATTAATGGTTGTGATGATAATTATGAAAATACTAATGACGGTGGTGATAACAACTGCAGCAACTGTGATGATGATAATGACAATGATAACATTAATAATAATGATAATGATAATAATGATAACAATAATAATAAGGATAACAATAATCATAATGATAAAAGAAATATAATGATAGTGATAATGATAATGATGATGACAACAATTTGATAATAATGATAATAATAATAAAACCAATACTAATTATAATGACGAGAATGAAAATATCAGTGATAATGATAAACATAATGATAACAATAAACATAATGATAATAATGATAATAATGATAATGATAATAATAATAATAATAATAATAATAATAATAATAATAGTAATAATGATAATAATAGTAATATTAATAATAATAATAATTATAATGATAATAATAATATTAATAATGATAATAATAATAATAATAATAATAATGATAATAATGATAATTATAATAATAATAATAATAATGATAATAATAATAATGATAAGAATAGTGATAGTAATAATAATGATAATGATAATAATGATGATGATAATAATGATGACAATAATGATAATGATATGATAATAGTGATGATAATAATAACAATAATATTAATCATAATAACAATAATGGTA
>NC_091549.1:13253413-13258413 GCF_042767895.1 Penaeus vannamei
GAATTAATGATTGAAATTAATTATTAACTTGGAATTAATTATTGAAATTAATGATTAACCTAGAATTGATTATTGAAATTAATTATCAATCTAGAATTAATTATTGAAATTAATGATTAATTTAGAATTAATCAATTGAGATTTTTAAAAATTAATCATAATGCGTCTTAGGTTCTGGAAATGATTCACAGGGTGGGATGTTGCAACTGAGGATGAGTAAGTGAGGATTGGTGGTGGAGAGGGTGGATAGTAGTGAGGATAAGGGGATATGGGTAGGGTACTTGATGCATCTCTCTCACCCTTTTTTCCACCATTTTCTCTCCACTTCCCCGTTTATTCTTTAATTCATTTACATATTAAAAAATAATCTTCCCTCTTCCTCCTGTCTTCACTTACTTACTTTATTTAATGATTTATTTATTTGTTTATGTTTTTATGCTATTTTTATTTGTTTATTTATTTCTTTTCCTTTTACTAAATACATCCCAAGAAAGATATGCTACAATGAGAGAAGAAAAAACGAAGACGAAGTAAAAAAAACACACGAAGCAAAGAAAGGTAAGAGATACTGACGTTTCGACCCCGACTGGTCTCCTCCTCAGATCCGACCCGCCGCGATCTGCCCTTCCATCCTTATCGCGGTTGCGTTTCATCCCGCGAGCCCCTTTCGATGTCAGGTTGTCAGCAGCCGTCAGCAATAACACGAGCCAACATCTGCTACCGGTTCCTCTTTCAATAATACTTCGGGAGGAAGGAAATGTGTATTGCATCCACACTGACGGTCGAATTGGCTTCCAGCTGACTACGGCCCATCGCGTCGAGGTCACTTCAATCTGAGTGGGAGCCGAGTTGACCTCCCGTTGCTCTCGCGGGATGACCTCACTTGACGCAGCGTGCAATCGGCGATGCAAAGTTATTATGATTGTTGCGTGTCACCGGAGACATCTCGGGAGCTGAGCCGAACGTCAGGTGTCTGTATGAGCTCCTGTGTCGTTTTAGAGCAAATGGGTTTTCGTCTTAATCGTGCATATATAAAGTTAATTTGCATGCGGATTCTCGCTGATAGATGCAAAGGGGGATTGGGGTGGGGTGGGGGTAATGAGGGGGGGGGGGGTGAGTTCAGCGGGTCTTCGTTTCCTGCAGGGTTAAGCGCTTATATTTCTTTCTTTCTTTATTTATTACTCTTTCTCTATCTCTTTCTTTCTAGAACTTGTGCTCTCTCTTTCTCTCTCTCTGTGTTTGTCCGTTTCTCTCTTTCTCTCTCTCTGTGTTTGTCCGTTTCTCTCTCCCTCTCTCTGTCTGTCTGTCTGTCTCTCTCTCTCTCGAACTTGTGTTAGTTTTGTTTTTGAAAAGTTCTGTACTTTCGTATTCATCTTTTTGATTTACCTTTATCTCTTTCCTTTTTTTTTAGTAATTGGTATATAGGTAAACCTATTCTCCTGGTTTATCATATCAAATACTGCATCAGATTAAACACACACACGCACACACATACACACACATATAAACAGTATATATATATATATATATATATATATATATATATATATATATATATATATATATATATATATATATATATATATATATATATATATATATATATATATATATATATATATATATATACATATATATATATATACATATATATATATATACATATATATATATATATATATATATATATATATATATATATATATATATATATATATACACATATATGCATATATATATATATATATATATATATATATATATATATATATATATATATATATATATACACATGTGTATGTATGTTACATATGTGTGTGTGTGTATATACACATATACTATATTTATATATGTCTTTGTTTATATATCTAAATGAATATATATATATATATATATATATATATATATATATATATATATATATATACATATCTTTAGCTATATGCATATATATAATCATATATATTTATATATACATATCTATATACATATATAGTTATATGTATATATATATATACATACAAATATATACATATATATATATATATATACATATATATATACATATATATGTGAGAGTGTGTCCGTCCGTGCCCCCAACCGGCCGCGCACAGGCGGGGTCGCGGCGCCGGCCGGAGCCAGCCGCCCCGGTTCCTCTCCGCCGCCGCTGAGGACCAGACAAGCGTCACATTCGCTTCCAAAGTCGTCGAACTAATCCACGGAATGATGGCCCGTGAAATCTGACGTACGCTTATGAACCTCTATAAAAGTCTTCATGTGTTTGCGGAAAAGTGAAAATATTTAGCTCTAAATCTCTATTGATGTGGCGCTAAATTCGGCAAACTGTGCAAAGTGTAACCACCTGAACGTGCGGGAGTTGGGAGTCTATCAGCGATTTTATAGAGGAGTGCTGGCGAGTGATCTTTTTTTTTGGCCGGAAGTTCGCTCCCCAAGTTTTACTCCCGGAGTAAGTCTAGGGGCCCCTTCGCTGACGTTTATAGAAGGCGCGGAACTTAGCGGAGGGTCTCCACAGCGTCCTAAGTTCGGGGAAGCCAAGTTCGGATGACCTTCTGGATCCGAAATTCCGACAAAGGAGTGCTTTTTTTCGTTTTTTTTTTTTTTTTTTTTTTTTTTGGTTATTTCTTTTTTTTTTTTTTGCCTCTTCGCCTTTTCGGTAATGTTAAGCCCCGCCTTTTACGACGTCCGGTGTCTAACACTGGGAATGCATATTTTAATGAGGGTCACTCCTTTTCTCTGTATGTTGCTCTCTCTCTCTCTTTCTTTCTTTAATTCATTCTTTCACTCTCTCTCTCACACACACACACACACTTCCTCTCACACATATACTCTCTCTCTCTTTCCTTAATTCGTTCTTTCAGTCTCTCTCTCTCTCTCTCTCACTTTCTCTCGCACACATACTGTCTCTCTCTCACACACATACTCTCTCTCTCTCTCTCTCACTCTTTCTCTCTCTCTATCTCTCTCTCTCCCTCTCACACATTTTCTCTCGCACACATACTGTCTCTCTCCCTCTTTCTTTAAGTCGTTCTTTCAGTCTCTCTCTCTCTCTCTCTCTCGCACACACACACACTTTTTCTCCCACACATACTGTCTCTCTCACACGCACACATACTCTCTCTCTCTCACACATACTCTGTCTCTCTCACACATACTCTCTCTCTCACACACACATATTCTCTCTCACACACACATACTCTCTCTCTCACACTCACATACTCTCTCTCTCTCTCTCACATTTACTCTCTCTCCCTCCGTATAACTTCAGTCTCTCTTCACTTATCCCTCTCCCCTCCTCTCCCCTTTACATGTCCATTCTCTCTCTCTTTACCCTCCTCCTTCGATTCTCCCTCTCCCTTTCTCTTTTCTTTCCCCTCCTCTTTCTCATATCCTTCATCCTTCTCTTCTTCCCTTTCCCTCTCTATCTACCTCTCCATCCCCTTCTTTATTCCCTTTGTTTCACTCTCTTGTTTCTCCCACTTTCATAAAATATACGCAGACAGAAGAAGAAGAGGAAGAGGAAATACAAGGAATTCTTTTCCTTCTTCTCTTTCTCTTTGTCTATCCATCTTCGTCTTTCCTCCCTTCTCCTTTTCTTATTTGTCTATTCATCTTCGTTGAGTCCTCTCCCTTCTCCTCTTCGTCATGCAAGGGATCCCTTCCTCCCTTTTATCTTCTTCTCTTCCTCTTTGTCTATTCATCTTCGTTTTGCAAGGAGTCATTCCTCTTTTATTTTTTCCTCTTCCTCTTTGTCCATTTTCGTCATGCATCCTCCCCTCCCTTCTTCTCTTCTTCCTCCCTCCTCTTTCTCTTCCTCTTTGTCTATCCACCTTCGCCATGGAAGATATCCTCCCCTCGCTTCCTCCTTATTTCTGTTTCTTTTTCGTCCTTTTTCCTTTTCCTCTTCCTCCTTTATCTATCTTCCTCGTGCATGGTGTTTCTTCAACACAGCTTTAGAAGCTTTGATTTAAGAGAAGAGAAGAGAAAAGAGAGAGAGAGAGAGAGAGAGAGAGAGAGAGAGAGAGAGAGAGAGAGAGAGAGAGAGAGAGAGAGAGAGAGAGAGAGAGAGAGAGAGAGAGAGAGAGAGAGAGAGAGAGAGATGTGATTGTTGTTTTCGTAAGGATTAGTTTGTCTTGTTTTCCCCAAGAAGAGAACACACACAAAGATTATATGATTGTATTTTCATGGCCTATGCTTTTTTTCATTATCTATTACTATTTACTATCACTAAATTTTTCAATATTTTTCCTTCCAAATTAAAGAAAGCAAGATAGTAAGAGCAAAAAAAAAAAAAAAAAAAAAAAAAAAAATGGGGGAAAATATGAAGAAGAAGAAAAAAAATGATAAAAGAATATCTTTAGTTTTCAAATTCTCCTTAATTAATAGACATACCCCCCCTCCCCCCTTCCCCCCAACGCCCCAAGGTGAAAGGATTAATCATACACCTTGCCTGTCAAAGTAACCGACAGCCGCTGAAGTTGCAGTCTCCAAATGCAATATTGATGGTTATGAAGAGCCCGGCAGCGGCCTTTACTTTTCCTTCAATAAGTTTTCGAATTCCGTGGGGGGGGGGGGGAGGGCAGGGGATAGTGGGTAATGGGGGGTAGGGAGGAGGTAGGGAGAATTCCGCGAGCTTCGTGTCCGCTCGGTCGATGCTCTCCGGTTAAGCGCCACAACGGACGCTTTCCCCCGATACGATAATCCTTCTTCGGCGAGCCATCCATCACGATCACAATTAGCGCCATCTGTCTTCATTAACATCGGCTGTTAAAGTGCCTCGGACGTGCACACGCTGCCGACGGTCAGCTGTTCCCGCGAGGAGTCGGTCTGTCTTCGTCGGGACTGTAGACGAGAGATAAGAGAGAGTAAGTTTGAACTATAGTTTCGGGTCTCGAAGATAGATGGCGCGGGTATCAGAGTGAATGTCAGATCTTTGTTTGACTGGAAATATAGATTCGACCGGCCCTTGATATGTACATTCA
>NC_091549.1:13288413-13290913 GCF_042767895.1 Penaeus vannamei
TCCTGCTCTAATCAACCGAGGCATCGAATTAGAACGTCTTCAAAGATACCGAAATGACGCTCAAACTAGGATTCCAAGAAGGATATCAAAGGATCCCGGTCTTTCTCGCCAGAAGGAACGAGAAGACATCCTATTGTGTTAACTCTTAGGAGGAAGGATCTTGGCCTCCCGCTATGACGTCACACTTTCATGATTTTTTTTTTTTTTTTTTTTTTACTTTTATTCCAGGTTTCTGTTATTTAGCTTTTTTTCTGTTTTTTCTTCCTCTTCGTGAGGAGGAGGAGGAGGTGGGGGAGGAAAGGGTATCTTTTTTATCTTTTTTTTTTTTTTTACTTTTATTCCAGATATCTCTTATTTAGCTTTTTCTTTTTTTCTTTTTTTTTTCTTCCTCTTCGTGTCCGAAGGAGGGGGAGGGGGGAAGGGGGATAGGAGTATCTATTTTTTTTTCTCTCTCTCTTTATCAATTCAGATTTCCATTATTTACCTTTTTTTTGTCTTTTTTTTTGTTTTGTTTCCAGAAGGAAAGGGAGGGAGGGGGGGGAGGGAGAAGGAGGACAAGAAGGAAGTAAAGGAATCAAATTATTCCCTTTTATTCCAGATTTCTCTTATTTACCTTTTTTCGTCTTTTTTCGTTCCAGAAGGAGGGAGGGGGAGGGGGAGGGGGAGAGGAATGGGTTGGGGAATATATTTTTCTTCTCTCTCTCTTTTTTCTTCTTTTTGTCCCATATATCTCTCATTTATCTTTCTCGGCTTCCCCTTTCGTTCCAGAAGAGGGAGGGGGAAGGGGGTGAGAGGAAAGGGGGAAGAGGAGGAGGGAAAGGGGAAAGTGGGGGGTGGCATTTATTTTTCCTTCTTACCATCCCATATTTCACCCTTTTTTATAATCCTATATAATAAAATGAAATAATAAGAATAAAACAGCATCCACCTTTCACCTTCTATAATCCCATATTTTCCTTGTTCACTTCTGTACCCTCTTAAGGAAAATAGAAAAAAAAAAAAAAAAAAAAAAAAGTAAAACAGCATATATTTTTTACTCTCTATCATCCCAGATTTCCCTTGTTTACTTTTAAACCTTCTTTTAGGAAGAAAAAATAATGATAAAATAGTCAAAACGGAAGAAAAAAATGGAATAATCTGCACATGAACGAATTGCAATGTGTAAATTGAATTATATCGCCCTGGGGGACACGTGCTGAGCTACAGGTACACCAGGCTTGCAACTTGCAATTTGATGTTGTTTTTTTTCTCTCGTCTCTCGCTCTTTCCTCTTCTCTCTTTCTCTCACTCTGTCTCTGTGTCTCTGTCTCTCTCTTTCTATCTGTCTCTGTCTCTGTCTCTCTTTCTCTTTCTCTTTCTCTCTCTCTCTCTCTCTCTCTCTCTCTCTCTCTCTCTCTCTCTCTCTCTCTCTCTCTCTCTCTCTCTCTCTCTCTCTCTCTCTCTCTCTCTCTGTCCCTCTCTATCTCTCTTTCTCTCTCTCTATCTCCCTCTCTCTCTCTTTCTCTTTCTCTTTCTTTCTCTTTCTCTTTCTCTTTCTCTTTCTCTTTCTCTTTCTCTTTCTCTCTCTCTCTCTCTCTCTCTCTCTCTCTCTCTCTCTCTGTATATATATATATATATATATATATATATATATATATATATATATATATATATATATATATATATATATCTTTCTCTCTTTCTCTCTTTCTCTTTCTCTCTCTCCTCCTCCTCCTCCGCCATCAACATCTTTCTCCTTTTCCTCTCACGACTTCCAACGTGACGGGGATCCATTGTTGCAAGGAAAAGTGTGCAAGATCCAAGACCATTCTCAGGAGACGTATTCAACACGAGATTCCTCAAGGAGAAAGGTTGGGATGTTGAGAGAGAAACATCGCATTTGCATATTGATCTGCCAAATAAGGAAATGCACGAACATACAGTGCACACACATACGACACACACACTCACATACACACATAAACACACACACACACAAACACACACACACGCGCGCGCGCGGGCGCGCAAACAAATAAGCACAAACACATACACACACATGCAGAAAAGCACAGACATACAGTGCACACCCATCCAACACACACACATACATACAGACACACACACACACACACACACACACACACATACACACACACACACACACATGCAGAAATGAACAAACATACAATGCACACACATACGACACACACACACAAACAAACACAAACACACACAATCAAGCACGATCCTTGGTGCATTGTGAATGAACACAACTACAGAAAGAGGGAACAGGAAAGGTTGCAATAGAAAATACAAAGTACATCACGTCATGCATGTTTGGGTGGACAAAGACAGAGGGAAAAATTGATGAAAATTGTGATGGAAAGGGGTGCATGAGGCAAAATGGAAGCAAAATACGGATCAGGAAAATGGGATATTTGGATAGTTCTCTGGATAGGCGACTCACTCACTCGCTCACTCAAACGCATGCATACAGACACGCACTTGCACATGCACA
>NC_091549.1:13300913-13305913 GCF_042767895.1 Penaeus vannamei
TTTCTTTTTTTAGATCAGTTTTCTGTTCTTATACCTATCTGAACGTATGCTTCTACCTATCTATCTATCTATCTATCTATCTATCTATCTATCTATCTATCTATCTATCTATCTATCTATCTATCTATCTGTCTATCTATCTATCTATCTATATACATATATATACATATATACATATATACATATACGAGGGTCATTCCATAATTCGCAAATCACGTACACCTAACCTGGAAATCCGATAAAAAAATCCTGAGAAATCCTGAAATCTCCAGGCTATCCCAAGAATTCTAAAAATCTCGCAAGTATTCCATTCGCCGCCATCTTTTACAGAATCCTCGCAATAGTACAAAAGTGGTCTTTAGAAATCGGTAAAAAAAATTGTCATAAACAACTGCATAGGATCTTTTCCTTCGTTGCCAGCGAGTTCAGCTGATGAACAGGACCTTGAACAGATGCATAATTGAACGCAGAATATCGTAAAAATATATTCCTTTGATCTAATAATAGCACAAGTGAAGCAAAAAAAAAAAAAAAAAAAAAATAAG
Organism: Penaeus vannamei; assembly: GCF_042767895.1. Taxonomy (NCBI): domain Eukaryota; kingdom Metazoa; phylum Arthropoda; class Malacostraca; order Decapoda; family Penaeidae; genus Penaeus; species Penaeus vannamei. Next base: position 13,301,459 of record NC_091549.1, read on the forward strand.
AGAGAGAGAGAGAGCAAGAGAGAGAGAGAGAGAGAGAGAGAGAGAGAGAGAGAGAGAGAGAGAGAGAGAGAGAGAGAGAGAGAGAGAGAGAGAGAGAGAAGCTGGAGAAACGATAGCGCATAAGTCAAGCAATAAGGCGGTCTTGGTAAAGCATTGTTGTATCAATAAAATAACACAGGAGGTTATGAATGTAGTTGCAAGGAGGAGTTTTACTGTAATCCCCTTGAGCATATTCCCGCAAATTTTCAGAAACAAGATTGCGGCTTTTAAGATGCTCAGATTTCCAAGGGATTGTGGCTGTTTCTGAAAGTTGGATTAAACAATACTCAGACAGTGAATCGCGAGGTTTATCCATCAGATCAAGACGAAAACGAAAAATCTTTTTTTTTTTCTTCTTCTTTTTCTTTTGTCTGAATGGTTAGAGTAACCTTAAGCAGTCATATTTTATGGTAAAGTAGCACATTTCATGCAGAACCTTTAAGGTAAAAACAGTAAGCAACTTTTGAAACATTTACGATATAATATTTTTATTAGGAAATCAGGAAATCTCTGACAAAGCTGCCTAGAAATCCGGAAATCCTAGTAGAAAAAAATGGGATTTTCGAAATCCTGAAAATCTCGTACTCTATTTTGTGTACTGAAATGCCCCATATATATATATATATATATATATATATATATATATATATATATATATATATATATATATATATATATATATATATATATATATATATATCGTAACTGCATGTACATATATCTGTATTAAAATATGTACATATAGGTGTATTAATTCATGTAATATATACAAGTAAGAGAATCATTAAAGAATAATTTTATTAGGGAATGAACCTCAATCAAAACATCGAAAATCCGGGAACCTTCTCCGAAAAATGCCTCTCCAAAAATCCGGGATTCAGGAAACCGACCCGGAAATCCGAAGTTTTACAAAATACAACGAAATGTAGGTGAATGAAAACATCAAATGCTATACAGTCCCAACAGATTTTTTACTCAGTTACAAAGAGGCCAACAAATCGGGAAATCTGTAAATACCGAATTTCTGATAGACTTAAAGATTCCTCCGCCAGAAAATTAATTGGTTCAAGGGGAAACTGTTCGAAAATGTACACCAAAATTCAGAACAAATCCCAAAGATCAAGAAAAGGGAGAGAGAGAGAAAAATATAATCAAATCAGAAAAAAGAGAGAAAAAATAAAAGTTATAAAATGTACAAAAAAGAAAAAAACAAAAAAAGGGACGAAATGGAAATGAAAAAGAAGAAAACATACAAAAAAACGAAGGAAAAAGTCCTGAAAAGAGAGGAAAACTCAAAAAATCAGTAAAAAAAGAAAAAAGGGTTTAAATATGCCATGAAAGAACAAAAGGAAAATTATATCCAAAAATCCCCCCCAAAAAAAACAAATTCCAAAAAAGTACATAAAAAAAAACAAAAACAAAAAAACGTCACAGCTTTGACATACGAAGAGTGCAAATCCCCTTCATCTTTCCGACCAAAAAATCAAGGTAATGTTTTATGAACGAATTCTCTTTGAAGATGATACACGTCACTTTACCGAATCCGTCTATCTATTTACGAAATGTCACCTGTGCTCTTTATAAGTACATGCGTGTCCGGGAAGTCTTCTCCTTTGAGGGAAAAAACACTTGATATTCGTATATTATTTGGGAATTTCGTGGCTGAGAAAGAGAGGGGGGGGGGAGGGGGGGTAGAGGGAGAGGGAGAGAGAGAGAGAGAGAGAGAGAGAGAGAGAGAGAGAGAGAGAGAGAGAGAGAGAGAGAGAGAGAGAGAGAGAGAGAGAGAGAGAGTGAGTGAGTGAGTGAGTGAGAAAGAAAGAGAGAAAGAGAGAAAGATAGATAAACATAGATAGAGATATATAAATATATAGAAAAATAAATAGATAAATATTGAGATAGAGATAGATAAATACAGAGAGAGAGAGCGTGAAAAAACGGAGAATACCTAAAAGCCCAGCCAACGTTTTAAAGCACATGCCCCCTCCCAGCCCCCCATCTTTACCTCCCCCCCTCCTCCCTTGGCACCGCTCCAAACCTGGGCATTCAATCCTCGGGAGACACGCCCACAAATGCTCTTCTCCGCCCCGCCCACCCGAGGAGAGAGAAACGCCCTGCTCTTCACTCTCCCGCAGAAGGAGCCGACGGGGAATTAGTGGGCGTGCGATGACGTCATGAGCCACCGAGAACCAGGGGCGGGTAATCTTTCGCTCGTTTGCGATGGGCGTGAAGTGTGAGGTCTTGTGGGCGTGAGGGCGTGAGGTGTGTTAAGCGATGAGAAGGGGATATGTGATAGAGAGCTGCGTGCGAGTCTCGCGGGTGGATAGGAGAAGGATAAAGAAAAGGGATAAAATAAAGAAAAGGGATAAAATAAATGAATATATAAGGATAAGAAAATAGAAAAAAAAAGAAAAAAAGAAAAAGAAGAGATATAACGCTAGTTTCATACTCACACCATGTCAAATTCACGCAAAAGAAAAAAAAAAAAAAAAAAAAAAAACGAATTCAAACATGGAATCTGATATGTACCCGCATGTTACGGAATATTAGAGAGAGAAAAAAAAAGAAAAGAGTTATACGTGGCGAGACATTGGAGTGAAAAAAAAACACACTCGGGTTGTTGCAATCGTAGCAATATACGGATGCAAGACTATAAGCGAACAGTGGCTTGCGTAACCAGGATACAGCAAGGTGGTATCATCTTGCACGTTTCGGCACAGGCGTCTGCAATATGGCAGAGTGAGTCACCACATTTCGTATGCCGGACACGTTTACTCTGTGAGCAGTCTTCAGCCACCGTTAGAGCAAAAAAATGTGAGGGAGAGAGAAAGAGAGAGAGGGGGGGGATGGAGGGAGAGAGGGAGAGAGAGAGAGAGAGAGAGAGAGAGAGAGAGTGAGAGAGAGAGAGAGAGAGAGAGAGAGAAAGAGAGACAGAGAGAGAGAGAGAGAGAGGGGGGGGGGGCGAGAGAGAGAGAGAGAAACGAGAGGAAGAGAGAGAGAGAGCGAGGCAGAGACAGAAACAGACACAGACAAAGAGAAGGAAAGACAGATCAAGAAAAACCTATATAGAGACGAATCAAACCCTCCTTATCATGTTTTATCCACCCACGAGTAGAAAAGCAGATCAAAGCCCGATAAAAATCCTAACTAAATTCACTTAGTCTCCGTGGCTCGTCTACGAAAAGACGAAGAACAAAGTTCCTCTATGTTCTATGTTCTTTAAACTCCAGATGGGGCGCACGTGAATGTTCAACTGTGAGCTCAAGAACACATGATACCACCGCTCTCGTCTCTCGCCCGCCCGCGTAAAGAACAAAATAACTGTCGCCTTTCTCATCGTCAGTGTTACCGATACCGCCACCGCGTCTGTGTCAGCGGCGTTACCATGGCAACGGCAGATCAGAGGGATACGAGTAATGAGAATTACTTTTACAAATGATGATAATGAGAATAACAATAAAAACATTCGTAATATTGATAATAATAATAATAATAATGATAACAATAATAATAATAATAATAATAATAATGATGATAATAATAATAATAATAATGATAACAATAATAATGATTATAATTATATTAATAATGATAACAATAATAATAATTATAATAATAATAATAATGATAACAATAATAATAATAATAATAACAATAATAATAATAATAATAATAATAATAATCATTATTATTATTATTATTATTATTATTATTATTATTATTATTATTATTATTATTATTATTATTATTATTATTATTATTATTATTATTATTATCATCATCATTATTATTATTATTATTATTATTATTATCCTTATCATTCTTACAGTGATAATGTTAATGATTGAAATTATAATGATCAAAATGATAGCAACAGCAACAGCGATAATAGTAATGATAGTAATAATACTAATGCTGATAATGATATCAATCATAAAAATGATAATAAGGACAATAATTGTAATAAGGAAAATAATAATAATAAAGATATGGATAATAATAATAATGATGATAATAATGATAATAATGATAATGATAACAATAATAATAATGATAATAAGAATAATGTCATTTATAACCAACAATCATTATAACAATGATAATAACAATGATAATGAAAATGATGATAGTAAAACTAGTTATACTAATAATGATAATGATAATAATATTAGTAGTAACAATTTCGATAATGATGTTAATAATGATGACAATAATGATAATAATAATAATAATGATAATAATAATAATAGTAATGATAATAATAATGGTAATAATAATAATAGTAATAATAATAATAATAATAGTAATAATAAAAAAAAAAAAAAATAATAATAAAAATGATAATAATAATGATAACAATATTGCTCATAATAATAATAAAAATAGTAATGGTAACAAAAATAATAAAAAGATATTATA
>NC_091549.1:13333413-13335913 GCF_042767895.1 Penaeus vannamei
ATTATTCCTAATCTTAAATTCCCTTTCTTCCTTCTCACCCATCCCTCCCTCCTCCCCCTCTCCCCCATCATCCCCTCCTGTTCCCATCCCCCATCTCCTCCCTCATTACTCCTTCCTCCCCCCTTTCCCCCACACCCCCTCCTGTTCCCATCCCCCTTTATTATCCCCTTATTACTCCCCCTTTCCCCCATCTCCCTATTTCCTTCTTCTCCCTATTCTGTTCCCCGCCCCATCACTCCCTCCATTTCCCCTCCTACCCCCCTCCCCCACCACTCCCCTTCATCTCCTCCATATCCCCTCCTACCCCCTCCCCCCACCACTCCCCTTCATCTCCTCCATTTCCCCTCCTACCCCCCTCCCCTACCACTCCCTTCATCTCCTCCATTTCCCCTCCTACCCCCTCCCCCCACCACTCCCTCCATTTCCCCTCCTACACCCCTCCCCCACCACTCCCCTTCATCTCCTCCATTTCCCCTCCTACCCCCCTCCCCCATCACTCCCTCCATTTCCCCTCCTACCTCCTCCCCACCACTCCCTTCATCTCCTCCATATCCCCTCCCTACCCCCCCTCCCCACCACTCCCTCCATTTCCCCTCCTACCCCCTCCCCCACCACTCCCCTTCATCTCCTCCATTTCCCCTCCTACCCCCCTCCCCCACCACTCCCTCCATATCCCCTCCTACCCCCCTCCCCCACCACTCCCCTTCATCTCCTCCATTTCTCCTCCCTCAAGGCGAAAAAAACATACCACCTGTATCGCAGCGTATTTCAAAATGCAACACAAAGCGAACCATTAAGAAAAAATAACTCAATTAAACTAACACTGCAAGTGATATACCCCTTCTCTTAGGTGTTCGCACAACTCTAACCATCCCATTACTGTTCAGATAAACTTTCTTTGTTCGTTATCACTGGCGCTTCTTTATTAAGTCTTGGGAGAAGGGTGTGGGAATTTGTAGAGTTCGCATGCCATAGTAAGAATTTATTGACGCTAAGGAGAAAATACTTAGAGAAATTAATTGAGAGAGTGAGGTACTGACATCCCTTTTTTCAGTCGATGATGGCACATTTGAAAAAAAAAATGTGTTTATCAGAATATAATTGGGAGAGGAAAAAGAATGGCTGTTTGATCATTACTATTGTTATGTAATCACAAAGAAGTTTTAATGATACTAATCATATCATTTTTCTTTCTGGAATACACTCAACAAGTTTTAGTAAAAAATGCTTTGTGGCAAATTCATCTCTCTCTCTCTCTCTCTCTCTCTCTCTCTCTCTCTCTCTCTCTCTCTCTCTCTCTCTCTCTCTCTCTCTCTCTCTCTCTCTCTCTCTCTCTCTCTCTTTCTCTCTCTCTCTCTCTCTCTCTCTCGCTCTCGCTCTCTCTCGCTCTCTCTCGCTCTCTCTCTCTGTCTTTCTCTCTCCCCCTCTCTCTCTCCCTCCCTCTCTCTCTCTCTCTCTCTCTTTCCCTCTCCCGCTCTCTCTCACTCTCTCTCTCTCTCTCTTTCTCTCTCTCTCTCTCTCTCCCCTTCTCCCCCCTCTCTCTTCCCTCCCTCCCTCCCCCCCCTTCTCTCTCTCTCTCTCTCTCTCTCTCTCTCTCTCTCTCTCTCTCTCTCTCTCTCTCTCTCTCTCTCTCTCTCTCTCTCTCTCTCTATCTATCTATCTATCTATCTCTCTCCTTCTCTTTCTCTCTCTCCCCCCTCTCTCTCTCCCTCCCTCCCTCTCTCTCTCTCTCTCTCTCTCTCTCTCTCTCTCTCTCTCTCTCTATCTCTCTCTCTCTCTCTCTCTCTCTCTCTCTCTCTCTCTCTCTCTCTCTCTCTCTCTCCCTCTCTCTCTCTCTCTCTCTCTCTCTCTCTCTCTCTCTCTCTCTCTCTGTCTCTCTCTCTCTCTGTCTCTCTCTCTCTCTATGTCTCTCTCTCTCTCTCTCTCTCTCTCTCTCTCTCTCTCTCTCTCTCTCTCTCTCTCTCTCTCTCTCTCTCTCTCTCTCTCTCTCTCTCTCCCCCTCTCTCTCTCTCTCTCTCTCTCTCTCTCTCTCTCTCTCTCTCTCTCTCTCTCTCTCTCTCTCTCTCTCTCTCTCTCTCTCTCTCTCTCTCTCTCCCTCTCTCTCTCTCTCTCTCTCTCTCTCTCCCTCTCTCTCTCTCTCTCTCTTTCTCTCCCTCCCCCCTCTCTTTCTCTCTCTCTCTTTTCATTTTGCTAGATAATTATCAAATTGCAAGGAAGAAGCGAAAAGGGGGAAATGTAGCATACTCCTTTTACACAAGATATATCGAAATACGTTCTTTGTGTATGTACGACAACAGTACACCATAAGCATCAAATTACACCCTTTTTGTACAGTTGTGCAACAGGTAGGGACACTACAACCTACCTCTTCACCCATACCTCTCCCCCCCACCCCTATCACCATCCTTACCCCCCCCTCCTCCCCACTGCTTCCTTATCCCCATCCTTCCCTACCCCTTTCTCCCATCCAACCTCCCCCTCCCTCAGCCCCATCTCCCCC
>NC_091549.1:13373413-13375913 GCF_042767895.1 Penaeus vannamei
TGTAGATAAAAAAAGATGAAGATGTAAAAAAAAACATTGATGCAGACAAAAAAGATAAAGGTGCAAAAAAGAAAAAAAGAAACAAAAGGGAGTGACGCTACAACGCATACATGCAGATAAAAAAGATAAAGTAAAAAAAGAAAAAACAATAACAACGCCTTGATGCAGATAAAAAAGAAATAAAGTAAAAAAAAAAAAAAAAAAAAAGCAACGCATTGATGCAGATAAAAAAAATAAAGATGTAAAAAAGAGAAGAAAAAAAAACAAGAGGGAGTGACGCTCCAACGCATTGATGCTAACAAAAAAAATAAAGATGTAAAAAAGAGAAAAAGAAAAAAAGAAAAGAACGAAAGAAAGAAATATATAAACATCTATCTTGTCCTGGTCATTCCGGGTCATACACCTGAAGTGGCCGAGGTTCGAGTTCCTCTCAGGAAAGGCTGTTCAATTTGCAGATTGTACACTTATGTGGTATCTCGACGCTGTAAAACTTCTACTGCTGGTCTCGTCTACCATGCGTGTGCCTGACTACCACATGCTGTCACCACATAGCAATGCAGAGAAGGGGGGGGGGGAGAGGGGTGATACAGCCTGCACTCAACCAGGAAAATGACACTAGGGTTTTTTTAGTACTTTGCAAGGATGCTGAGAAAATAGTGACGCTTTCGAAGTCCATATGTCTAATTTGAGTCATTTTCTTATAGTTTGGTTTTATGTGATTCTTTGTTCTTTGTATATTGTTGTGCGGGAGTGTGATGATATTTTTGCCATTAATTGTATTCGTTATTTTTATACAGTTCTTTATACATTCAGTTCATTTCTCATCATCATAATCGTTAGTCATCATCACCACCACTTCCACCGTCCTCCTCCTCCTCCTCCTCCTCCTCATCCTCCTCATCCTCTTCCTCATCTTTAAAGTCATCACCAACATCACCCTAACCACCACCACTTCCACAGTCTTCCTTCCCACCTCCTCCTCTCCCCGCCCTCCTCATCCTCAAAGTCAACATCATCACCACCACGACCACCATTTTCACATCCCTTCCTCCTCCTCCTCCCCCTCCTCCTCCTCTTCCTCATCTTCTAAGTCATCACCAACTTCACCCTAACCACCACCATTTTCACAGTCCTCCTCCTCCCCCTCCTCCTCCTCAACATAAACATCCTCATCTCCACGACCCCCAATCTCAATGTCCTCTTCCTCCCCATCCTCCCCCCCCTCCTCCTCCTCCCCCTCCTCATCCTCAAAGTTAACATCATCATCCCATCACCACATCATCATCACCACCATCACCATCGCCATTCTCCCTTCATTCCTACTTAATGGGAATCAACTGCCCAAACTTCGTTACTAAGTCAGCGTCGGTTCCCAAACTTCAGTCAATCACATAACTCTTGAACTTCTGAATTCCCTGACACGTGTCACTCAACACAGTCATCACCAACTTCACCACCACGACCGTCATCACCCACATGGTAGCTTCTCATCATCGACATCATCATCATCACTGTCTACACCATCTTGGCCATCTACATCACCATAATCATCACCATCCACACCTTTGCGGTCATCACCACTCACGCGCTCACCAGAACTCTCAATATCTACCTCACCATCTGCATCACCACACCTATCACCACCCACACAGTCACTATAACCCTCCCCACCTACGTCACCATAGCCATCATCATCTACACTACCTCGGGCACGATCATCACCATAGTCATCACCACCTACATTCATTACACCCATCATCACTAATATCATTGCATTCTACACCATCTACACCACACAAAGGCCATTAACACCACCACAGTCATCACCACACAGTCACTAAAAAACTTTCAACATCTACACCATTTCGACCACCAGCATCACCATAGTCATCACCACCCTCACCACCACGGTCATCACCATCCCCAACGACAAAGGACTTCTTAGAAATTCCTTAGAGTATTCTTTGAGTTGCCTTTATGCGAGTTGAAGAAATGTTGGCTTGTGTGTGTGTGTGAGGGTATGAGTGTGTGTACGAGGGGGGGGGGGTATGAGTGTGTGTGTGAGGGGAGTATGTGTGTGGGGGGAGGGGTATGTGTGGGGGGGTATATGTATGTGTGTGTGTGTGTGTGTGATAGGAGGGGAGTATGAGTGTGTGTGTGTGGGAGGGGGTATGTGGAAGGGGGGTATGCGTGTGTACGGGGGAGTATGAGTGTGTGAGTGTAAGGGGGGGGCATGAGGATGTGTTCTTTTGCGGGAAGGGTATGTGTGCGTATGTTTGTGTGTGTGTGTGTGTGTGTGTGTGTGTGTTTTGTGTGTGTGTGTGTGTTTGTTTGTGTGTGTATGTGTGTGTGTGTATTCGTCCTAATTCCGATACTGGCTTTTGTTTCTGATATCACAAAATACATACGGATGCAACTGTATATACTTTCACTAGCGTTATCATTTCATCATAAAATTTTCGATAATCAGCTGAGTGCATGATAACATTCCATTTTAAAT
>NC_091549.1:13380913-13385913 GCF_042767895.1 Penaeus vannamei
TCACTCATTCACTCACTCACTCACCTACTCTTTCACTCACTCACACACTCTCTCACTCACTCTCTCACTCATTCTCTCACTCACTCACTCTCTCACTCACTAATTCACTCATTCACTCACTCACTCACTTACTCACTCACTCACACACTCTCTCACTCACTCTCTCTCTCTTCTCTCTCTCTCTCTCTCTCTCTCTCTCTCTCTCTCTCTCTCTCTCTCTCTCTCTCTCTCTCTCTCTCTCTCTCTCTCTCTCTTCATCCTCTTTCTCAAAGGGAAGAACAAAAAAATACACGAATAAACACGAAGGCCTTTTCGCTATATCTCTTCTTCATGGCATCTTAACTTTCCACAAGAATACAGATAAGAAGCGAGAGAAAGAAATTAGATGTATAAAAACGAGAATTACCGTGGGAAAAAAATAATAAAATAAAGAAAGAAGGATGGAAGAGATAACTAGAGATGAAAGAGGAAAAGAAAGATTAAAAAAGCTAGAGAGTCTTGATACGCAATAGAATTAGGAAAGGGAAGACTTACCGATAAAGTGCGAAGGGAGGAAGAAGAAAGAGAGAGAAGGAGAGAGAAAGTTGGATGAAGGAGTGACTAATCCGTAAGAAAGGAAGGAGAAAGAGGGAGATGAGACTAAAAAAAAATAATGATATTAATATAATATTCGCAGAACGAGAGAAAGGTGATAAAGAAGACGGGAAATGAGAGAGAGGAGGGAGAGGGAGATAGGAGGGAGAGGGAGAGGGAAGAAAGGGAGAGAGGAGAGAGAGAGAGAGAGGAAGGAAAGAGAAGAGAGCTGAGGGAGAGAGGAGTGAGAGGAGAGGGAAGAACGGGAGAAGGAGAGAGGAGTGAGAGGGAGAAGGGAGGGAGGAAGAAAAGGAGAAGGGAGGCGAGGGAAAGAGGAGTGAGATGGAGAGGGGAAGGAAGGGAGAGGAAAGATTAAGAGAGAGGCATGAGAGGGAGAAGGCAAAGAAGAAAGAAAGGGTAAGAAGACGAGAGAAAAAGGAATGAGAGGAAGAGAAGAAGGCATGAAAGGTAAAGATGAAGTCGGGAGAGAAAGGGGGAGGATGAGAGAAGGGAGAGAAAAGAGAGAAAAAGAAAGGAAGGGAGAGGAAAGGGAAGAGAGAGAGAGAGAGAAATGAGAGGAGTGAAGAGAAAATGGAGGGGAGTGGTAAGGAAGAGAGGAGGAGGGAGAATGATGAAAGGGAATTGAGAGGGAGAGGGGGAAGGGGAAGGAAGGAGAGGGATGAGGGAGAAGGGAGAAGAAAAGCGGAAAATATAGGGAGTGGAGGAAAAGGAGAGGAGAGAAGGAGAGACAAAGTCACGGGAGGAAAGAGGGAGAGAGAAAGGGAGAGGGAGAGAGAAAAGGAGAGGGAGAGGAGAGAGGCAAAGGAGTGGAGAGGGAGGAAGAAGAGAAAGAAAGGGGAGAAGGCAGAGGGAGGGCAGAGACAAGGGAGGGAGAGAATAAATAATAGAGAGAGGGAGGAAGGAAGAGAGAAGGGAAAAGAGAAAAGGGAGAGGGAGAGGGAAGTTAGAGGAAAGGCAGAGACGAAGGAAGAGAAAGGGATAGAGAGGGAGAGAGAGAGAGGGAGAAGGTAGAGGGAGGAGAGGAGAGACAAAAAGAAAGAGAGAGTAAAAGATAGAGAAAGAGGAGGATAGACATATAAGGAAATAGAGAAAAGGGAGAAAAAGCAGAAAGAGAGAAGGGGGAGGGAGTGGGAGAGAGGGAGAGGGCAAAGGGAGAGGGAGAGGGAGGGAGGCAGAGGGGGGGGAGTACACGAAGCCTCGATCCAGTGTATGACACACCTCTCAAACTCGTTTCGCTAAACCTTGTGTGGGTTCTTACTGTGGGGGAGGGGGAGGGAGGAGGAGGAGGTGGTGGGGGGGAGAAGGCAGGGGAGGAAAGGAAAAAGGGGTGAGGGAGAGAGAGGGAGGAGGGAGGGGGAGGAAGAGGGGGAGAAGGCAAGGGAGGAAAGGAAAAAGGGGGTGAGGGAGAGAGGGAGGAGGGAGGGGAGGAAAGAGGGGGAGAAGGCAGGGAGGAAAGGAAAAAGGGGGTGAGGGAGAGAGGGAGGAGGGAGGGGAGGAAAAAGGGGTGAGGGGAGAGAGGGAGGAGGGAGGGGAGGAAGGAGGGGAAGACAAAGGAGGAAAGGAAAAAGGGGGTGAGGAGAGAGGGAGGAAGGAGGGGGTGAGGAGAGGGAGGGAAGGAAGGGGGTGAGGAGGGAGGGAAGGAAGGAGGGGGTGAGGAGGGAGAAGGGTAAGGGAGGGGAGGAATTAGGGGTGAGGAGGGGGTACGGTGAGGAGAGAAGGTGAGGTAGGTGAGGAAGGAGGGAGGTGAGGAGAGAGGGTGGAGGGAGGGGAGGAGGGAGAGAAGGCGAGGGAGGGAAGGGATTAGGGGGGTGAGGAGGGGGGAGGGTGAGGGAGAGAAGGTGGGGGAGGGGGGAGAGAAGGTGGGGGAGGAGGGAGGCAAGGTAAGGGAGGAGGGAGAGAAGGTGAGGGAGGGAGAGAAAGTGGGGGAGGAGGGAGAGAAGGTGGGGAGACAAGGTGGGGGAGGGGAGGAAGGAAGTGGGTAAGGAAGAGAAGGTTGGGGAGGAGAGGAGGAAGGAGGGTATGGGAAAGGAGGGAGGGGAGAGAAGGGAGGGTGTAAGATAGAGAAGGTGGGGGAAGGAAAGAGGAAGGAGGATAAGGAAGAAAAGGCGGGCGAGGGAGGGGGAGGCTCTCCGCAGGTTTTCACTCACATGTTTCTCCTAATAATAATCCTTCCCTTGAGTATATACAAGCAACTCTCAAGTACCTCTCTCACTCCCTCCCTTCCTCCCTCCCTCCCTTCCTCCTTCCCTCACTCACACCCTTTATCCCTTCCTCCCTCCCTTCCTTCTTTTCTCTCTCCCTTCTTCCCTCCCTCCCTCTCTCTCTCCCCCCCTCCTCTTTCCCTTCCTTCCTCTCTTCCTCCTCCCTCCCTCCCTCCCTTCCTCCTTCCATCCCTCCCTCCCTCCCTTCCTCCTTCCCTCCCTTCCTTCTCTCCCTCCCTCCTTCCTTCCCTTCCTCCTGCTCTTCCTCCTTCCCTCCCTTCCTCCTCCCCTCCCTCCCTTCCTTCCTTTCTCCCTCCCTTCTTCCCTTCCTCCCTCTCTCCCTCCCTCCCTCTTTCCCTTCCTCCCTCTCTTCCTCCTTCCCTCCCCCCCCCCATCCTTCCTCCCTCCCTCTCTCCCTCCCCCCCTCTCCCTCCCTCCTCCCTCCCCTTCCTCCTTCCTCCCTCCCTTCCTCCCTCCTTCCCTTCCTCCCTCCCACGCTTCTACTCTGCTTACGTCACACGCCCATCTGCCCTCTGTCTGCAGGTCACATGTTGCCCGTGGTATGCAGACCGTAAGATCGCCAGGCATCCTTGTACCCTATACCCATCCTCATCCTCATATGACGGACATGTTTAGCATATCCTACAAATAACTCCAGCATATCGACGCTTCCCGTTCCCGCTCCCCTGCTGCGGGCGAGAAGGACGCAAAGACCTCCCTCCCTTCTTCCTTCCCTCCCTCCCTTCCTCTCTTCCTCCCTCCCTTCCTCCCTTTCTGCCTCCCTCCCTCCCTCACTCTCTCCTTCCCTCTCTTCCCTCCCTCCCTCCCTCCCTTCCTTCCTCCCTCTCTCCCTCCCTCCCTCCCTTCCTTCCTTCTTCCCTCCCTCCCTCCCTCCTTCCTTCCCTCCCTCCCTCCCTCCCTTTAACGATAAGATTACGATCGATTTTGAATTTTCGATCAGGAAGCAATGTCCGATTTTGAAAGATGGATTCCCAAATATTTACAACTGCGGAGATTAAGCCACAGAGCCATATTTATGTTCGCGGTGCATTCCATTGCAAGGAATTCTCAACGTTGCAGTTTAAATGTTCGATGTCATGTATTGAAGACAAATAGACATCGCAAATATTTGGATAATTTCTTGATTGGTGTAAGCATTCGGATAAACAAAGACACGGAGTTGCCGATGAGCCGAACTTGCAACAAACAAACACACGGACTCACATATCTAATTGTATATGCACACAGACACACACACAGACACACACACACACACTCGCGCACAATCACAAACACCTACACGTTAACACTCGGGTATATACATACACACGTACGCATGCTGGTATACAAAAAATATATATATAAACACCTACACACACACACACACACGCACACACACACACACACACAAACACATACACACACAAACACAAACAAACACACACACACACACACACACACCCCTACACACACACACACACAAACACGCACACACACACACACACACGCACGCACATAGGCACGCAGAGGAATGCCTTCCTTCACCAGGTGTTGAGTTTGATCTCGTCATGCTTAATTGCGCGTTAACAGCCTCCTTCCCTTCATGCAGAATCGCCGAAAGTAACGCCAAGAAGACATACACACATGCAGAAGACACTACATATAGAACGCAACACATACACCACATGCAGAACCAAACAGAATATGCCTCATGCAGAACACAAAACATACAGAGTATACAAGATGCAGAACACACCACATGCAGAGTATAAAACATGCAGAACACACCACATACACAGTATATAACATACAGAACACACCACATACACAGTATATAACATACAGAACACACCACATACAGAATATATAACATAAAGAAGACACCACATATGAAAGATGCAACATACAAAAGAGAAGCACATACAAAACAAACCACACTCCACACAAAAAACAAAACAACATTGCAGAACAAACCACACACACCACATACAAAACAAAACGACTGAACAAACCACACAGACCACGCACCACATACCGCATAACCCTATCCTGAACAACCACAGAAACACGCATTCACACACATAGGCACGCCCCTCCCCCTCCCCCCCTCCCCCCCCTCTCAACACATACGCCCATGAGTTTTATGGGTCAGGAGCACGTCTAGCGAGATGCCCTTATATGGTCCTCAAGGGCGTGCGGGCGTGG
>NC_091549.1:13390913-13395913 GCF_042767895.1 Penaeus vannamei
GAAGAAAGAAGAATATATATATATATGTATATATATATATATATATATATATATATATATATATATATATATATATATATATATATATATATATATATATATATATATATATATATATATATATATATATATATATATATATACATAATAAAAATAATAATAATAAATGATTCCCTCTCGCTTTCAGTCTCCTTCATCTGCCTGTCGCCTTCCCTCTCACTTCCTCTCACTCCCCCCCCCCCCTCCTTCCCTCTTTCAGCCTTATTCCTGGCCCCTACTACTTCCCTCCTCATCTTTTTAATCTCTTTCGCTTCCCTGTTCCTTTCCCTCCTTCTCCATCCTCCTTCAAGGGTCGATATACTTCAGTGCAGTGCAGAGTGCAGAGAGAGAGAGAGAGAGAGAGAGAGAGAGAGAGAGAGAGAGAGAGAGAGAGAGAGAGAGAGAGAGAGAGAGAGAGAGAGAGAGAGAGAGAGAGAGAGAGAGAGAGAGAGAGAGAGGGAGGGAGTGTAGGAGTGGGAGAGAGAGCGATAAGGGAAGAGAAAGAGAGAGAGAGAGAGAGAGAGAGAGAGAGAGAGAGAGAGAGAGAGAGAGAGAGAGAGAGAGAGAGAGAGTGGGAAAAAGAGAGAGAGAGAAAGAGAGACTAAGAAAGTGAGGGGATTGCGTGCAAGGATAAATGAGAGAAGATTATTTCACAAAGTATGATGAATCATTCAGCATTTTGATTACACAGTCATTTCTGGCGGAGAATGTGTAATGAAAACCTTGAATTAACCATTCTCTGTGATTACTTCATCCCTAAAGAATAAGTGAAGAAGAAGAAGGAGAAGAAGAAGAAGGAGAGAGAGAGAGAGAGAGAGAGAGAGAGAGAGAGAGAGAGAGAGAGAGAGAGAGAGAGAGAGAGAGAGAGAGAGAGAGAGAGAGAGAGAGGATGAGAGAGAGAAGCTGAACAACCAAACTCTCTTTTTAATCTCGTAATTTGACAAATGGAGTTATTTTCTCTTCCGCGCCATCTGTTGGTTGGCCGTGAAACTACATAATTCGTCACAGTTGCGCCAACGATCCCATGACAGAGTATCTTCCATTTACAACGTATGGAGTTTCAATGCATCCGTCTCTCTGCGATGCACATGGCCGTTGGCTCGGTTTCCTCTGTGTCAAAAATAGACTTTAAAAGAAAGCTTCCTGAAATAACAAAGTTTTTACAAATCTGTTACAGGAATGGGAAATTTATGAAGAGATTCTTAAAAAAAAAAAAACTCACTGATAAAATTTTGCATTTCGAAATAAAACGTAAGGGGAAGAAGAAATAGGAGATGGGACAGATGAATATAAAAAGAATAAGAGAGAAAGATTAAATAATATTGGACAAAGGATGAAGAAGAAGAAAAGATAAGACAAAGTAAGAAAAAAATAAGATAGGATAGACGAAGATGAAAGGTAACAGGACAAAAGAAGAAAAACGAAGATAGAACAGAAAAAGAGAAAAAGCAGATAGAACAAACGAAGATAAAAGATGATATGACAAAAAGTAGGAAAAATATTAGGAAAGATGAAGCTAAGAGGAAATAGAATGGTAGAAGAAGAATAGATAAAGAAGATAAAATAAAAGAAAATAAAAAATAAGATAGATCATACGAAGATAAAAGAAAATAGGACAAAAAATGACAAAATGGGAACAGATAAACAAGATAGAATAAATGATGGTAGAGAACAAGATAAAACATAATGGGAGGAAAAATGAAAGATAATAAGGTAAAAGAAGATAAAGGAAAAATAGGACAGAAGAAGGGAATAAGAGAAAGTTGGATAAGAGATGAAATGAGAGATGACCAAATAGATTAAGAGAGAATAGAACCAGCAAATAAAAGATGATAGAACAGAGGAAGAAAGAAGAAGGAGGAGATAAATAAAGAAAAGGAACGAAAGAAAAAACGACAGAATAAGACGAAGAAAAAGAAGACCATGATGATCATAATGAATAACAAGGAGGAAGAGGAGGAGGTCATGATGATGATGATGATGAGGAAGAAGAAGAAGAAGAAGAAGGAGGAGGAGATGGTGAAGAAGAAAAGGAAAAGAGAGAGAGAGAGAGAGAGAGAGAGAGAGAGAGAGAGAGAGAGAGAGAGAGAGAGAGAGAGAGAGAGAGAGAGAGAGAGAGAGAAAGAAAGAGAAAGAGAGAGAGACAGTGGGTGAGTGAGAGAGAGAGAGAAAAGAAAGAAAGAGAAAGACAGACAGAGAGAAAGAAAGAAAGAAAGAGAAAGAGAGAGAGAAAAAAGAAAGAAAGAGAGAAAGAGAGAGAGAAAGAAAGAAAGAAAGAAAGAGAGAGAGAGAGAGAGAGAGAGAAAGAAAGAGAAAGAGATAGAGAGAAAGAAAGAAAGAGAGAGAGAAAAAGGAAAAGAGAAAGAAGGAAAGAAAGAGAGAAAGAGAGAGAGAGAGAGAAAGAAAGAAAGAAAGAAAGAAGAGAGAGAGAGCGAGAGACGGCGCCACCAGAGAGAGAAGAGTGAGAGAGAGAGAGAGAAAGAGAGAAAGAAAGAAAGAGAGAGAAAGAAAAAGAAAGAAAGAGAAAGAAAGAAAGAGAGAGAGAGAAAGAAAGAAAGAAAGAGAAAGAGAGAGAGAAAGAAAGAAAGAAAGAGAGAGAGAGAGAAAAAGAAAGAAAGAAAGAAATAGAGAAAGAAAGAAAGAAAGAAAGAAAGAAAGAGAGAGAGCGAGAGACGGCGCCACCAGAGAGAGAAGAGAGAGAGAGAGAGAGAGAGAGAAAGAGAGAAAGAAAGAAAGAGAGAGAGAAAAAGAAATCGAAAGAAAGAGAAAGAAAGAAAGAGAGAGAGAAAGAAAAAGAAAGAAAGAAAGAAGAAAGAAAGAGAGAGAGAGAAAGAAAAAAAGAAAAAGAAAGAGAGAAAGAAAGAAAGAGAGAAAGAAAGAAAGAGAGAGAGAGCGAGAGACAGCGCCACCAGCGACAGACTTCCTGGGTCGAGCGGCGATCCTAACTGGGAATGATGAACACAATGGAATAAACAAGAAACAAGACACCGTCCTCGTGGCTTCCACCTGCTCCATTAACCCTCCATCTCCTCCTCTTCCCCTCGTGCCTCTCCCCTCTTCCTCTTCCTCTCGCATCCTCGCCTCTCCTCCCCTCTTCTTCTTCTTGTATCCTCTCCTCTCTCCCTCTCCTCCCCTCCTCTTCCCCTTGTATATTCCCCTCTTGGCTCTCTCTCCTCCTCTCCTCCTCTTCTTCTCGTGCCTCTCTTTCCTCCTCTCTTCTTCCTCTTGTATATTCCTCTCTCCTCCTCTACCCCTTTTCCCCTTATACCCTCCTCTAATCCTCTTCTGTTCTCTTATATTCTCTTCTCGTATCCTCCCCTTCTCTTCTCTCTTCTCCTTTCATCCTCCTCTCTGTCTCTTCTCTTCCCCCTCGCAACATCCTCTCTTCTCCTCTTCTTCCTCTTTCATTTTCCTTCTCTTTCTTTTCTTACCCTCCCCTCTCGTTTCTTCCTTTCCTTCTTTGTTCTTTTCTACCTATTTTCCTTTCCATTTCTCCCCTCATTCTACCTCTTTCCTTCTTCCCTCTTTCCCCCTTTTCTCTCTTATCTCTTCATCCCTCTGTCGCCTTCGTTTACACCACTTCCCTCTCTTCCTTTTACTTCACTTCCATTTCCTCTCTCCCCTTCTTCCCCTCATATTTTCTCCCCTTCCTTTTATATCTCTCTACCCTTCTTCTCTTCGCTATTGTCCCCTCACAGCCCTCCCCTTCCCCTCTTCCCCTTCCCTTCATCTCTGCACATCCCTCCTCTTCTCCCTTCCCCTCTCTCCCTCCTTCTTTTACTGCCCTCCTCTTCCCCCTTCACCTCTCCCCTTACACAGCCCTCCTCTTCCCCTCCCCCCCCTCTTCCTCTCTTTCCTTCCTTCCCTCTTCCCCCCTTCCACCCTCTCCCCCTACACAGCCACTCCTCTTCCCTCTCTCCCTCCCTCTTCCTCTCTACCTTCCCTTCCCTCTTCCCCTCTTCCTCTCTGCCTTCCCCCCTTCCCCTCCTCCTCTCTTCCTTCCCTTCCCTCCTCTCTCTCTTCCCCTTCCTCTTTTCCTTCCCCTTCCCTCCTTCCACTCTCTTCCTTCCCTTCCCTCTTCCTCTCTTCCTTCCCTTCCCTCTTCCCCCTCTCCCCCTCCGTCTCCCCCTTCCCCTCTCTTTCTCTCTTCCTTCCCTTCCCTCTTCTCCTCTCCCCCCTCCGTCTCCCCTCCCCCCCCTCTTCTTCTCTTCCTTCCCTTCCCTCTTCTCCTCTCCCCCTCCGTCTCCCCTCTCCCCTCTCTTCCTCTCTTCCTTCCCTTCCCTCTTCCCCTCTCCCCCTCCGTCTCCCCTCTCCCCCTCTTCCTCTCTTCCTTCCCTTCCCTCTTCTCCTCTCTCCCTCCGTCTCCTCTCTCCCCCGCACCTCTCTCCCTTCCCCTCGCTCCCTCTCCTGTGGTCCGGTGTCAGGCATCTCTCAAGTGGCATTATCAAATAAGTAAATGGGAGGGCAAGCGTGCCAAAGTAGTGGGGGGAGGAGGAGGGGGAGGAGGAGGAGGAGGAGGGGGGGGAAAGCAAGGGGGGAGGAGGAGGGGGGGAGGAGGAGGGGGAGGAGGAGAAGACAAGGGGGACAGGGAGGCTAGGGGAAGGGAGGGGAGGGGAGGAACAAGAGACCAGAGGTAGGGCTAAGGGGTATTGGAAGGGGTCGGGAGGGGGAAGGGGAAGGCGAGGGGGAGGGGAGGCGAGGGGAAGGGAGAAGCAGCAGGCAGGTGGCAGGGAGAGGGAAGAGAGAGGAAGAAGAAGCAAAGGAAAGGAGATTGAGGAAGAGGCGGGGGCGGGGAGGGGGGGGAGGAGGTAGGGGGAGGGAAGGGAGAGAAATGCTGGCAAGGTGAGGGGCAAAAGGGAAGGGAAGAGAGAGGGAAGGGGAGGAAGCAACAGGCAGGGGGCGAGGGGAAAGGAGGAGTGGAACAGAAAGAGGAATGGGGAAGAGAGAAGAGAGGAGAGATG
>NC_091549.1:13398413-13405913 GCF_042767895.1 Penaeus vannamei
TCGCTGCCGATCGTTGATAGTCGCTGCAGTTCTCCGTATATCACTGCAAATCGCCGTAAATTGCTCTGAATCACTGTAATTCGCTGTAAATCGCTGTAAATCACTGTAATTCGCCGTGAATCGCTGTAAATTACCGTAAATCGCTGTAAATCGATATCATGTCGTCATCCCAAACATCCTTCATTATGAATGTCATACTCTATCCAACAATCTTTTTGACAACTGAAATCCTTATAAAGATAATGAACAAATAGATGAATTATCAAACAAATTGATCGATAAAGATGGATAGATATATAAACAGATACACGAGTAGAAAACTAAAAATACATGAATATATGTCAAGAATGAATAGATAAATAGATAAATAAAACAGATGGAAACACAGATTATTCAATAAAAATTAATGAATGAATAAATAGAAATAAATAACTGGATAATAGATGAATTGAAATAGGAAATATTGCACAGATAAGAAGAAGAAGAAAAAAACAAACAGATAATCCTATTGAAATAAATTCTTCGACGGCAAAATCCCTAATAAAACCTATGCAACACTAATACTAAAATCAAATTTCAAAATAAATCACCGACTCTTAGGTAAAGACGAAGTGACAATCTCAAGGCAATTATGAGTAATGATTAAGAGATAAGACTTCACACTTCAAATTATTGCAGATTAATAATAATAATAATAATAATAATAATAATAATAATAATAATAATAATAATAATAATAATGATAATAATAATAATAATAACAATAATAATAATAATAATAATAATAATAATAATAATAGCAATAATAATAATAATAACAATAATAATAAAACAAGCACTGAAATATCTCTCTTGCTTAAAACGAACCGTATTTCTTGCTTAATATGAACCGTGTGCATTTCTGACGAAGCTATAAGCGAAACCGGTCAAATGCATCTCTTGTATTGTGAAAATATCCATTCTCATCCATAGCTTTTCTACACTCTTGCTTAGTTTAGAGACAAAAACACCATCTGTGATATTTTCAGAACATTTACCACTGTCGAAGATGAGTTTTATTAGATAATGTGGAATGGAATGAGAAGAGAAAGGCATTCCATGTATAATATTATTATGGAATATTTTAGTTGCCTTGAGAATATAGTGATACCAAGCGGGGAGGAAATTTTACAAAGGAAAATGAGAAAGGTATTTTTTTTTTTTTATCAAGACGAAAGAGAGAGAAAGAAAAATCGGTTAAGTTTTAGATTTTACAAAGACTCGAAGGAAGAGGAAGAAGGAGAAAATGGAATAACAAGTTAATGAGCAAGACATGAGAGAAGAAAGAAGACGAGAGAGAAAGGAAAGGAAAAATATTGAGAAATGGCACATGCAGCCTGAACAGAAAAGAAGAAAAAAAATACGTTCACACTTCGTCCCTCATTTCCTTTTTCTTTTTCCATTTCTTTTCGTTTTGATTATTTTATAAATTCCTCGTCTCCGCCACATATCTATGTTGGAAGCGAGGAAACGAGAGTCATGTAAGTAAATGGGCCAACATGAACACGCGATGCAAGCAATATTCACGAAATGAAGAGCAAAGATAGCAAGACAAGAATAGTGAAAATATCAAGAATAGAACAGTGAATGCATCATGAGAATGATAGTGAAAGCGTCAAGAATGAAATCGTGAAGATATCAAAACAAGAATAGCGGAAGAATTTAGAATTAAACGGTGAATATGTCACGAAATTGATAGTGAAAGTATCAAGAATAAAACAGAGAAGTTATCAAAACAAGAATAGTGAAAGTATTAAGAATAGAACAGCGAATACATCATGAGTTGATAGTGAAAGTATCAAGAATAAAACAGTGAGGTTCACTTTATTTAGAAAGAAGAGAAGAAAAGAATGAAAGCGAGAAAGAAGGAGAGTGAAGAGGGAAGTTATGAGGGAGAAAGTGGATGCTGTGAGGGAGTGAGGGTGATGGGGGAGGATGTGAGGGAGAAAGAGGATGTTATGAGGGAGTGAGGGGGATGGGGGAGGATGTGAGGGATTTTGTGAGGGAGAAAGGGGATACTGTGAGGGAGTGAGGGGGATGAGGGAGGAGGTGGATGCTGTGTTAGCGAAGGGGGATGATTCGAGGGAGAAGGGGGAGGCTGTGAGGGAGAAGGTGGATGTTATGAGGGAGAAAGTGGATACTGCGAGGGAGTGAGGGAGAAAGGGGATGCTGTGAGGGAGTGAGGGAGAAATAGGATGTTGTGAGGGAGGAGGTGGATTCTGTGTGAGAGAAGGTGGATGAGTCGAGGGAGAAGGGGGAGGCTGTGAAGAAGAAGGTGGATGTTATGAGGGAGAAAGTGGGTACTACGAGGGAGTGAGGGAGAAAGGGGATGCTGTGAGGGAGTGAGGGAGAAATAGGATGTTGTGAGGGAGGAGGTGGATTCTGTGTGAGAGAAGGTGGATGATTCGAGGGAGAAGGGGGAGGCTGTGAAGAAGAAGGTGGATGTTATGAGGGAGAAAGTGGATACTGCGAGGGAGTGAGGGAGAAAGGGGATGCTGTGAGAGAGGGAGAGGATGAAGGATTCGAGGGGAAAAAAAATAATTCTGTGAGAGAGAAGGTGGATACTGCAGAACCAGGAGAACCGTGTTGGAAAGATGTGGATTCTAGGAGAGAGAAAGTGGATGCACCGAAAAAGAAGACGTTTTGCAAAGTGCACTCAGCCAACTTAGTCAAGTCTTGCGTGAGGCGTATAATTCTGTTTAAATCTCAAACAGGGTTGGGATTCACACAAGAGGATTGCTCCATCTCTTACCATGATGCCGACTAACATGATACTGACATGATTTTTGCAGCACTAAAAGAAATAAAAAATAAAATAGAAATAAACACACATACACACAGACCGAGAGAGAGATAGAGAAAGAGAGAACGAGAATAATAGAGAGATAGAGAGACAGACTGAGAGAGAGAGAGAGAGAGAGAGAGAGAGAGAGAGAGAGAGAGAGAGAGAGAGAGAGAGAGAGAGAGAGAGAGAGAGAGATTGTATTTTCAACTGATAAAAAGACAGGATGATGAAAAGGAGGGAAAGGAAGAAGGAGAAAGAAATAGAATTAAGGAAAAAAAAGGGGTAAGGTAGGAAGGATCTGAAAGAAAAATGAATAAGAAAAGGGGTTTGTGAAAATAATACGGGGAATATTCTCCTCTCTGTTCTTAATTGACGCAAGAATGTATCCAGCCATTCATTTCATGTTATTTATCGCTAGTTGAGAAGAGAAGAGAAGAACGAAAGAAAAAAGGCAAAATGCGAGGAACGACAAGTAGAAAGAAGGAAAGAAAATGTATATGAAAAGATAGGACGAAATTAAAGAGATTACTTAACCTCTCTCTCTCTCTCTATTGTTCTCTTTTTCTCTCTCTGTCTCTCTCTCTCTCTATCTCTCTCTATATATATATATTGTTCTCTTTTTTTTCTCTCTCTCTATTGTTCTCTTTTTCTCTTTCTCTCTCCTTCTTTCTCCCCCCCCCCCTCTCCCTCCCTTTCTCCTTCCTCTTCCTTCCTCCCTCCCCCTCTTCCCCTCTCTCCCTTCCTCCATCCCCCTCTTCCCCTCTCTCCCTCCCACCCTCTCTATCCCTCCCTCCCTCCCACCCTCTCTATTTCCCTCCCTCACCCTCCCTTCCTTCCTCCCTCCCTCCCTCCCTCCCTCCCTCCCTCCCTCCTCCTCTCTCCCTCCCTCCCTCCCTCCCTCTCGCTCCCTCTCCCTCCCTCCCTCCCTCCCTCCCCCATCTCTCTCACGTCGAAGCGCTAACATGTGGGAGGCCCTGAGTACCGTGGCAAGTGTTGTCGGAAAGTGGTACATTAAGATTAAAGGGGACACTTGCGAGGAATTTAGGCAATGTTCCCTCAATCAAGAGACAAGTGCTGGATCCTCGACGGGTGCTTGGGGGTGGGGGTGGGGGGTGGGAGGGAAGGGAGGGGGGGTGAGGAGAGGGTTGGGGGTGGGAGGGAAGGTGGGTGGGAGAGGAGAGGGTCGTGCTTGGGGGGGTTGGGGGTGGGAGGGAAGGTGAGTGGGAGAGGAGAGGGTGAGTGGGAAGGGAGGGTGGGTGGGATAAGGGAAAGGGTAAGGAGAGTGGGAGGGGGAGGGGGTAAGGTGAGTGGGAGGGGGAGGCGTGGAAGGAGGTTGGGGGAGGGGGGGTGGAAGGGAGGGTAGGGTGGGAAGGACAAGGGAAGGGGTAAGGAAAGTGGGAAGGGGGGTGGAAGGAGAGTGGGAAGTGGGGTGGAAGGGAAAGGGAAGGTGGAGAGGAAGGGGTTAAAGTGGAAGAGTGGGGGTAGAAGAAAGGGTGGAAGAGAAGGGACTCAGGGCACGAGGAGGGGAGGAAATGAAGGGTGGAAAGGGTAAGGGACACGAGTAGAAAAAAAGGGTGAAAGCGAAAGGGATACGAGTGGGAAAAAATAGGTAAGGGATAGATAAAGGATGGAAAAGAAAACGCTTAAAGTGAACGCAGTAGAAAGAACAGGACAATAAAGAGGGAGGATGAAATTACGAAAATTTGGGTAAGCAAGGGCGGTAGGGAAAGGATAGGGAATTGACGGTAGTTTAGGGGGGTGGGGTAGGGGGGTAAGCCAAGGGGGGAGGGGGGGTAAGGGTGCGAGAAGGAGTGTATATGTGGGTGGGGATGAGGAGGGGGGGGGGAGGAGCGTTGACAAGCGAACGTGGGCGACTGGAAAGACGCGAGAAAGAGAGAGAGAAACGAGGTGAAAAAAAAATCATGAAAAAGACGAAAAAAAAAGAAAAAAAAATGTCCACGTACAAGTAAGAGAAAGGAAAGAAAGGTGAAACTAATTACAGCAAGCGAGAAAATCATTAATAAGGAGGAGGTGGGAGGTAGGGAAAAAGAGAAAGAAAAAAATGGGTCTGTTCGCATGGCAGGAGAAAAGAAGAAGGGAGAAAGACGAAGGAAGGGGAGGAGAAGGAGGAGGAGGAGAAGGAGAAAGAGGCGGAGGAGGAAGAGGAGGGTAATGAGGAGGAGGTGGAGGAAAAGAAGGAGGAGAAGGAGGAAGGGGATGAGAAGGAAGAATAGAAGAAGGAAGAGGGCGGAGGGGGATGGGGAGGAAGAGAAGGGGGTGGAGGAGGAAGAGAAGGAGGAGGTGGAGGAAAAGGGAGGGGAGGAGGGAGAGAGAGAAAAGGAAGAGGAGGAGGAAGAGAAAGTGAAGAAACAAGGGAAGAGGAAGAGAAAGGAGAAGAGAAGGAGGAGGAGGAGAATAAAGAGAAAAAGAAGGAAGAGGAGGTGGGGGAAAGGAAGGGGAGAATGGGGAGGAGGAGGAGAAGGAGAAGAAGGAAGGGGAGGAGGAGAAAGGGGAGATGGTGGAGAAAGAAGAAAACGATAGAGGGGGAGGAAAGGGAGAAGGAGGTGAGTAAGAAGAGAAGTAGGAGGAGGAAGAGCGAAAGGAGAAGTGGGAGAAGGAGAGGAAGAATGGAACACGATGAAGAAGAATGAGGAAGAGAAGTGTGTGTGTGTGTGTGTGTGTGCATTTACATATATGTATATCTATATACATACACATCAATATGCATATATACATATATATATATATATATATATATATATATATATATATATATATATATATATATATATAGAGAGAGAGAGAGAGAGAGAGAGAGAGAGAGAGAGAGAGAGAGAGAGAGAGAGAGAGAGAGAGATAGATAGATAGATAGATAGATAAATAGATAGATAGATAGATAGACAAATAGACAGATAGATAAAAATATATCAATCAATCACGTTGACAAATACTAAAAGGTGCGAGTGAGAAAGAGTGACTCCACAAGGTGAGTTATTGATTGTGTTCTTATCTTTACTAAAACTGTGATTTTGATTTTGAACAGTTTATTTGGATAAACAGAAATTCTAGTGGGTCGTTGGTATCCAAGAGGGCGTCGAAATTATATTGGACTATAGAGATGGTCATGAGATTATACATCGTTATACATATTTTCTCTCTTTTTTTCCATATCGATCACTGGCTCACTATCTAGGCGTCTAAGGCCATCTTTTCCGGTGGCAATTAGGGTGTCTCGCGACGCGACGCGACACCAAAAGCTGTCTCGTGATTGGAGGCGAGACAGGCCGCTAAGCTCCGCCCATTTCTGTGACGTAATGGGAATGGCCGCGGTTGACGACTTGCTATTCTACTGTACTGGTTATTTTCCCGACAGGTACACAGTATTTTAGAATGTGATATCCAATATGGTTTTTGATATCTTATGGTGGCTAGTGCGATGTTGTAGATATCCAATATAAGTACGAATATTCATGAAATATCCGAGGTAGGAGGAATGCATCTGGCAACTCAATAAATATTTACCGCCTGCTCGATTCCTGCCGCGTGAAAGGTTTCGCGTTTCCCGCAACCGCTGGAAAAGATGGCATAGATCTTTCTATTCCTGTATTATCCACTACATTTTTTTATCGTTATTTATTTATTTATTATTTTTATTTTTATATATACTAATTAATTCGCTTCTGGTTCATTACAGCTAAGTTTTGCTTCCTAGAGTTTTTCTTAATTAGTTAATCATCTTACCAGGATGTGGAACAGGATCTCCGTTATTTCAGTGTCTTTTATTTTCATGTCTTTGTTTATAATTGTTCACATCTTTATCTTTCGACCTTCAATCACTCAGGATAAAACTGAACATCCGCTTGGAAACCGCATTTAATGTTAGCTTTATCATTAGTTAGAGGGAGATGTACGTACCAAAGACATTGATAAAACTAAACTCAAACCCTAGATAAATGAAAGAATAAATAATTAAATGCTACTAATAATAATGATAATAATAATCATAATGATAATAATGATGATGTGATAATGATAATGATCATGGTGATGGTGATGATAATAATGATGATGATGATGATGATGATGATGATGATGATGATGATGATGGTGATGATGATGATGATGATGATGATGATGATGGTGATGGTGATTATGATGATGATGATGATGATAATGATATGATAATGATAATGATAATGATAATGATGATGATGATGATAATCACACATACTATAAATCGCATATAGAGGCGACAGTGCATAAAAGTTTGAAGTAAAATGACTCTTAAACATCCCGAGGAACTCCTAGGTACTCGATCTCACTACTCCTGCCTGTACACCAACCGAGGAGGAGTAATGGCTCCCCGATAAGGCTCTCGCGAGTGTCACTCTGATTGACTCGAAAAAGAAGTTTCCTTGGGCTTTGATGGTGGTGGTGGTGGTGGGGGGGGGAGGTTGTTTACTCTTTTCATTAGAGGTCCGTTTGTGTGTGTATGTTTATCTTGTCACACACGCGCGGGTACACACACGCATACACACACATAGATACATACATAATACATACATACACACACACACACACATACACACACACACACACACACACACACACACACACACACACACACACACACACACACACACACACACGAACACACACACACGCACACACACACA
>NC_091549.1:13420913-13423413 GCF_042767895.1 Penaeus vannamei
CAGGCGCGACGCATTCACGGGCTCCTCGCCCGTGTTCTCCAGCGTGACCTTCTTCAGGTGGACGCGACTGTCGTTGATGGTCTGGTGCGACGCGTCCAGGACGATGTCGCTGAGGGAATACCTGGCCGGCTCCTCCTCGACCAGGATGTACGCCTTCTCCACCCTGCGGATGTTGTCCCCGTCCAGGAGGAAGGCGCGCCGGTCCCTGAGGTCGGGTCCCACGTGCCCGGGCATGAGCGGGGCGTGCGGCGAGGAGTCGAAGGCCAGCATCAAGTCCGGCGACAGCACGGCGTTGTCGGGCTTGGCGGTGTACTTGTCCCAAGGCTTCAGGTGGAGTCGGGCGGAGCCGTTGATCGAGACAAGGACATCGTACTTGTCTAGCTTGAAGATTCGCTTCAGGAACGGGATGGTGCACACGCCGTCGTCCCTCAGCACCCCCGGGACCTGCAGGGCGCGGTGCCTCGCCCTACACCAGTGGGGGCCGGCGGGGCTGGACGGGTCGACGGCCACGGCCTCCTCGGGGATCTTGTCGGTGCCCGTGACCCACGCCAGGGTGGACGACGTGATCTTGGACGTCCCCGACGCCCCCCACAGCATCACCATGTCCACCGCCGCCAGGCACGAGCCGGACAGGGCCGCCAGCGCCAACAACCTGGAAAGAGAAACAAAAGCGCCATTAACATCAAAAGTTGTCATGATATTTCCCGACGTGGCTGGGCCTCCCTATCGGTAGAGTAACAACCCTTACACAAAATGAGAGAATATGTTGCTAGATGATTTGGTGACTAAATGATCAACCACCGATAATACTTTGAAACACAAAAGTAGATCAAAGAATATCACACGCACATAACCAAATCATATATACGAGCTTGCGTGTGCGGACGGCGCGATACAAACCAACTATAATCGTATCATAATAAGCTCGTCTACATTTAAGAGTTCTAGAGCCTAAAGGGACCCGAGTTTGACATTTCTAATGATCTATTTCAAACCCTTCGCCTCTTCCCCATCAGCGATAACATCACTCTTCTCCTTCCCTCTCCCCTTCCCCCTCGCCTCTCGAGCTCCCTCCTCCTTCCCCTTTCTCCCACGCCCTCACGTCACCCTTCTTCTCATTCATCTTCATCGCCAACCCTTCTTCCCGTGTCTCTTCTTCATTGCGTTACTTCCCCTTTCGTGCTTATCTCTTCTTCAATCTTCTAAAGTTTTTCCTTAATACCTTTTGCTTCGAACGCTTCTATTTTCATTCCCTTTTTTTCCATTTATGTCTCTTTTTCCTTGATTATTTTTTTCTTCTCTCTTTTTTCACGTTCATTTCTTCAGTCATATTTGCTCAAATTCAAATATCTGTTCCTTTAATATTCAGATTAAAAAAAAAAAAAGAAAAAAAAAATTGAAGTTCCCTCTCACTGAACAATCAGGTTTTGTTCACCGATTTCCCTTTCCATAAAATCCTCTTCCTATGAACGTTTTCACGGCCTTAACGTGACGTCTCCCCTTAATAAACCGCACAACCGAAGCGACACGTTCACACGCCCCGTCGAAGGCCGTGTCCGCCGGAGCGCCTGCCCTAAACCAACGGAAGCTCGCGTTACACGGGCACCCCTTTGGCACTCCGGGCATCTCGCGGCATCCTGGGGGAGCGGAGGCCATAATTAGCGGCTGAGGGGCGTGGGGCGCGGCTGTAAGGTGAGCCCAGGTGTGCGCCGCCGCCCCGACGCCCTCATCCATCATCGGCAGCCACGCGAGGAACTGCCTGACGCCGGACTAGCGCCCATCAGCCGCATGCGGGGCGGCCGGAACTCGCCATCACGCGTGACGTCAGGTGCATGAATTCCGGGTAATGGAATCGCCTGAGAATGACGGCGGAGAGTGCCAAGAAACGTGTGCGTGTCTAGGTTTAGGACTGTGTGTGTGTATATACATGTGAGTATGCGTACATATGTATCTATACTCATACGCATAGACATACATATTATATATATATATATATATATATATATATATATATATATATATATTATATATATATATGTATATGTATATATACATATATATATATATGTATATATATACATATATACATATACATATATATATATATATGTATATATATACATATATATACACATATTATATATATATATATATATATATATATATATATATATATATATATATATATATATATAACGAAATCAAACTCAATACTTAAATGAAGTCTACAATTTCCACGACCTGCAGTATAGTTGACGTAAGCAAATTCAAGTCAAAAGAGCCGTTAGCTTAAAGTCGTGGATTTACCCGATGACAGCAAGGGAAGGACTGACTAAAGTGGACGAAACAATGGAAAATAACGTAAACATTCGAAAATGAGAAAAAATTGTATAAAAAAATGGTAATACAGTCAAGAGAGTACTGAGAACAGTATTCCCAAAATGAATAAATAAATTAACAAATAAACAAAAATAAAAATCTAATGAGAAAAGAAAATATG
>NC_091549.1:13428413-13430913 GCF_042767895.1 Penaeus vannamei
TGACTTCACTAAAAACAATTAAACTCTGTTGGTATTTCCACGCAGCTTCGATAACATAACCCGGCCGGCCATTCCTTCCTGATAAGAAATCCATCATTGGAAACCACAAGCACTTCCATGGAGAATCAAAATATCGACAGAGGAATGTCAGGAGAGAGAGAGAGAGAGAGAGAGAGAGAGAGAGAGAGAGAGAGAGAGAGAGAGAGAGAGAGAGAGAGAGAGAGAGAGAGAGAGAGAATGAGAATAAGAGAGAGAATGAGAAATAAAAGAGAGAGAGGAAAAGAAAGAAAGAAAGACAGAGAAAGAGAGAGAGAGAGAGAGAGTACAAATGTTACTCCAGAGCAGACAAGAAAATACGGTACAAGCGAGCTGTTGAAATGCCGCACACTCGCGGGAATTCAATCCGAGGGAGAGAGTGGTTATATCAAAAGCAATCATAGACTGGGGGGGAAATAAGATTATACTACAGGTCGAGGTACTTCCGACGGAGGGGCTGAAGGTAAACAAGTCCCTATCTCCTCTCCACGCAAGGGTGAAAGTCCCCCTCTCTCACGCGATGGGAAAAGCTTAAAACCTTAAAAATTCCCGTCATAACGACACTTACCTTACACACGGACTTGCGTAAACCCTTTAAACATAACAAGTGTTGGAAGTACACACCAAGAACATGTATGTGTTTGTGGTTGTAGAAACACAGATTATAAACCGAGCATACATTTTTTTTCTTTCATTCCTTTTTTATCGAATAAACACCCTCCCACCCCCTAAAAAAAAAAAAAAAATAAAAGTGTTGAAAGTACAAACTAAGAACACAACCCAGATTACAACCCAAGAACAGATTTTTGTCTATATTCTTTAAATCGAATATCGCTTCTTTTTTTCGTCCTTCCTGAACTCTCGCTCGCCCGCCAGTCCCTTTAACCGAATATGCCCCTTAACCGGAAACCGAAGCGAATGTCAGTAGAAAGAGAGAGAGAGAGAGAGAGAGAGAGAGAGAGAGAGAGAGAGAGAGAGAGAGAGAGAGAGAGAGAGAGAGAGAGAAAGAGAGAGAGAGAGAGAAAGAGAAAGAGAAAGAGAAAGAGAAAGAGAAAGAGAAAAGAAAAGAAAGAGAAAGAAAGAACAAGAGAAAAAAAATGAAATAGAGAGAAAGAGAAGAGAGGAAGGAGAGGAAAGGGGGTGAAGGGAATACGGGGAGGAAAATTAACCTTCCCGCCCGAACCAATTTCCAACTCTGGGCGAACACTTTGGGCCGATATCGGTGGGCGGGATGGGCGCACGGGCGGATTAAACGGCCTTTTCACTGATCTTTGTTGCGTTTCAGTACAGACGCTGTTGACGGGGGTGGGGTGGGTGGGGGTTGGGTGGGAGGGGAGGGGGAGTGAGGGAGGGAGGGAGGGAGGAGGGAGGGAGGGAGGGAGGGAGGGAGAGAGAGAGAGAGAGAGAGAGAGAGAGAGAGAGAGAGAGAGAGAGAGAGAGAGAGAGAGAGAGAGAAAGAGAAGAGAAAAGAAAAGAAAAGAAAAGAAAGAGAAAAGAAAAGAAAGAGAAAGAAAGAACAAGAGAAAAAAAATGAAATAGAGAGAAAGAGAAGAGAGGAAGGAGAGGAAAGGGGGTGAAGGGAATACGGGGAGGAAAATTAACCTTCCCGCCCGAACCAATTTCCAACTCTGGGCGAACACTTTGGGCCGATATCGGTGGGCGGGATGGGCGCACGGGCGGATTAAACGGCCTTTTCACTGATCTTTGTTGCGTTTCAGTACAGACGCTGTTGACGGGGGTGGGGTGGATGGGGGTTGGGAGGGAGGGAGGGAGGGAGGGAGGGAGGGAGGGAGGGAGGGAGGGAGGGTGGGAGGGAGAGAGAGAGAGAAAGGGGGAGAGGGAGGGAAGGAGGGAGGGAGGGAGGGAGGGAGGGAGGGAGGGAGGGAGAGAGAGAACAAAAGAGAGAAGGGAGGGAGGGGGGGAGAGAGAGGGAAGGAGGTTGGGTGAGGAAGATGAAAGGAGAGTGGGGGAAGGAGGGAGAGAGAGAGATAAATAGATAGATAGATAGAGAGAGAAGAGAGACAGAGGAGAGGCAAAATAAATAGATAAAAAACTAAATGAGAGTGAACGGAGTCAGCATCTTCTATTTATAAGAATGACGTAGAGAGAAATTTCCTCATTTCAAGGGCAATTGCACCACCACTGCAACCCTTGCAACCCCATAAAAAAAATCTCGACTGTTTCACACGTCATATCAACATGTCAAACACACCTCAAGCTCGCGTTAGCTTCCGGTCTAGCTTAAGATCTATTCGTTCCTGGTCTCGCTAATAAATCTATCAATTTCTGGTCTCGCTAATAAATCTATCAATTTCTGGTTTCGCTAATAGATCTATCAATTTCTGGTCTCGACTCAAGATCAATCTTCATTTATGAATATATGTTCTCTCTTGTTCTCTATACCTCCCTCCCCGACCTTCTCTCTCTCTCTCTCTCTCTCTCTCTCTCTCTCTCTCTCTCTCTC
>NC_091549.1:13435913-13440913 GCF_042767895.1 Penaeus vannamei
AAGGGGAGGGAGGAGGCGACCTGGGTATTCGCGATTGTGTGTCGTGTTTGCCTGCTGGTCCCCCCCCCCTCCCCTTTGTCCCCCTGTCCCGTGCATAATGCCTGGTACGGTTCAGAAGCCTAGGGGACCGGGGGTGGGGGTGGGGTGGGGGTGGGACGGGGAGGTCAAAGGCAGAGGGACAAAGGGCAGCCAAGAGGGAGGAAGAGTAGGAGGAGGCCAATGGGAAGGGGGAGAAGGAGGAAGTGGGCAGGAATAACAGTAGTAGTAGTAGGAGGAAGAGGAGGAGGAGGCGGAGGGTGAGGAGGAGGAGGGTGAGGAGGAGGAGGAGGAGGAGGAGGAGGAGGAGGAGGCGGAGGGTGAGGAGAAGGAGGAGGAGGTGGGCAGGAAAAACAGAAGTAGTAGTAGTATCAAAAAAAAAAAAAAAAAAAAAAAAAAGTTTTAATTCCATTTGTTACAATGGGTATTCTTTGTTGTGACATACTGTCGATTTTATTTGCTTCTAAATCTCCCCCCGAGTGCAAGGAACGACCGGGGTGACCATCCACTGGCAGCGCGCGGGATTGAACGCGAGTCAGCAAGATTGCAAGACAAGAACGTTACCGTTGCAGAAGGTGAAGAAAAAGAAGAAGATGAAGAAATAGTAGTAGTAGCAGCAGCAGTAGGAGGAGGAGGAGGAGGAGGCTACGGGGGAGGGGGAGAGGGAGAGGGAGAGGGAGGAGGAGGAGGAGGAGGAGGAGGAGGAGGAGGAGGAGGAGGAGGAGGAGATGGAGAGGGGGGGAGGAGGAGGAAGAAGGGAGATGGAAGAGGAGGAGAAAGAAGAGGAGAAGGAAGGGACAGGGACGAGGAGGAGGAAGGGAAAGGGAGGAGGAAGAAGAGGAAGAGGAAGAGGAAAAAGAACAGCATCAGCAGCAGGAGGAGGAGGAAGAGAGGGAAGGGGGGAAAGGAGCAGCAGAGAACAGGAAGAGTGAGCGGGACTTTACGGAAAACAAACAGCCGTGCATAGTGTAGACTTAACGGTAGACTGCCTCACCGCATCTCCACGCTGCCTTGCAAGATCTTTTAACTTTATTTTATAGCTCCTTTTAAGAGATCCGAACGGTTTATCTCCATTGTAACTGTTTTTTTTTTTTTTTTTTTTTTTTTGTTTGTTTGTGTCATATCTATTTATTTTGTTTATCGTCTTCATCCTCCTTATTCTCTTTACTTTTCATTCTGTATTTCTCTCTTCTTCCATCATTCGCAAAAAGGACGAGATGGTTTCTGCGTCGGTATAATTATCATGATAATAAATAAAGGAAAAAAAATATGCAAGAGTCTCTAGCTTGAGTTTAACAAAGACTTAGGAAAACTTGGCACAGACAGGGAGCGTCGACCCCCCTCCCCCTGCCTCTCTTCCCCTGCTTCGTGTCTCTCCCTCTCC
The DNA here is from genome assembly GCF_042767895.1 of Penaeus vannamei. Classification (NCBI taxonomy): domain Eukaryota; kingdom Metazoa; phylum Arthropoda; class Malacostraca; order Decapoda; family Penaeidae; genus Penaeus; species Penaeus vannamei. Next base: position 13,437,334 of record NC_091549.1, read on the forward strand.
CCTTCTCTCCCTACTGTCCTTCTACCTGCCCCCCCATCCCCCCACCAGCCCCAACCTAGCCTCCCCCTTTCACTTTGTAAATCCCTCTTTCCTCCTCCCTCTCCCCCTCCCCCTCTTCCCCTATCACAAACAGGGCCCGGTTTGACTTTTGACTCTTCCCCTTACCTCGCCCCCTCCACCCCCTCTCACTTCCTCCACCACCCACCTCCTTCCCCGACCTCCCTCACTCTCCCCCCTCTTCTACCACCTCCCTCCCCTCCCCCTTTCTACCACCTCCCTCCCCCTCCCCCTTTTCTACCATCTGCATCTAACCTCCTCTAACCCTCCCCCTCCTCCCCAAACACCATCTCCCTCCCCCTAACCCCCTCCCTCCCCAACCATCACCTTTTCCTAACATACCTATTCCCTCCTACCCCCTCCCTCCCATACTCTCCTTCCCCTCTCCCCTACCTTACCCTCTTCCTCCCTCCCTCCCTCTTCCCCTCCCAAACCCTCTTCCTCCCTTCTTTCCCCCTCCCCTCCCATCTTCCTCCCATCCTTCTCCCCTCCTTCCTCCATCCCTCCTACCCCCTCCCCTCTCATACCTTCCTCCTCCCCTCTCCTCCTTCCCCCCTTCCCTCCCATACCCATCCTCCCCTACCCTCCCCCTCTCCTCCTTCCCCAACCACACCCCTTACAAGTACGTAGCCACAGCCGACGAGGGACACGGAAAAATAGGCTACTGAATTCTTGGCACGGAGAGTAATGCTGTCCCTAAGTGATGGGAGAGGGAGAGAGAGAGAGAGAGAGAGAGAGAGAGAGAGAGAGAGAGAGAGAGAGAGAGAGAGAGAGGGAGCGAGCGAGAGAGAGACAGAGAGAGAGAAAGAGGGAAAGGGAGAGGAGGGAGGGAATGCGGGAGGGAGGGAGGGAGGGAGGGAGAGAAGGAGGGAGGGAGGGAGAAGGAGGGAGGGAGAGAGAGAGAGAGGGAGAGAGAGAGAGAGAGAGAGAGAGAGAGAGAGAGAGAGAGAGAGAGAGAGAGAGAGAGAGAGAGAGAGAGGGAGAGAGAGAGAAAGAGAGATAGAGAGAGAGAAAAGAGAAGAGAGAGAGAGAGAGAGAGCGAGAGAGAGAGAGAGAGAGAGAGAGAGAGCGAGGGAGAGAGAGAGAGAGAGAGAGAGAGAGAGAGAGAAAGAGAAAGAGAAAGAGAGAGAGAGAGAGAGAGAGAGAGAGATAACAGTGCCACATTTAATCGCAAAATGGGAGGAATTAGATCACATACAAAGGCTCACGTTCCGTTTTCGTAAATGGGGTTATGGTAAACTCCAAAGTGCGTTTCGGTTTCGTTTCATTTCGTTTTCTTTTTGGTTTCGTTCAAGGAGAGAAATTCGGATGAGCGCTAATTGGCTTTAATGGGAGACAAAACCATTTTGAAAGGTGATTCGTTAGAGGCAGATAATTTTCCGTGGAAGTCGAAATAGCTTTCGAGATAACGAGACGAAGAAAAAATAAACACTCCTTTGGTGTATACGTCGAAAATTGATGATGATGATGATGATGATGATAATAAAAACAGTAATAATAATAATAATAATAATAATAATAATAATAATAATAATGATAGACATAATAGCATTAATGATAACATTAACAATAATAATAACAAAACAACAACAATAATGACACTAACAGTAATAATGACAATAACAGTAACGGTGGCAATAATATCAATAATAGTAATAATAGAAGTGACCATATTAATAATAATAATAATAATAACAATAATAATAAAAGTAATAGTAATAATAATAATAGTAATAATAATAGTAATAATAATAGTAATAACAATAATAATAATAATAATAATAATAATAATAATAACAATAAAAATGATACTACTACTACTATTACTACTAATAATAATGATAACAATAAAATAATAATAATAATAATAATAATAATAAAACAAAGATATATCAACAACCAAAATCCCCAAAACCCAATTACAACTACACGACCACCTAACACAAACACCCAAGTCGAAAAAAAAAACGACGAGAGACGAAAATTCCCATATGCAAACATCCCCAAGAGATAAAAGGACCGCCATGTATTCCCGAGAGAGACGCCCCACTATTCTAGATGCACCAGATTTTTTTTTTTTTTTTTTTTTTTTTTTTGCAAAGATAAAAAAACACAAATAACATCGGAGCATCTGCGTGAGAATCTTTTTTTTTTTTTTTTTTTTTTTTTTTTTTACGTAGCGTGCAAAGACAAAAAACACAAATAATATCGGAGCATCTGCGTGAGAATCTTTTTTTTTTTTTTTTTTTTTTTACGTAGCGTGCAAAGACAAAACACAAATAACATCGGAGCATCTGCATGAGAATCTTTTTTTTTTTTTTTTTTTCTTTTTTTACGTAGCGTGCAAAGACAAAAAACACAAATAACATCGGAGCATCTGCGTGAGAAGGAAAAAAAAAAGAGGGAGACTAAAAGAAAAAAATATAGAAGTTATGGTCGATTCTAAAACTATGTAAAATATCTTTACACATCATACAGCATGGAGACAAGAAGTCATCATAATTCTCCCACGTATATGGGCGGGCTAATGCGTGTTGTATTAGCCCTACATATGCGTCGGTCTGTCTCTGGCTCTGTCTCTCTTTCTTGTCGGTCTGTCTCTTCTCTGTCTCTTGTCTCTCTTTCTCTTCCTCTTAGGTCTGTCTCTTTCTCTTGTCTCACTTTCTCTTCCTCTTAGGTCTGTCTCTTTCTCTTGTCTCTCTTTCTCTTCCTCTTAGGTCTGTCTCTTCTCTTTCTCTTGTCTCTCTTTCTCTTCCTCTTACTTGTAGGTCTGTCTCTTCTGTCTCTGTCTGTCTGTCTGTCTCCCCCCCTTTCTCTCTCTCTCTCTCTCTCTCTCTCTCTCTCTCTCTCTCTCTCTCCTCTCTCTCTCTCTCTCTCTTTCCCTCTCCCTTTCCCCCCCCTCTCTCTCTCCCTCTCTCCCCTCTCCCTTTCCCTCTCCCTCCCACCCTCTCCCTCCCACCCTCCCCCTCTCTCCCTCTCCACTCCCTCCCTCCCTCTCCCCCTCTCCCCTCTCTCCCTCTCTCCCCCTCTCTCAGAGTTATCTAGGACAAGGTTATTTCGCGACAAGGTTCCGCCGTACAAATGAACACGGGTAACATTCCTGTTGAATTAGCTCTTGCAGTTGCTCTTCCCTTTTCTTCTCTCTCGGCTGTCTTGTGACTTGTTTTCGTTTGTTTTCTTCCTAATTGTTTTTTTCTTGATTTTTCTTCTTCCTTGTTCATCTTTTTTTTTTCCTTTTGTAGACTTTATCTTTTTATTATCATTATCATCATCACAATATTTTATCAATGTTTTTCTTAGAATCATTATTATTGTAATTATTATCATTATTATTATCCTTATCATTATTATTATTATTATCCTTATTATTGTCATTAATATTATCATAATCGTTATCACTATTATCACTATTATTATATAATAATCATAATTGTGATTAGACATTATCATCATTATTATTATTGTATCATGAATATTTGCTTCATAATTAACCTTTTTACTCCTTTATATCATTATATGTATC
>NC_091549.1:13445913-13448413 GCF_042767895.1 Penaeus vannamei
AACAAACATCGGAGCATCGTAATATCCAAACATCACAGCATCATAGCATCTAAACAACCAAACATCAAAGCATCACCTCGCAACATCCAAACATCACAGCATCTTAACAAACAAACATCGGAGCATCGTACTATCCACACATCACAGCATTTAAACATCCAAACATCACAGCATCATAGCATCTAAACAACCCAACATCACAGCATCATAGCATCGCAACATCCAAACATCACAGCACAACAGCATAACAGCATCACAACATCCCGGTATCGCCATAACCAAACACCACAGCATCACAGCATCACAGGATCCTTCCAGGTTTCCCCGCAAAGCCACGTGTCGTAAACTTGCTTTTTATTCTAATCAACCTGGATTAATGAAATCACTTTTTTTTTTCCTTTTCTGGAGAGGGTGGGTAGGAGGAGAGGGAGGAGAAGGGGGAGAAGTGAGGGGGGAGGGGGGGGGGTTGAAGTGAGGGGAGAGTAGGAGTGAGGGGCGGGGAGTTGTAGTGAGGGGGAGGAGGGGAGTTGAAGTAAGGGGGTAGGGGGGTTGAAGTGAGGGGAGAGTAGGAGTGAGGGGGAGGAGATGAGTCGAAGTCAGGGGGAGGAGGAGGGGGGCGAAGTTAGGGGGAGGAGGTAGGGGGAGTAGAAGTCAGAGGGAGGGAGGGGAGTCGAAATGAGGAGGGGGGAAGAGGGGAATCGAAGTGAGGGAGGAAAGGGAAGGGGGTCGAAGTCAGGGGGAAGAGATGGGGTGGGGGGGGTGGGATCGGAATGACATGAAAGCGAGATGAAAGCGGGAAAAGGGGCATCGGGAGAGCCACTCAACCTGCCTCCCCCCCCCCCCCCCCCCAACCGAATCCGCAGCAGGTCCCAAACGGGGGTCGGCGTCCACTGAGCCCAACCGCGCCGAGGGGACCGACCGCCCGCACCCTTCCCCTCGCCCTCTCCGCGCCGCTCACGTGTGTCTAATGGGAGACTCTACATAGCCTCCGTCGGGCCGTTCGCAACATCGTCGGCGAAGAGATGCGATTGGCGATGGGTTTGGACACGGGGAGAATGCGTAGGGATCGGGGTTGGGTTGGGGGGGGGGGTTGGGGAGGGGTGTTGGTAGGGTGGTTAGGGGGTTGGGTGGTTGGGGGAGGGGTGTTGGTAGGGTAGTTAGGGAGGTGTTTAGGGGGTTGGGTGTGTGGGGGTGTTAAAAAGGTGTGCGTGTGTTTGTGTGTGTGTGTGTGTGTGTGTGTGTGTGTGTGTGTGTGTGTGTGTGTGTGTGTGTGTGTGTGTGTGTGTGTGTGTGTGTGTGTGTGTGTGTGTGTGTGTGTGTGTACGCGTGTGTGTGCACGCGTGTGTGTGCACGCTTGTGTGTGCGTGCGTGTGCGTGTGTGCGTGTGCGCGTGTAAGCGTAAGTGTAAGTGTGCACATGCATATGCATTTTTACCTGCATATACACGATCATCAGTATGAAAATTACCACGAGCATATACATATGCATACGCATACGCATGTACATGTGCACATCCACGCGTATATTTAGCCTCCACCTGAGGACCACCTGCGGGAGGGAGGAGCTGCGAAGTCCTCGTAAGTTGAGACAGAGATACAACTATCTCCTGCCTTTTACCCTCTTTACCCTCTCAGGGATTGTATCTTGCGCTCGACTCAAGGTAACTTTAATCGCCGGGCGAAGAACAGAGGAAGGAGGGGAGGAAGAGGAAGGAGGGGAGGAAGAGGAAGGGGGGGGGGGAGAAAGAGTAAGGGAGAGTAGGGAGGGGAGAGCGAGGAAGGAAGGGGAAGAGAGGAGGATGGTGAGAGGAGGATGGAAGGGGAAGTGAGAGGAGGATGGTGGGAAGAGAGGCAGAATGGAAGAGGGGGAAGTGAGACGGAAGGAGAGAGATAGAAGGAGTGAAGGAAGATGAGAAAATGGTAAGAGGGAGTAAGAAAGCCAGAGAAGAAGAAGAAGAGAGAGCGAGAGCGAGCGAGGGCGAGAGCGAGCGAGCGAGCGAGAGAGAGAGAGAGAGAGAGAGAGAGAGAGAGAGAGAGAAGAGAGAGAGGAAGAGAAAGAGAGAGAGAGAGAGAGAGAGAGAGAGAGAGAGAGAGAGAGAGAGAGAGAGGGGGAAACAAAGGAAGAAAGAAAGAATGAGAACAGCATAGAAACGTAAAGAAGGACAACAAACAAACAAGAAAGAAAGAAAGAGCTAATAACGCGAGACAAATAAAGACCAGATAAAAAGAAAGGTCATTAAGACAGAAAGATAAAGAAAAAAGACAAGAGAGAAAGAAAATAGAGAGAACAAAAGAGAGAAAGAAAAAAGGGAAAGAAAACGAGAGAGAAAGAAAACAGAGAAACATGAAATACAGAGAAAGAACAGAAGAGAGAAAGAAAAATAAAGAGAAAGAGAACAGAAAAAGAAAAAGAGAGAGAAAGAGAACAGAAAAAGAAAAAGAGAGAGAAAGAAAACAGAAAATGAAAAAGAGAGAGAAAGAAAACAGAAAAAGAAAAATAA
>NC_091549.1:13460913-13463413 GCF_042767895.1 Penaeus vannamei
CCTCCCTCCCTCCTCCTCCCTCCCTCGAACCTTCCTCCCTCCCTCGAACCTTCCTCCCTCCCTCGAACCTTCCTCCCTCCCCTCGAACCTTCCTCCCTCCCTCGAACCTTCCTCCCTCCCTCGAACCTTCCTCCCTCCCTCGAACCTTCCTCCCTCCCTCGAACCTTCCTCCCTCCCTCCTTCCTCCTCCGTTCCTCCCTCCCACCCTCCACCCACCCTCCACCCTCCTTCCTCCTCCTCCCTCCCTTCCACCCTCCTCCCTCCCTCCCCCCCCCCCCCCCCCCCTCAGGTCCGGGCGAGTCTTGCAGGTCAGCTGAACCCGTGTGTCTGCTTTCCACATACCGACGGCGCGTCCAGCCATGGGGTGTGTGTGTGAGGCGGCCGTGGTCTTTCTCTCTGTCTCGGTGTCTGTCTCGTTTCTTTTTTTCTTTTCTTTCTTTTTACTTTCTCTCTTGTCTGCGTTTTGTTTGGCTGTCTCTGTCTGTGTGTGTGTCTGTCTGTTTGTCTGTTTGGTCTCATTCCTTTTCTTTTACTTTCTCTTTTGTCTGCGTTTTGTTTGGCTGTCTCTGTCTGTGTGTGTGTCTGTCTGTTTGTTTCTTCCTCCCCTTCCATCCCCCTCTCCCTCTCTCTTCCTTATTCCAATCTCCTTCCTTTCTCCCTCTCTTCCTCTCCCTTCCCTTCTCCCTCTCTCCCTTTCCCTCCCCTTCTCCCTCTTTCCCTCTCCCTTCTCCCTCCCTCCCCCTCCCCTTCTCCCTCTCTCCCTCTCCCTCTTCCTCTCCCTCCCCTTCTCCCTCTCTCCCTCGCCCTCTTCCTTATCCTTATATCCTCCTCCCTTTCTCCAACTCTCCTTCCCTCTCTTCCCACAATACGTATACGTCCCTAACCCACCTTTTCCACATACCTTATCTAACGACCACCTCTTACTACAAATTTGCTCTTTTAACCACAACCTTCGCACAAACCCATCAACTCCTGATGAAAAAAAGAAGAAAAAAGAGAGGAGAAAAAGAAAAAAAAAGAAAAAAGAAAGAAAAAAAGACAAAAAGAAAAAGACAGAAAAAAAGAATAGAAAGAAAAAAAAGAAAAGAAACAAAAAAAAGACAGATTCATTGATGACCTTAATGTTGATTTCTCAATAATATCAGAAAGAAAAAAAAAGAAAGAAAAAAAGAAAAGAAAAGAAAAGAACAGACAGCTTCATTCATGACCTTAATGTTGATTTCTCAATGATATCAGAAAGAAAAAAAAAGAAAAAAAAGAAAAGAAAAGAAGAAAAAAAAGACAGCTTCATTCACGACCTTAATGTCGATTCCTCCCTGATATCAGAAAGAGAAAAAAAAAGCAAATGTAAACAGTATCTTTACCTTAGCCAGCACAAGAGCCTCTGCATGGGAACAATTAAGATGCTTACTCATGCAAACAACCAGATCGAGGCCGAGATCTGATGTTGTGATGTTTGGCCGTGTGATGACCGCTGGTGCAATATGCGTGTGCAACCCTCTCTTGATCATAAACATGCTTGCTCTCTCTCTCTCTCTGTCTTTCTCTTTCTCTTTCTCTGTGTCTCTATCTTTCTATCTCTCTGTCTGTCTCTCTCTCTCTCTCTCTGTCTGTCTCTCTCTCTGTCTCTGTCTCTGTCTCTCTATCTACTCTGTCTCTGCCTCTGTCTCTGTCTCTGTCTCTGTCTGTCTCTCTCTCTCTGTCTGTCTCTCTCTGTCTCTGTCTCTCTCTCTCTCCCGCTTAGACATACACACATTCAAACAAGCACGTACTCATTATTTACTCTTTCAGTTTACATACAAGCAAACACACAATGACGCAAGCACACATCCACACACAAGAATACATACTAAATACTAAACACACACACACACACACACACACACACACACACACACACACACACACACACACACACACACACACACACACACACACACACACACACACACACACACAACGATGTTATAGAGTTTCCTTGCAAAATAACATTCTACAATATACAGTACCTTTAAAATCAAATTTTCGAAATTTGCAAGAAAGGTGAGCTTCCGGCGCTCCCCCTTTCCCCTCCCTTCTCCCTCCCTCCCTCTCCCTTTCCTTATCTACCTCCCCTCTCTCTTCCTCTCCCTCCCCCTCTCTCCTCTCCCCCACCCTTCCCTCCCTAGCCACATATCCCCTTCTCCCCAACCACCTACCGCCTCCCTCACTCCTCTCCCCTTCTCCTACTCCCTCCTCTCCCTCTCCCTAACCCACTCCCTCCCCTCCCTCTCTCCCTCAACCGCCTACCCCCTCCCTCACTCCTACTCCCCTCGCCTTCTCCCCCATGTCCACGCAACCATGGCAGGGATTTTGTCCCAGGAAACGTTTTTTTTTCCTTCCCCCCTCCCCCTCGCCCCCCAGGGTTTTGCACGAGGGGGACGGGCTGAAATAACCCCCGCCCCCCCCCCAACCCCCACCCCCGCGGCTAGTTATTTAAGACCACAGACCCTCGCAAATA
>NC_091549.1:13493724-13496224 GCF_042767895.1 Penaeus vannamei
AGATACGAAATTAATATCACAAAGTTCACATATTAGCTTGTAACTTTGCCAATATTTCGTTTCATACTATGGCAAAAAAAAAAGGGAAAAGAAAAGAAAAGAAAAAAATATATAAACTTTTTATCAGATATCATATACAATATCTCATACCTTACACCCACTACCACTTTCACATTTCCATACTGCCACACAGCCGCTAATTCCTCACAACTTTCATAATACTTCACGAAAATAACAACGACATTTAAAAGTTTCGGAAGAATTTTTTAGTATAGAAAACGAGAAAAGTGCTATTCTAGGGGGGACTAAGGCCAAACAGGCGGGTGGCTACAATTATGATTCATGAGTAGTTAGGCTACTTTAAACTCGGTGGAGAATGTTTCAGTAGTTGGTGGGGTGGGGAGTTGGATGACGAAGCGGTGAAGTGGTTACAGTGATGATGATGATGATGATGATGATGATGATGATGATGATGATGATGATGATGATGATGATGATGATGATCAGGAGAGAGGAAGATAAAGAGAATGATGATAATGATGATGAGCAGGAGGAGGAAGATAAAGAGAATGATGATAATGATGATGATGACAAGGAGAATGGAGTTGAAGATGAGGAGGAAGAGGATGATGATAATAACAATAATGATGATACTGGTGTTGCTGGCGTTGGTGATAATCATCATAATCGTGGTCATGACGATAACGATAATATATATCATGATTATAATGATAACGATGATAACGATGATAATAATGATGAAATGACTATAATGCCAATAATACCAAAATTAATATGGCACTGATAATGATAAACTATTCCTGATGATATGACCATTACGATGACAATTATAATAGTGATAATGTTGGTCACTATCAATAATTTTCTCTGATGAGGACAGAAGCATATGGACTACAGTAGGAATAAAATTATCAGAATAACCAACTATAATTAATCGTATTCTTGAAACTAAACCAATCAGCAAATAACAATATGTCCGAAAACCCGAAAGTAGGCTTAGAAAGAAACCTCTCGAAAATAGGCTTAAAAATTTCTCGAAAATAGGCTTAGAAACCTCTCGAAAATAGGCTTAGAAACATCTCCTAAATAGGCTTAGAAACCTCTCGAAAATAGGCTTAGAAACATCTCCTAAATAGGCTTAGAAACCTCTCGAAAATAGGCTTAGAAACCTCTCGAAAATAGGCTTAGAAACATCTCCTAAATAGGCTTAGAAACCTCTCGAAAATAGGCTTAGAAACCTCTCGAAAATAGGCATAGAAACCTCTCGAAAATGGGCTCAATAACTTAGACACATGAAATAACGACCCAAAATAGCACAGGCTCCACAAAAGGTCAACATCCACACTTATTAAAACTATACTTTCGGGCAGCTACATACACAAGTGTTGTCATTGGCATTTCCACAAAACCGCTAAATTAGACTTTAAAAACCCGCTAGACAAGAGCAATAGCTCCCAATTCATTCCGTTAAAAAGGACCTATAGATAAATAAAAATAATAATAATAATATATTTTTTTTAAATCGCGCTAGATGATAACTCAAAAGCGCTACATCTAAACGTGAAAAACCGCTAGAATGGCAACACTACGCGTAGCCCCCCACATGCTCTTTTGCGGTCAAGGATGCAAGTCTGTGTAGATTTCCACGTCTGCCAAGCAACATACCGCCAGGGACACGAACCAGGCGCCGAGACGAGCACAGAACATCCCTTGTCCGCAAAGCACGTCTCACTGTTTGTATTGCATGACACATTGGCGTTTTGTGCTAGATGTTAGCGGACCCACTCGCACGCAGCCGCTAGCCGCCTCTGAATAAATGACAGATTTAGAACATCAGTTGATTGGAATCTAATATGGAGGATTGGATTCTTTATATATATATATATATATATATATATATATATATATGTATGTATGTATGTATGTATATATATATACATTTTTTTTTGCCTGTGATTGTTTTTTGTTATTGTTGATTCTAAATTCTTTTGACTAAGGGCGAGTGTGAATTGACTTTATGGACATGTTTTTATAAAGGCTTAATATTTAGGTGTCTTATCTGTCACTGTATATGCATATATGCATCTTTCTCTCTCTCTCTCTCTCTCTATGTGTGTGTGTGTGTGTGTGTGATTTATATATATGTATACTTATGTATGCATGTTCTTACATGTGTGTGTGTGTGTGTGTGTGTGTGTGTGTGTGTGTGTGTCTATATCTATATTTATATATCTATCTATATCTATATATGTATATATATATATATATATATATATATATATATATAGAGAGAGAGAGAGAGAGAGAGAGAGAGAGAGAGAGAGAGAGAGGAAGGGAGGGGGAGGGGAGAGAGAGGGAGAGAAAGAGAGACAGAGAGAGAAAGAGAGGGGAGAGAGAGGGGGAGAGAGGGGAGAGAGAGATAGAGAGAGAGGGGGGAGGGGGAAAGAGAGGGAAAGAGAGAGAGAGGGAGAGAGGAGAG